>NC_066537.1:8076680-8268180 GCF_024679095.1 Eriocheir sinensis
AGGAAGGAAGGAGTGAAGGAAGGAAGAAAAGAAAAATAAAGAAAAAATGAAAAGAAACTAAATAAAGAAATGAAAAAGAATGAAAAATCAAGAAAAAAACAGACGAAAGATACAAGAAAAAGAAAAGGAAAGAGAAAAAGAAAGAAAAGGCATAAAAAGAAAAAGGAAATAATAATAATAATAATAATAATAATAATAATAATAATAATAATAATAATAATAATAATAATAATAATAATAATAATAATCACCACATCACCAAGGTCAGTTCGTTCGTCCGTTCGTGTTCACCTTCGCCTTGATTAACGAGCCGAGGGAGAGTTAATTAGATGGCCTATGAGGTAATTAGCAGGGACACGCGCTGGTCTGTACGCGGGGAAATTAATGTGGAGGGACAGGAGGAGGAGGAGGAGGAGGAGGAGGAGGAGGAGGAAACACAGAATCACGAAAAAGGAAACAAAGAGCAAGTTAGTCACCTGTGTTAGAGGAGGAGGAGGAGGAGGAGGAGGAGGAAGAAACACAAAATCAGGAAACAGGTAACAAAGAGCCAATTAGTCACCTGTGTTAGAGGAGGAGGAGGAGGAGGAGGAAGAAACACAAAATCAGGAAACAGGTAACAAAGAGCAAATTAGTCACCTGTGTTAGAGGAGGAGGAGGAGGAGGAGGAGAGGAAGTAAAGGAAGAGGATTGATATAAGGAAGAGAAGAAGTGAAGGAATAATAAAAAAGTGATAAAAAGGAAAAGAAGAGAAGGAAAGAAGGGACAACTAATTAATATTTTCCCACATTTCTGGAGGAGGAGGAAGAGGAGGAGGAGGAGGAGGAGGAGGAGGAGGAGGAAGAGGAGGAGGAGGAGGAGGGTCATTACACACCTTGCTACACTAAAGGGCGTGAAATCTGAATAGGAAGACTGGTAAGATGATGAAGGAAGGAAGGAAGGAGGAGGAGGAAGAGAGAGAGAGAGAGAGAGAGAGAGAGAGAGAGAGAGAGAGAGAGAGAGAGAGAGAGAGAGAGAGAGAGAGAGAGAGAGAGAGAGAGAGAGAGAGAGAGAGAGAGAGAGAGAGAGAGAGAGAGAGAGAGAGAGAGAGAGAGAGAGAGAGAGGAGAAAGGCGGGAGAAGGAGAGAAAATAAAATAAAGGAAGGAAGGAAGGAAAGTAAAAAGGAAAAGTTCAGGGGGATGAAAACAAAATGAAGGAAGGAAGGAAGGAAGAAAGAGAGGGAGAGAAAGAAAGAGAGAGGAGGGGAAGGAGAGAGAAAACAAGATAACAGAGAATATATGAGAGAAGAAAGCCAGTCAGTCAGTCAGTTAACCAGCCATCCACCCAGTCAATCAGTCAGCTAGTCAGTCAGTCAGTCATCCAGCCAGTCAGTCAGTCAGTCAGTCAGTCAGTTAACCAGCCATCCACCCAGTCAATCAGTCAGCTAGTCAGTCATCCACCCAGTCAATCAGTCAGCTAGTCAGTCAGTCAGTCATCCAGCCAGTCACTAAGTTAATCAATCAGCCAGTCAGTCAGTCAGCCATCCAGTCAGTCAGTCAGTCAGCCAGTCATTCATTCATTCATTCATTCAGTCAGTCAGTAAGTCAAAGAACCAGTCACCCATCCAGTTAGCCAGTCACCCAGTCACTCAATCATCCACCCAGTCAGTCAGCCAGTCAATCAGTCATCCAGTCAGTCAGTCACTAAATTCTATCTATCTACTCTTTGGTCTTTATTTATTTATTTATTTTTTTTTTGCCCTTGAGCCGTTTCCTTTACTGTAAAAATAACAAGAAGGACCTCCGTCACGCGCACACACACACACACACACACACACACACACACACACACACACACACACACGTTTTGCACCCACTCAGTCCCCCTCCCCCCCAAAAAAAAAGAAGAAACACTAAACAAACGGTCGTACATAATAATCTTTACTGTAAAAAAAAATTCACGAACCACCCCAGTCAGCCACACACACACACACACACACACACGTCACGTTTTCACACACTCATTCACACACTAACCAAACAGCCTGAAGGAGAAATCAATGACCGACGACCCAGTTAAACACACACACACACACACACACACACACATACACACACATACACACACACACACACACACCTCCCCTGCCTCCCTTCCCTTCCTTCCCTCCTTCCTTATAAACAAACAACAAACAAGAAAAAAACTCCCTAGTTAACTCACACTCATGACTTCCTTCCTTCCCTGCCTCCCTTCCCTTCCCTGCTTCCTTATAAACAAACAACAAACAAGAAAAAACAAACGCCTTATTTATCTTTATACTCATGACTTACTTCCTTCCCTGCCTCCCTTCCCTTCCCTGCTTCCTTATAAACAAACAACAAACAAGAAAAAACAAACGCCTTATTTATCTTTATACTCATGACTTACTTCCTTCCCTGCCTCCCTTCCCTTCCCTGCTTCCTTATAAACAAACAACAAACAAGAAAAAACAAACGCCTTATTTATCTTTATACTCATGACTTACTTCCTTCCCTGCCTCCCTTCCCTTCCCTGCTTCCTTATAAACAAACAACAAACAAGAAAAAACAAACGCCTTATTTATCTTTAAACTCATGACTTCCTTCCTTCCCTGCCTCCCTTCCCTTCCCTCCTTCCTTATAAACAAACAACAAACAAGAAAAAACAAACGCCTTTATACTCATGACTTACTTCCTTCCCTGCCTCCCTTCACTTCCCTGGTTCCTTATAAACAAACAACAAACAAGAAAAAACAAACGCCTTATTTATCTTTATACTCATGACTTACTTCCTTCCCTGCCTCCCTTCCCTTCCCTCCTTCCTTATAAACAAACAACAAACAAGAAAAAACAAACGCCTTATTTATCTTTATACTCATGACTTACTTACTTCCCTGCCTCCCTTCCCTTCCCTGGTTCCTTATAAACAAACAACAAACAAGAAAAAACAAACGCCTTATTTATCTTTAAACTCATGACTTACTTCCTTCCCTGCCTCCCTTCCGTTCTCTCCTTCCTTATAAACAAACAACAAACAAGAAAAAACAAACGCCTTATTTATCTTTAAACTCATGACTTACTTCCTTCCCTGCCTCCCTTCCGTTCTCTCCTTCCTTATAAACAAACAACAAACAAGAAAAAACAAACGCCTTATTAATCTTTAAACTCATGACTTACTTCCTTCCCTGCCTCCCTTCCGTTCTCTCCTTCCTTATAAACAAACAACAAACAAGAAAAAACAAACGCCTTATTTATCTTTAAACTCATGACTTACTTCCTTCCCTGCCTCCCTTTCCTTCCCTCCTTCCTTATAAACAAACAACAAACAAGAAAAAACAAACGCCTTATTTATCTTTAAACTCATGACTTACTTCCTTCCCTGCAAAAGACGAACAACAAAAACAAGACATGAAAGCCCAACACTCCGCCAATCGCACTTACCTTCCGCGTCGCCGACTAGCGGAGTGACGGCGCCGAAGAACCGCTTATCGAGGACTTGCAGCAGCTGGAGCGCCGTCTCGTGGATGGAGGCGCGTGGGCAGCCAGTGTGGAGCAGGGTGACGTTCATGATGGCCGTGTAGTGGTCGCATGGGTACTCTCTGGAGGGGGAAGGAGAGGTGAGGTGAGGTGAGGTGAGGTTAGGTGAAGATAGGTTGGGTTCGCATGGGTACTCTCTGGAGGGGGAAGGAGAGGTGAGGTGAGGTTAGGTGAAGATAGGTTGGGTTCGCATGGGTACTCTCTGGAGGGGGAAGGAGAGGTGAGGTGAGGTGAGGTTAGGTGAAGATAGGTTGGGTTCGCATGGGTCCTCTCTGGAAGGGGAAGGAGAGGTGAGGTGAGGTTAGGTGAGGTTAGGTTAGGTTAAGTTAGGTTCGCATGGGTACTCTCTGGAGGGGGAAGGAGAGATGAGGTGAGGTTAGGTGAGGTTAGGTTAGGTTAGGTTAGGTTAAGTTAGGTTCGCATGGGTACTCTCTGGAGGGGGAAGGAGAGGTGAGGTGAGGTAAGGTGAGGTTAGGTAAGGTAAGGTTAGGTTAGGTTAGGTTAGCAATACGGTGAAAATAGGTTACGTTTATCTTCTCTCTGCCTTTTCCAGCATCTTTTCTGGTTCCTCTCGCACGTGTATTCTCTGAAGAGGCGAAACAGGTTAGGTTAGCTTAGGTTAGGTTAGCTGAGGTGAGGTTATACGGTGAGAACTGGTTACGTTTATCTTCTCTCTGCCTTTTTCAGCATCTTTTCTGGTTCCTCTCGCACGTGTATTCTCTGAAGAGGCGAAACAGGTTAGGTTAGCTTAGGTTAAGTTAGCTTAGGTTAGATAAGGTTAGGTTAGGTTGATCTTCTGTACTCTCTGACGGTGTAATGAAAAGTTAAGAATATAAGAAGCTAAGAAGGGAAAGTGAGTAAAGGTGCGTGTGTGGGAAGAAAAGGAAAGACGATATGAAGGAAAGAAAAGAAGAACAAAACTTAGGTTAGGTTACTCTTCTGTACTCTCTGACGGGGGAATGAAAAGGTAAGAATATAAGAAGCAAAGAAGGAAAGAAAAGAAGAGCAAAACTTAGGTTAGGTTACTCTTCTGTACTCTCTGACGGGGGAATGAAAAGGTAAGACTATAAGAAGCAAAGAAAAGAAGAGCAAAACTTAGGTTAGGTTACTCTTCTGTACTCTCTGACGGGGGAATGAAAAGGTAAGACTATAAGAAGCAAAGAAGGAAAGAAAAGTTGAGAGTAAGTGAGAAGGTGATGTTAGTCTCTTGTACACTCCACAGTTATAATAGTAGCGATAACAGTGGCGGTGGAGATAGGGCGTGGTGTGCGAAAACGGTGAAAACAACGATTAAGGAAAGAATAGCAAACAGCGAAAGGAAATGGAAAGGAAAACAAATGAAGTGTGAGAAAGGAAGAGGAGGATATGGAGACAACGAGGAGTAAGACGACCCTCTCTACTGGGAACCTAAGGATGGATGATGTATGGGGATGAAGGAGGAGGAGGGGGAGGTATAGGGGAAGAGGAAAAGGGAAGGAACAGAGGAGAAAAAGACGTATGGGGAGGAGGGGACCGCATGGGGAGTGAAGGGAGGAAATCGACAATGGAGATGAAGAAGGAGAGGGGAGGAATAGGGGAGAGGAAGAAGGGGAATGCAGGGGGAGAGAGAGAGGGGTAAAGAGATAAAGAGGTAGCATAATGGATTGAGGGAAGGAAGAAAGGAAGGAAGGAGTGAAGCATGAGGGGAGAAGGGGAGGTATGGGGGATGAGGAGAAGGGAAGGAATAGAGGGGAGGAAGACGTATGGGGAGAAAGGGAACGCATGGGGAGTGAAGGGGAGGAAATGGACAGTGGGGATGAAGAAGGGGAGAAAGGAGTTAAGTATGAGGGAGAGGGGAGAAGGAGAGAGAGAGAGAGAGAGAGAGAGAGAGAGAGAGAGAGAGAGAGAGAGAGAGAGAGAGAGAGAGAGAGAGAGAGAGAGAGAGAGAGAGAGAGAGAGAGAGAGAGAGAGAGAGAGAGAGAGAGAGAGAGAGAGAGAGAGAGAGAGAGAGAGAGAGAGAGAGAGAGAGAGAGAGAGAGAGAGAGAGAGAGAGAGAGAGAGAGAGAGAGCGAGAGAGAGAGAGAGAGTGAGCGAGAGAGAGAGAGAGAGAGAGAGAGAGAGAGAGAGAGAGAGAGAGAGAGAGAGAGAGAGAGAGAGAGAGAGAGAGAGAGAGAGAGGAGAGAGAGAGAGAGAGAGAGAGAGAGAGAGAGAGAGAGAGAGAGAGAGAGAGAGAGAGAGAGAGAGAGAGAGAGAGAGAGAGAGAGAGACGGAGAGAGAGAGAGAGAGAGAGAGAGAGAGAGAGAGAGAGAGAGAGAGGCTGGCCTTCCCACTCTGTACAAAATACAGGAAGAATTGAAGCACGAGAGGAGAAGAGAGGAGGAAGAATAGGAGAGGAGGAATAGGAGGAAGACGAAGAGATGAAGGACGACTCACTACCAGAGGAGTTTATAAACACTTACGTGCATATGGAATAATGGACAATGGAAAGGAGGAAGTGGAAGGAATGTAGAACAGGTTAGGGAAGATAGGGGATACCAACTATGTTCCCACCTAGAGATAGAGAGAGAGAGAGAGAGAGAGAGAGAGAGAGAGAGAGAGAGAGAGAGAGAGAGAGAGAGAGAGAGAGAGAGAGAGAGAGATATAGAGAGAGAGAGAGAGAGAGAGAGAGAGAGAGAGAGGAAGAGGTAAAGAGAGAGAGAGAGAGAGAGAGAGAGAGAGAGAGAGAGAGAGAGAGAGAGAGAGAGAGAGAGAGAGAGAGAGAGAGAGAGAGAGAGAGAGAGAGAGAGAGAGAGAGAGAGAGATGAAAGCTGGCTAGGAGTGCATGAGCAGGAAGCGGAAAGCAGGCGTGACGGATAAAGAAGGAGGAGGAGGAGGAGGAAGAGGAGGAGGAAGGAGGAAGAGGAGGAGGAGGAGGGATGAAAGCAAGGATGAAGCAGGATGGAAGGATGCGTGAAGAGGAACCTGGAAGCAAAAAAAAAAGAAAAAAAAAAAAAGAATAGAGAAAGACCTGATGATGATGATGATGATGATGAAAAATAAAAGGAATAAAAAATGATGATGACGAGGAAGAGGAAGAGGAAGAGGGGAAATAAAGGATAATAGAAGAACGAATGAGGTGTAGAAAGATGAAAGGAGAGGAAGAGAAAAAGATAAATAGCGTTACGAGAGAGAGAGAGAGAGAGAGAGAGAGAGAGAGAGAGAGAGAGAGAGAGAGAGAGAGAGAGAGAGAGAGAGAGAGAGAGAGAGAGAGAGAGAGAGAGAGAGAGAGAGAGAAACACGAATAAAAAGGAAAGAACAATGATGAAAAGGAGAAAAGGAAAAGGGAAGCGAAGGAAAGGAAGGGAAGGAGGAGAAGAGGAAAAAAAGAGAAAAGGAAAGAAGAAAGGATGAAAAGAAAGGACAAAAAGGGAGAGAAGACAAGGACGATTAAGGAACAGGAAAAAAATAATGAGGAAAAGCAAGAATGGAGAGAAAGAATGAAGAGTAATGAGAGAGAGAGAGAGAGAGAGAGAGAGAGAGAGAGAGAGAGAGAGAGAGAGAGAGAGAGAGAGAGAGAGAGAGAGAGAGAGAGAGAGGCGAGGAAAGAAATAAAAGAAATTATGAACGTGAAGAGAGAGGGAGGAAGGGAAGGAAGGAGGGAGGGAAGGAGAGGAAGAGAGAGAGGGAGAGAGAAAGGATAGAGAGGCGAGGAAACAAATAAAAGAAATTATAAAGGTGAAGAGAGAGGGAGTAAGGGAGGGAAGGAGGGAGGGAAGGAGAGGGAGGAAGAGAGAGATAGGGAGGAAGAGAGGAAAGGAGAGGGAGGAAGAGAAGGAATTAAGCTGAATTAATGAGAAAAAACACCATCTGGAGAACGTAACAAAGAGCGCTCGTCCTAAAAAAAGAAAGAAAAAAAGAGAAAAGAGAGAAAAGAGAAAACAATAAAATGTGTCAGAGAAAGAGAAAAAAACGATACTCTAAAAAAAAAAATATCAGGAAAATAAATAACAAGAATATAAATGAACAAAATCACTACAAAACAAGGACAAGAAAAAAGTAAATATCGATAATAGAAATAAAAGGAAAGACAAGAAAAAGAAAAAAAGTAATAAAAGTAATATCGAAATAAGTCAAATTTAAAGAAGAAAAATAAATAATAAACAGAATAAAGAGAAAGTAAAACATAAGATAATTAACAAGAATAGAAATTAATACAAAAAGAAATAAAAAAAAATATCCAGAAGTAAAAAAAAAAATATATAGGCCCATTTTTTTTTAGGTTGTCTTTCTTAATTGGATCATGTTGTTTTGTGGGTGTCAGGGTGTCCCCCCTCTCTCTCTCTCTCTGGTCTGTTTTATTTTATTTAGAAAGGACATTCTCTCTCTCTCTTTTTTTTTTATTTAAACATGTTCAGTACATTAGTACATGGCAGTATTATTTGTCTATGCTAAAGTTCCCCCGACCGTTGGGGAGCTATTTAAAAGCTTCTGCCGATTATATTATACAGTTATATACATGTTTACGGTGGGTGTAGGAGTAGCCACCTGTGGGACGCAACCTTCATCTGCTGAGTGGACAGTTGTGTCACATCCACATCAGCAGTGAGGTTGTTCCACCACACCACCGCTGCGATGGGGAAGGCACGTTGGTGGGTGCTGGAGCGGGCCATTGGCACTTCTAGGAGGGAGGCGTTGCTCAGCACCGTTCTCGTGCTGCGCTCAGACCTCCTCCAGGTAGCCCTTTATTTAGAAAGGACATTCTCTCTCTCTCTCTCTCTCTCTCTCTCTCTCTCTCTCACTGGTCTGTTTTATTTTATTTAGAAAGGACATTCTCTCTCTCTCTCTCTCGGGTCTGTTTTATTTTATTTAGAGAGACATAAGCTCTCTCTCTCTCTCTCTCTCTCTGGTCTGTTTTATTTTATTTAGAAAGGACATTCTCTCTCTCTCTCTCTCTCTCTCTCTCTCTGGTCTGTTTTGTTTGATTTTATTTAGAGAGACATAAGTCTCTCTCTCTCTCTCAGGTCAAGGACGAATGGGTTATATTATTCTTATCCAGTAAATAAATAAATAAATAAATAAATACACAAACAAGTATATAAACAAAAGACAATCGCAACCTTCCCTAATCCTCTTCTCTTTTCTTTTTACTTCTCTATTTCTCTCTTTATCTCTTTTCTTTTTCTTTCCTCTCTCGTTTCGATTTTCTTTTCATCCAATAACCTTCATCAGGGGTGTTGGGTTTTGAGTTGGTAATAATGGTAGTTGTAATAAAAGTAATTTCCTCTGTCAGTGATATGTTTGGTGGAAAAAAGCATTGTAAGTGGAGTGTTTGGGGAGCAATAAAGACGAAAAAACAAGTCGAGAGTTGGGAAAGAGTTGGTTTTGAGCTGGTAATAATTAAGTGGAGTGTTTGGAAATTAATAAAGACGAAAAAACAAGTCTAGAGTTGGGAGAGAGTTGGTTTTGAGCTGGTAATAATTAAGTGGAGTGTTTGGAAATTAATAAAGACGAAAAAACAAGTCTAAAGTTGGGAGAGAGTTGGTTTTGAGCTGGTAATAATAGTAGTAATAGTAATAAAGACGAAGAAAACGGGAGGGAAGAAAATGGGAAGAAGAAAACGGGAGGGAAGCGAATGGGAAGAAGGGAGTGAGGGGAAGAAAATGGGAAGAAAACGGGAGGGAAGAAAATGGGAAGAAAACTGGAGGGAAGAAAATGGGAAGAAGAAAACGGGAGGGAAGAAAATGGGAAAAAGGGACGGAAGGGAAGAAAATAGGAAGAAGAAAACGGGAGGGAAGAGAATGGGAAGACAGGACGGAAGGGAAGAAAATGGGAAGAAGAAAACGGGAGGGAAGAGAATGGGAAGAAGGAACGGAAGGGAAGAGAATGGAAAGAAAGGACGGAAGGGAAGAAAATGGGAAGAAGAAAACGGGAGGGAAGAGAATGGGAAGAAGGAAATGGGAGGGAAGAGAATGGGAAGAAGGAACAGAAGGGAAGAAAATGGGAAGAAGAAAATGGGAAGAAGAAAACGGGAGGGAGGAGAATGGGAAGAAGGAACGAAAGGGAAGAAAATGGGAAGAAGAAAACGGGAGGGAAGAGAATGGGAAGAAAGGACGGAAGGGAAGAAAATGGGAAGAAGAAAACGGGAGGGAAGAGAATGGGAAGAAGGAACGGAAGGGACGTCTCTTAGTGAAAAAATAATAAGGACTAAAAAAAAAATAAAAAAAACGCCTATCATCTACGTTTCGGTAAAATATGATAAAAACGAAAAAAATAGCCTATCTACTTTTTTTCCTCCTTTCTACTTCCTTTCTTCCTTTAATGCATCAACGTCCTCCATTTCTCCCTATCTTTTTTTTAGTCTCCTTCCCATACATCATCCCATATCACTCACAATACATCACTATCCATCAATTATACTTCATCATACGTCATTCATACATTATACATCACACATAAGTCACTTCCATTCCCACGTTCACTCATTTTACCCATTCTTCCTTCCTTCCGTCACTCCTCTCTCTCTCTCTCTCTCTCTTTCTTCTTTTCTTCATCTTCTCCTTTCTCCTTCCCTTTCCTCTCTTGCCTCTCTTTCTCATCTTCATCAACTTCTCTCATACCATCCTTTCCTTTCCTTTCCTCTCTCTCTCTCCATCTTCTCCACTTCTCTATATTCTTTCTCCTCCCTTTCCTCTCTCGCCTTTCTTTCTCATCTTTATCAACTTCTCTCTTCCCTCTCTCTCATCTCTCTCTCTCGCCTCTATTTCTTCTCTTCCAACATTTACTGTTGGGTTTTGGGTTGGTAACAGTGGGCGTTTCTTTGTAAAGGTAGAGGGCGAGGTCGGAAAATTCGTCTTAATCCCACCCATCACCACAAGACTAGGCTACTTATCTCCCGCCCACACTCTCTCATCGTTCCTTTCTCGTCCATCAATTTTCCTTTTCCTTGCACTCTGTCTCACTCTTGTTCCTCTTTCCCCATTCTCTTCCCTTCCGTTTCTGCTTCCCATTCACTTCCTTCACATTCCTTCTTTCCGTTTTCTTCCCCCCCCCCCGTTTTCTTCTATCCCGATTTATCTTCCCATTCTCTTCCCTTCCGTTTTCTTCTTCCCATTCTCTTCCCTCTCGTTTTCTTCTTCCCATTCTCTTCCCTTCCGTTTTCTCTTCCCTTTCTCGTTTTTTTTCTTCCCATTCTCCTCCTTTACGATTCTTCCCATTCTCTTCCCTCCCGTTTTCTCTTCCCATTCTCTTCCTTCCCGTTATCTTCTTCCCATTTTCTTCCCTCCCGATTTCTTCTTCCCATTCTCTTCCCTTCCGTTTTCTCTTCCCATTTTCGTTTTCTTCTTCCCTTTCTCTTCCCTCCCGTTCCTTCTCTCTTCCCATTTTCTTCTCTCCCGTTTTCTTCTTCCCACTCTCTTTCCTTCCGTCCCTTCTTCTCATTCTCTTCCCTCTCCTTTCAACTTTCTTACACTTCGATTCCCCCTTGCTCAATAATTCCCTACTGCTAATATTTTTTCTTGATTTTTCTAACACGATTACTCTCCTAGCAACACCGGAGAGAGGGAAATAGATTGATAGATAGACACAGATAGATAGATATATAGAAAGATAAAGTAACTCCCAGAACCTGTCTTTTCTTATCTACTATAGCAATATTTAGAACTGTGTCTCAGGCCCGAACTTCTATATTTCTAGACAAATCGGCACTTCAGTTCGTCTATTGAAAAGCCTCTCGTAGAAGTTGCTGGGATTTTCATGGACTGTTTTGAGGAAAGGGAAAGGATGGAAAAGAAAGGGAGAGAGGGGACGAAAGTGAAGGGAAAGAAAGGGCAGAGAAAGAAAGGGAGGAAGGGGAGGAAGTGAGGATAAGGGAAGGGAGGGAAAGAGGGCGGGGAAGGTGAGAAGGGAAGGGAAGGAGAGGGAGCTAGGAAGGAAAGGGAAAGAGGAAGAAAGCTGGAAAGGGAAGTGAGGGAGGGAAAAGAAGGAAGGGAAAGGGAGGGGAGAAGGGAAGTGAAGGAAAGGGAGGGAAGGAAAGAAGGAAAGGGATGAGAAGTGACTTTGAAGGAAGGAAAGGAAGGAAAGGGAGAGAAGGAAAGAAGGAAAGGGATGAGAAGTGATTCTTTTACCAGACTCCAGCATCTTCAACGGGAAAAAAAAGAAGGGAAGGGAAAGGGAAGGAAAGGGAGAGGAGAGAAGGAAAGGGATGAGAAGTGATAGTTTTACCCGACTCCAGCATCTACAGCGGGACAAGTTACCCCTGACGTGCTGGGAGCTTGATACGTTTAATTAAGGCTACGGACCGTTGATTCCTCTCCCTCTTCCCGCCTCTTATTTCTGGTTAATATCTAGAATGATAACGTTCACTCCCTTTTTCCTCCTTTCTTTCACCCCTCCCTCTCTTCCTTCTCTTCCGTCCTTCCTTAAAGGCTTAAAGAAGTAAATTTATTCAGCCTATCAAAACGAAGAATGCGAGGCGATCTAATAGAAGTGTTTAAAATGTTTAAAGGATTCAGTGATATCAATGCGGAAGATTACTTTACAATTGATCGATCAAATAGAACAAGAAGAAATCACAATTTGAAAATAAGTGGTAAAAGATTATCGTCGTACGAAGCTAAACACTTCTTCAATCGAGTTGTTGATGTTTGGAACTCTCTACCCTGTGATGTCGTTGATAGCACAACAGTTACGGCCTTCAAGAATAGATTAGACAAGTATTTTGAATCCAACCAGCAACTAAGATATTACTCATTGTCGTAATAACGTTAAGTTCTTTCGAATACTGGTGTCCTTGTCCGCTTTTATCGCCCAGTTAGTGGTAGCAGTAATGGTAGTTCTTTCCTCTTTCCTACATAATTTCCATGCAGTTTTTCCATGCTGCATGGTTCTTTTTCCTTTCCTGCCAGCTTTGGCTGGAGGGATGGGGGGGTGGGGAGGAGCCTTCGCCTTTGCTGTCCTTCATCTTTCACCTTTGATTAGATAGTTAGTGTAGCTTGTCACAAACAGCCTCGTAAGGACCAGCAGGTTTGCTGTTGTTCGTGCTTCCTTTGTGTTCCTTTGTTCCTTCGTTCCTTCATCTATCTCCCTTCCTTCATGTCATCCACCCCTCCCTCCCTCCCTCCCTCCCTATCATTTACCCATCATCGTAACCGCGCTCCCTTCCAGTTAGTTAGGTACAGTTTGCGCCACAAAGTAACCCAGCGGGGACTGTTTGGGTGGGTCTCGTTAGGGCAGACTACGAGGTTACGAGCGTGTGCCTTGTTAACGAAGTACCCTGAAGTTAATTACTCGACCGGCGAAAGATAAAAGTAAAGAGGGGAAAAAGAGGGAAGGAAGGACGGGCCAAGTTTTTTTTATTGTTGTTTTTGTTATGAATATTTGATTTTTTTATGTTCTTGTTTTCTTCTCTCTCTCTCTCTCTCTCTTCCTTCATTTCCACCTCCCTTCTCTCCCTTCCCTTCCCTTCCCTACCTACCCTCCTTCCCTTTCCACCTCCCAAACCTCCCTTCCTTTCTCCCCCATACCCTTCCTCCTCTCTCCCTCCCTTCCTTAGTCCTATGAACATACGAACGCACGAAATCTCCAACTTAGAGAAAATACGAAGAGAATAAGGAATAGTGACATCCATAAGTGAGAGAGAGAGAGAGAGAGAGAGAGAGAGAGAGAGAGAGAGAGAGAGAGAGAGAGAGAGAGAGAGAGAGAGAGAGAGAGAGAGAGAGAGAGAGAGAGAGATAGAGAGAGAGAGAGAGAGAGAGAGAGAGAGAGAGAGAGAGAGAGAGAGAGAGAGAGAGAGAGAGAGAGAGAATGTAAAGACTAACAGAAGAAAGAATAAGAAAAGAAAGAAAGAAAGAAAGAGATTGACATTTAAATTCAGCCACATAGATAGATAGATAGATAGATAGATAGACAGAGAGAGAGAGAGAGAGAGAGAGAGAGAGAGAGAGAGAGAGAGAGAGAGAGAGAGAGAGAGAGAGAGAGATAGAGAGAGAGAGAGAGAGAGAGAGAGAGAGAGAGAGAGAGAGAGAGAGAGAGAGAGAGAGAGAGAGAGAGAGAGAGAGAGGAGGGGGAGGGGGGAGAGGTTAAGCTGAGTTGACGCTTTTTCTATTCCCATCAATCACCGTTTAGTGTAAAAAATAAAAATAAAAAATAAATAAAAAAAAAAAAAAGGTGATTGACAAAGACGTGTGAAGGAAAAATTGAAACGAAGGAGGGAGGGAGAGAGGGAGGGGACGAAAGGGAAGGGAAGAAACACAGAGAAAGAGAGAAAGGAAGAGGAGGAAGGGAGGGAGAAGAAGAGGAAGGAGAGGAAGTGAGGATAAGGGAAGGGAAAGGAAAGGAGGGAAAGAGGGAGAGGGGAAAGGAAGGGAAGGGAGAGAGGGAGGAAGGGGACGAAAGGGAAGGGAAGAAACGCAGAGAAAGAGAGAAAGGAAGGGAAGGAAGGGAGGGAGAAGAAGAGGAAGGAGAGAAAGTGAAAATAAGGGAAGGGAAAGGAAAGGAGGGAAAGAGGGAGAGAAGGGAAAGGAGGGGAAGGTGAGAAGGGAAGGGAAGGAGAGGGAACGAATGGAAGAAGGAAGGGAAGGAGGGAAAGGAAAGAAAGGAGACAAAGGAGAGATTGAGGAAGGGAAAGGAGGGAAGGGAAGGGAAGGGAAAGGGAGGGAAGGGAGGGCAGGGATGGGAAGGGAAGGAGAGGGAGGGAGAAGAAAGAAACAGAAGAGAGGGAGGAAGGGAAGGGAATGGAAGAGAACTGAAGGAAAGGAAGCAAGGAAGAAGGGAAGGGAAGGGAAGGGAAGGGAAGGGAAGGGAAGGAAGAAGGCAAGTGAAGGAAAGGAAGCAAGGAAGAAAAAGAAAGAAAGGAGGGCAAGAATAAAACAGAGAATATGGGAGGAAGGAGGTGAGACAAAGGAATATGAGAGAGAGAGAGAGAGAGAGAGAGAGAGAGAGAGAGAGAGAGAGAGAGAGAGAGAGAGAGAGAGAGAGAGAGAGAGAGAGAGAGAGAGAGAGAGAGAGAGAGAGAGAGAGAGGAGGGAAGAAACAATCACAGCAACGCACATGGAATAAACGAGGGAGGAGGGGAAGAAGGGAAGAATAAACGAGGGAATAGGAGGGAGAGAAAAAAAGTATAGAGGAGAGGGAAGGGAGGAAAGAAGAGGAGGAGGAGGAGGAGGAGGAGAGTGTCATGTGGAATAAATGAGAGAGAGAGAGAGAGAGAGAGAGAGAGAGAGAGAGAGAGAGAGAGAGAGAGAGAGAGAGAGAGAGAGAGAGAGAGAGAGAGAGAGAGAGAGAGAGAAGGGAAGAACAAAGAAAATAAAAGGAAAAAGGAGAAAGGAAAATAAAGAATGGAAGGAAGAAAGAGAGGAGAGGAAGGGAGGAAAGGAAACAGAGAGAGATTTGGAGCATAAACGGAGGAAAAATTGAGTGGAGAGAAAAATATGGAGAGATGAAATTGGAGGAAGAAACGCTGGAACATGTGTGGGTGGAGGAAAGAGAAAGAGGTGGAGGAGAGAGAATGGAGGGGGAGAAAAACTGGAGGAAAGGGAGGGAAGGAGGAGAGGAAAAATGGCATTATAAGGGCAAGGAGGTGAGAAAAAATATATTGGAGGAAAAAATTGGAGAAAAAATAGGAAACGGAGGGAAGGAGGGAAAATAATTAGGAGGAGAAGGTGCGTGTTGGAAGGAAGGAAGGAAGGAAGGAAGGAAGGAATTAAGGAAGGAAGAAAGAAAAAAAGAAAAAGAAAAAAAAGAAAGGAAGAAAGAAAGAGAAGAAAGAAAGGAAGAAAGAAAGAAAGGAATGAATGAATGAAGGAAGGAAGGAAGGAAGAAATGAAGGAATGAGAGTAGATAGGTAATGATAGAAGGAGAGAGAGAGAGAGAGAGAGAGAGAGAGAGAGAGAGAGAGAGAGAGAGAGAGAGAGAGAGAGAGAGAGAGAGAGAGAGAGTAAAGGAGAGAGGGA
Source organism: Eriocheir sinensis (assembly GCF_024679095.1). Classification (NCBI taxonomy): domain Eukaryota; kingdom Metazoa; phylum Arthropoda; class Malacostraca; order Decapoda; family Varunidae; genus Eriocheir; species Eriocheir sinensis. The sequence continues at coordinate 8,092,118 of NC_066537.1, forward strand.
AGGGGGAGAGAGAGAGAGAGAGAGAGAGAGAGAGAGAGAGAGAGAGAGAGAGAGAGAGAGAGAGAGAGAGAGAGAGAGAGAGAGAGAGAGAGAGGAGAGAGGAGGAGGAGAGAGGAGGAGAGAGGAGAAGAAGAAGAGGAGGAGGAGGAGGAGGAGAGGAGGAGGAGGAGGAGGAGGAGGAGGAGGAGGAGGAAGAGGAGGAGGAGGAAGAGGAAGAAGAAGAGGAGGAGGAAGAGGAGTAGTTATATGGCACAAACCAATAAGGTAAAAAAAAAAAAAAAAAGTTAGCTCTCGAAAACAAAGACAATGAACTTTAACGACAAACAGAGAGAGAGAGAGAGAGAGAGAGAGAGAGAGAGAGAGAGAGAGAGACGGCAATGAAAACAGGAAAAGAGAAAATAATGGGAAAGTTTTATTACATTACCGAACTGCTGCTATAAAGAAGTGTAGTAAACCTAAGTAAACAGGTGACATAGAAAACGGGTATTATAAATTTAAGGCAGACTGCGCTAACTTTCGTGACACTGAGAGGCGGCGGAGGAGGAGGCGGAGGAGGAGGAGGAAGAAAAATGGCAATACTCAAAGGAAAGAAGAAAAAGATTAAAAGACGAAAGGAAGGGGGAGAAGAATTATTGACAATGGAGGAGGAGGAGGAAGAGGAAAATGAAAAAAAATTACAATACTAAGAAGAGGAAGAAAGAAGAAGGGAAAAAAGACGAAAGGAAAAGGGGAAGAAGAAGAACAGAGGGAGGAGGAGGAGGAGGAGGAAGAGAAAAATGAAAAAAAATAACAATACTAAGAAGAGGAAGAAAGAAGAAGGGAGAAAAGACGAAAGGAAAAAGGGAAGAAGAAGAACAGAGGAAGGAGGAGGAGGAGGAGAAGAAGAAGAAGAAGAAGAAGAAGAAGAAGGAGGAGGAGGAGGAGGAGGATAAAGAAAAATGACAATACTAAGAAGAAGGAAGAGGGAGAAAAAGAGGAAAGGAAGGAGGGAACAGAAAGAAAAGGTGATAAAGGAAGAGGAAGAGGAAGAGGAAGAGGAGGAAGAAGAGAAATAGGAGAACGAAAAAATAACAATACTAATAAGAACTAAGAAATAAAAAATAAAAAAAACATCAACAGGAAGGAAAAAAGAAACAAAAACAATAATGAATAAAAGCAGAAAAAGAGAAGAAAGAAAACTAGACAGAGGAAGAAGAAGAAGAAAAAGAAGAACAAGAAGAGGAAGAAGAAGAACAAGAAGAAGAAAAGGAAGAAGAACAAGAAGAGGAAGAAGATGAAGAAGACCCCCCCAGAGGTAGGGCATTAATTAGCTCTTTACAATGTCGTAAATTAGGTGTCAACGGCAGGTGCGCGCAATCAGGTGACCCCCAATTAGCCAAGGTGAGAGGCTATTGGACACCTTACCTGGCAGTCCCTTTTCCCTTTCCCCCTTGTATCCCTCTTTCCCTTCAGTCACCTCCCTCCCTACGTCTTACTAACATTCCCTTCCCTTCCCTTCCCTTTCCTTTCCTTTCCTTCCCTTCCCTTTCCTTTCCTTCTCTTTTATTCATTTATCCATCTTACTCCTTTCCCTTCCCTCCCTTTGTCGCTCCTTCTCCCTTCTCCCTGTTTCCCTTCAGTAATTTTTCTTTTCCTTCCTCCCTTCCCTTCCCTTCCCTCTTATTCAGTTATCCATCTTACTCCTTTCCCTTACCTCCCTATAGTCAATTTCTACTTTCTTTCCTCCCTTGCTAATTTTTCCTTCCTCTCCCGTCTCTTCATTTCCCTATACTGCCTCTTCTCCCTCCTCCCTTCTTTCCCTCTCCCTCCCTTTATCTTTCTTTCCTTCCTTCTCCCAGTTTTCCTTTACTCATTTTCCTTCCCTCCTTCCCTTCTCCCTGTTCCCTTTCGTCACCTCTCCCTTCCTTCCTCTTGCTAATCTTCACCCACATCGATAAGACTTTCGTAGAGGTTGTTGAGGTAGTGTTTCCATGGGTAGTTCAATGAGCCTGGTGATGGTTTGACAAGGCTTTTGACTCTTGAGAACCCAATTAATTTCCTTTGAGGCCTGTGCTAATAGTTGTTTTGAGAGGCTTTGGTAGAAGGTGCGTTAGTGTGTCCATGGATAGTTTTATGAGCCTGGTGATACTTTGACAAGGCTTCCGCTCCGTGAACGTGAAAACAACTCCTGTGAACCCGACTAATCTCCTTTGAGGCCTTTGGAAGCAGTTGTTATAATAGGCTTTTGGTAGAGGCTTCGTTAGTGTGTCCATGGATAGTTTTATGAGCCTGGTGATACTTTGACAAGGCTTCCGCTCCGTGAACGTGAAAACAACTCCTGTGAACCCGACTAATCTCCTTTGAGGCCTTTGGAAGCAGTTGTTAAAATAGGCTTTTGGTAGAGGCTTCGTTAGTGTGTCCACGGGGTATAAAGTGCATGTACATATCGAGCTGTTCCCGTTTTCTTCATCCATTCGTAAAGAGGAAATCATTTAGCGTTCATCCGTCACCCGGCATCCATTTCACTCATCACTCACAAAGCCGCGGGAAAAAAAATGCATCAAAGAGTGCTGCGGGACATGATTCTTTTTCCCCCACTTCGTTTCCGCGCTGCAAACTTTCCTCCCGGACTCTGACGCAGGCGGGAAACATGTTATTTGGCCAAGGACGCTAAGCCCGGAGAGTGGCGCTGACGTGCTTCCGCCCCGCCACCCCGCCACGATCGGAAGCCGCTACTTACAGACCGTCTTAAGGGGATCGTGTTGCTTCTGCTGGAGGAGTTCTGAACCACTGCAGGAATTTACCCCAAACTTCAAGGACTAAAAGTTATGATGGGTGTGAATGAGTCTATAAAGTTAAAAATGATGAACTGGAGGAAAAGAAAAAAAATAGTAATGAAACCAAGTCAAAATCTTATAAAACACTTAATTTGATACCAGTACATGAATTTACCCGAAACTTCAAGGACTAAAAGTTATGATGGGTGTGAATGAGTCTATAAGGTTTGAAAAATTATGAACTGGAGGAAAAGAAAAAAAATAGTAATGAAACCAAGTCAAAATCTTATACAACACTTAATTTGATACCAGTACAAGAATTTACCCGAAACTTCAAGGACTAAAAGTTATGATGGCTGTGAATGAGTCTATAAAGTTAAAAATGATGAACTGGAGGAAAAGAGAAAAATTAGTAATGAAAGCAAGTCAGATTCTAATACAACGACACCTGATTTGATACCAGTACATGAATTTATACGAAACTTCACGAACGAAAAGTTAAGACGTTTGTGTAAGTGTGTATAACGTTTGGAAAATAATTAACTGGAAGAAAGAAGAAAAATGAATGATCAAAGCAAGTCATAATCTAATGCAAAACCTTTAAACAAAACCTCAATGGACTAAAACCAATGATGCCAATGTTACGTGAGAATGTTTGAAAAAAATGATTGATCGAGAGAAAAGCAAAAAATAAACAAAGAAAGTCATAAAAACAAGTCAAAATCTAATCTTTAAACAAAACTTCAATGGACTAAAAACTATGATGTCTATGTTACGTGAGAATAATGTTTGAAAAAAAAATGATTGATCGAGAGAAAAACAAAAAAATAAACAAAGAAAATCATCAAGACAAGTCAAAATCTAATCTTTAAACAAAACTTCAATGGACTAAAAACTATGATGTCTATGTTACGTGAGAATAATGTTTGAAAAAAAAATGATTGATCGAGAGAAAAACAAAAAATAAACAAAGAAAATCATCAAGACAAGTCAAAATCTAATCCTTAAACAAAATCTCAATGACCTAAAAACTATGATGTCTATGTTACGTGAGAATAATGTTTGAAAAAAAATTATTGATCGAGAGAAAAACAAAAAATAAAAGTCATCAAAACAAGTCAAAATCTACTGTAACAACACCTGATGGTCCGTCTTGCCATCGGTACGTCCCCAGCAAGGCACTCGTTAAGGGCGTGATATCGACAGGTAATATAATTTGAGATGTTACGTGTGCTGTCTGCAATGCGTTTAAAGGCCACTATTCTTTCTCTTCCTCCTCCTCCACCTCCTCTTCTTCTTTCTCTTCTTCTTTCTCTTCCTCCTCCTCCTTTTCCTTCTTCTCTCTCTCTCTCTCTCACTGTCTGCCTTTTCTTCATTATTTTTTTATTATCTGCGTTTTATCTTCATCTTCTCTTTTACCTTGCTTTACTTATTTTTCCTCTTCCTCCTCCTCCTCCTCTTCCTCCTTCTCTTCTTCTTTCTCTTCCTCCTCCTCCTTTTCCTCCTCTATATACTTCTTCCTCCTTCTCCTCCTCCTTCTCTCTTGTTGTTTCCCTTTTCGTAATTATCCTTGTTATTTGTCTATCTTCCTCCTCCTCCTCCTCCATATACTCCTTCCTCCTTCTCCTCCTCCTTCTCTCTTGTTTCCCTTTTCTTAATTATCCTTGTTATGTGTCTATCTTCCTCCTCCTCCTCCTCCTCCTCCTCCTCCTCCTCCATATACTCCTTCCTCCTTCTCCTCCTCCTTCTCTCTTGTTTCCCTTTTCTTAATTATCCTTGTTATTTGTCTATCTTCCTCCTCCTCCTCCTCTTCCTCCTCCTCCTTCTCCTCTTCCTCTTCCACTTCGAGCAAAATTTAATTCGACTCGGAAGGTGAAAACATGGGGCCAGAACTTTTTTAAACATGTCCTGACTCCGACTCTAAAACCTACCTCGCCCTCCTCCTCCTCCTCCTCCTCCTCTTCCTCTCCCTCTCTAATCCCCGATACCCCAACTTCGCCCTCCTCCTCCTCCTCCTCCTCCTCTCCCTCTATAATCTCCGAAGCCCCATCTCCCACCCCTCCCCATCCCCCTCCTTTCCCCCTGCCTCCCCCCTCCTCCTTCCCCATAGCTTAGCGTAAAAAATGAAGGAGACGCAATGACCTGAATCGCCCATCACATGAGAACACACGCAGTTTTATTTACTTTCCTTCCAACACCCTCGCCACCCCTCACTCCCCCCCCCCCCCATCCCCCACCCCCCCTCTCTCTCTGCCTTTCCTCCCTTGATATCTCCCTTTTTTTCCGCCTCTTGCCGTGTCCCCTCATCCCCTCCCTTCCCTCCCTTTCTCACTCTCTCTTTCTCTTCCTTCTTCCCCTCATTGTGGCCCTTTTCTCTTCCTATCACTGACCCTCTTCCCCTTATCTTCCCATCCTTCTTCTCCTCTTTCCCCTCACTCCTTCTTCCTCTTCCTCTTCCTTCTCACCTTTCCCCTCATCCTCTATACCTCCCTCTTTACTCTTTTATCTTCCCTTCCTTCTCCCATTTCCCCATTCCCTTCTCCCTTTCCTTTTCCTTCTTTCCCTCACCTTCCTTCCTTCCTTCCTTCCCTTTCCCTTACATTCAACCTTCTTTCTTCCTCTCTTTTCCCCTCATCTCTCCTTTCCCTCATTATCTCCTCTTCCTTCTTCCCTTTATCCGCATCCCTCCTTCCTCCCTTCCTCTTCCCCTTTCCTTCCTTCCCTTCTCCCTCTTTTCCCCTCACTCCCATACACATAAACTCTCCTTTTCCCTTTTTATCTCCTCTTCCTTCTTCCCTTTCCTTCCCCTTACACCGTCTCCTCCTCCTTCCTCACTTCCTCTTTCCCCCCTCTCCACCTCCCCTTTCTTCCTTCCTTCCCTTCTCCATCTCCTTCCTTCTGTTCTCCTTACCTCTCATCTCCAACCTCTCTCCCCTCACCGCGTCCCTTCTTTCCTTCTCTAACCCCCCCCTCCTTCCTCCCTTTTGTTTCCCCTTCTTTCCTCCCCTTCCTTCCTTCCTTTCTTCCCTTCTCCTTCTTTCCCTTACGTTTCCCCTTCCTTCTGTTCTCGTTACCTCTCCTCTCCACCATCATTCCCCTCACCGCGTCCCTTCTTTCCCTCTCTAACTCCCCCCCCTTCCTCCCCCTTGTTTCCCCTTCTTTCCTCCCCACTTTCCCCTCGCCAGATGACACGTAAATAGGGTTTCAGGAGGGGGATATTGAAAGAAAGTCTTGCAATAAAAATAGACTTGTATGGACCTCCTCGTCACTCCCTCAAATTAAATAAGGACTTTGTAGTAACTTTGACAGGTAAATATATGTTGGGCCGGTGCGATGTATAGGGAGAGGTATAGGTAGATAGATAGAGATAGATAGATAGATAGATAGACAGACAGACAGATTGATAGATAGATGGATAAGATAGTTTAATATGAGGAACCAGAAAAAAGTTAGTTCAATAGTTAAGATGTGGAGATAGAGATAGGTAGGTAGATAGGTAGACAGATAGATAGATAGATAGATAGATAGATAGATAGGATAGTTGAATATGAGGAACCAGAGAAAGAAGTTAGTTCAATAGATAAGATGTGGAGAAAGAAAGATAGATAGATAGATAGATAGATAGTCGAACATGAGCAACTAGAAAAAAGTTAGTTCAATAGATACGATGTGGAGATAGATAGATGGAGAGATGGATAGTTGAATATGTGAAACTATAAAAAAATATATTTAGTTCAATAGATAGATAGATAGAAGCAGACTGATATATATATACACACATACATAGATAGATAAAGATAGACATAGATAGATAGATAAATTGACAGATATAGATAGATCGATAGACAAAAAGACAAAAGACATAGGCATAGATCAATAAGGTTAGTAGGCTAGATAGATAGATAGATAAATATAGACAATAGATAAATACATAAACAGATACAGATAGATAGATATACTGATTAATTAATAGATGAAAACAAGTACAAGTCTGGTTACGTAACACACACACACACACACACACACACACAGACGCTAAGCCTCCCACACAACAAGGCTTTTTACTTACGTCTCAGCCTGTTTCTCTTCCTTTTCTCTAATGCAATGACGATCAAACTCTCTCTCTCTCTCTCTCTCTCTTCCTAAAAACCGTTATCCCTCAGTCTTAACACATTTCCCATTCTCTTTCACTGTATTTTCCATTTTCCTTTCCTTTTCATCTTCCAATTCTCCTTTCCCCGTTCTTCTTCCCGTTCTCCTTCCCACTTTCCTTTTTCTTCCCGTTCTCCTTGTTCTTCCCATTTTTATCCTTTTCCTTGTAATTCTCTTTCTCATTCTACTTCCTCCTCTTTCCAATTATCCTTCCTTCCCCTTTCCCATTCTCCTCCATCCCATTATCCCTCCTCTTTCCTACTCTCCTTTCTTCACATTTTCCTTCACACACTTCCCATTCGTCAATCCTCCCCATTCTCTTCCGTTTTCTTTCCTTCTTCCCATTCTCCCATAGCCACACACACTTCCCATTCTCCTTTCTTCACATTTTCTTTCCCATCCTCCCACACACACTTCCCATTCTCCTTTCTTCACATTTTCTTTCCCATTCTCCTTCCCATCCTCCCACACAAACTTCCCATTCTCCTTTCTTCACATTTTCTTTCCCATTCTCCTTCCCATCCTCCCAGATACACTTCCCATTCTCCTTTCTTCACATTTTCTTTCCCATTCTCCTTCCCATCCTCCCACACACACTTCCCATTCTCCTTCCTTCTTCCCATTTTCCTTCCCACAGTCACACGAGCTTCCCATTCTCTCACTTTCAACTTCATCCTCCTTTCCAAAGCCACACGGTTCCCATTTTCCCTCGTTCTTCTTTTTATTATCCTTCATTCTCTTCCCACTCTCCTTCTTTCACCTTCCCATTCTCTCACTTTCTAAACCACACAGTTCCCATTTTCCCTCATTCTTTTCATTATCCTCCATTCTCTTCCCACTCTCCTCCTTTCACCTTCCCATTCTCTCTTACACACAACACTCGGCAAGAACAGCCGCTCCTTACCTCGCCGAGAAGATCGTGGCCAGCGCGTTGAAGCACCCATCGGCCACCTCGGGCGTCGCCGTGTAGCATCGGTCCACCACCCAGTCCAGCACGGCGCCGGAGTCTGGGTTGAACTCGAGAAGCAATACGATGGTCTCCTGGGCGAGGGCGTAGATCTGAAGGGGCGGGGAAGGAGAGGCTATGAGAAGGAGAATGGGAAGGATAATGGAGGTTCGTGTGGCTATAGAAAGAAGATAAAAGGAGAATGGGAAGGAAAATAAGGAGAATGGGAAGTGTGCGTGTGTGGTTATGGGAAGGAGAATGGGAAGGAGAAGAAGGATATTGGAGGTTCGTCAGGCTATAGAAAGAAGATAAAAGGAGAATGGGAAGGAAAATAAGGAGAATGGGAAGGAGAAAGAATGGGAAGTGTGCGTGTGTGGTTTTGGGAAGGAGAATGGGAAGGAGAAGAAGGATATTGGAGGTTCGTCAGGCTATGGAAAGGAGAAGAAAGGAGAATGGGAAGGAAAATAAGGAGAATGGGAAGGAGAAAGAATGGGAAGTGTGCGTGTGTGGTTATGGGAAGGAGAATGGGAAGGAGAAGAAGGATATTGGAGGTTCGTCAGGCTATGGAAAGGAGAAGAAAGGAGAATGGGAAGGAAAATGGAGAGAATGTACAGGAGAAAGGAGAATGGGAAGTGTGTAGGAAGGAGAATGGGGAAGAAAACGAGAATAATGGAGGTTCGTGTGACTATGGGAAGAAGAGAAAAGGAGAATGGGAAGGAAAACAAGAATGGGAAGGAAAATGGAGAGAATGGGAAGAAGAAAGGAGAATGAGAAGTGTGTTTACCTTTGAGAATGATAAGAAGAAAGACGAGAAAGATAATGGAAATTCGTGAGGCTATGGGAAGGAGAAGAAAGGAAAATGGGATGGAAAACAGGAAGAATGGGAAGGAAAATAGGAAGAATGGGAAGGAAAATGGGAAGAATGGGAAGGAAAATAGGAAGAATGGGAAGGAAAATGGGAAGAATGGGAAGGAAAATAGGGAGAATGGGAAGGAAAATAGGAAGGGGTGACAAAAACAAGTGAGAGAGAATGGGAAGGGAAAGAAAGGAGAATGGGAAAGAGAAGGAAGGAGAATGGAAAGGGAAATGAGAGAGAATGAGAAGGAAAAGGAAGAAAATGAAAAGGAGAATGAAGAGGAATGAAAAGAAAATGAAAAAGGGAATGAAAAGGAGATTTGAAAGGTAAATAGGAATGGGAGAAATGACAAATAATAAAGAAAAGAAAATAAGTAGAAGATTAAGAAGAAGAAGAAGAAGAAGAAGAAGAAGAAGAAGAAGGAGGAGGAGGAGGAGGAGGAGGAGGACAGACCAGCATTGTTGTGATCAAGTTATCTCATTATTATTAATTGCAAACCTTCTTGAGGGGAAGCGGGACTAATTAGCATATTCAGAGCCATTAGAAGAAGAGAGAGAGAGAGAGAGAGAGAGAGAGAGAGAGAGAGAGAGCTTTTGTTAAGTTAGCGATAAGTGACAGGGAAATTAATTAGACATAGAAGTTAAGAATAACTGGATTATCTCTCTCTCTCTCTCTCTCTCTCTCTCTCTCTCTTTGTGTTTCTCCCAATAATCTTTCTCGAGTTTTTCAGTCTTTCTTTATTTCGTTTGGTACCCACTCTCTCTCTCTCTCTCTCTCTCTCTCTCTCTCTCTCTCTCTCCCAAGTCCTCAAGAGTCCCAGGATCAGTTTTCAAGGCCGGGCAAGCTTGTTTGTGCGGGGGAGACACACACTTGAGGGATCTTGGCACTCGGGGCGCGCTAAGAGAAAGGGGGACAGGGGTTGGGACAGGGGTTTGGACAGGGATTGAGACAGGGGTTGGGGGACAGAGTTAAAGACTGGGTTTGGGACCGGGGATAAGACAGGGGTGGGGGGACTGGGGTTGGGACTCAGGGGTTGGGACAGGGGTTAGGACAGGGGTTGGGACAGGGCTTGGGACAGGGGTTGAGACAGGGGTTGAGACAGGGGTTGGGACAGGGGTTAAGGCACAAGGGTTGGGACAGGGGTTGACACAGGGGTTAGGACAGGGGTTGGGACAGGGGTTGAGGGACAGGGATATGGACAGGGGTTGGAGACAGGGGTTGACACAGGGGTTAGGACAGGGGTTGGGACAGGGGTATGGACAGGGGTTGGGACAGGGGTTGAGACAGGGGTTGGGGGACAGGGGTTGAGACAGGGGTTGGGACAGGGGTTAAGGCACAGGGGTTGGGGGACAGGGGTTGGGACAGGGGTTGGGACAGGGGTTGAGGCACAGGGGATGAGGGACAGGGGTATGGACAGGGGTTGGAGACAGGGGTTGAGACAGGGGTATGGACAGGGGTTGAGACAGGGTTTGGAGACAGGGGTTGAGGGACAGGGGTTGAGGGACAGGGGTTGGGGGACAGAGGTTGAGACAGGGGTTCAGGGCAGGGGTTTGAGTCTGCTGTTACGAGGGTGAAGATGCGTAAATGAAAAGAGGGTAGATGGTGGTGGTAGTGGTGGTGGTGGTGGTGGTGGTGGTAGTGATGGTGGTAGGGGGAAGTTGTGGTGGAGGTGGTAGTAGTAGTAGTAGTAGTAGTAGTAGTAGTAGTAGTAGTAGTAGTAGTAGTAGTAGTAGTAGTAGTAGTAGTAGTACCAATAATAATAATAATAATAATAATAATAATAATAATAATAATAATAATAATAATAATAATAATAATAATAATAATAATAATAATAATAATAATAACATTGCCACTCATATATGAATTTTCTGCATCAACATCCAAGACAGAAAACAGATGAAAAAGTAATATAAGACAACAGAAAACACGAAGATATCTTACTCCTCTCCTTTGTCAGAGTGAATAAAAATAAATAAAATATATATATATATATATATATATATATATATATATATATATATATATGAGAGTTTACAGAGAAGGGAAATTAGTATCAGAATATGTATGTGTAACAAGGACAGCATGACGGTTAATTGCAACACACACACAAACACACACACACACAAACACACACACACACACACACAACACCAAAGAATTATCCAACACTACTACATATAAGACGACGGCATTTCAAGATACGGACGCTAAACAAAATAAAGAACAAGAGAAGAAAAATGAAGAAAAACACTCAAAGATCATAAAACAACTCCTGGGAAAGTAAGTCCATCAGAGTAACAACACACATGCAGAACAGCGATGAGGAAGGGACTGAACACATCCATAAGGTAAGGTCAGCTCAGGTCAGGAGGGTTAAGGTCAGATTACACAAGATCAATGACAAACAAACCCAATCAGTCATTATCTGGTGGTTTTTCTTCTTCTAAAAAGCTCTGTAATTAGTGTCATCGCTTAGAGTCGGGGAACGGAGATGAGGAAAAAGAGGAAGAAGAAAAATAGGAAAGGAAAACAACTTAATCTTTCCTCTTTCCTCTCCTGTCTTCCTCTTTTTCCTCCCTGTCTTCACTTCTTTGTTATCTCCATTTTCTTTCAAGACACAGACCTTGATGAAAATTGGGATATGAAGACAAGGAGGAAAAAGAAGACAGGAGGGGAAAGAGGAAAGGAAAACAGCTTAATCTTTCCTCTTTCCTCTCCTGTCTTCCTCTTTTTCCTCCCTGTCTTCACTTCTTTGTTATCTCCATTTTCTTTCAAGACACAGACCTTGATGAAAATTGGGATATGAAGACAAGGAGGAAAAAGAAGACAGGAGGGGAAAGAGGAAAGGAAAAAAGCTTAATCTTTCCTCTTTTTCCTACTCATCTTCACTTCCTTGTTATCTCCATTTTCTTCCAAGACACAGACCTTGATGAAAATGGAGATAACAAAGGAATGAAGACGAGGAGAAGAGGAAGACAGGAGGGGAAAAAGGAAAGGAAAACAGCTTAATCTTTCCTCTTTCCTCTCCTGTTTTCCTCTTTTTCCTCCTTGTCTTCACTTCCTTGTTATCTCCATTTTCTTCCGAGACACAGACCTTGATGAAAATGGAGATAACAAACGAACAAAGACACAGAGGAAAAACAGGAAGACAGGAGGTGGAAGAGGAAAGATTAACCTATTTTTTGGGTATGAAATATGAAAGGAAAAAAAAAAGGAATGGAAAAAACTGAAGAAAAATGAAGGTTAACTAGAATGTTAGTTTTGCCTTTGTGTTAAGTAGAAATGGAAATTTAAAACAGCACATATTAACGAAACACACACTTTAAAATTAATAAACACACACATAACAACGCACACTCACACACACATGCACACACACACACACACACACACACACAGCAGAAGAGGGCGTGTGTGTGCGCGCGGCGTCTACTCACCTTCTTCTTAACCTAGTGTGAGAGGCAGCGAGCGGGGAGACACAGAGAGACAGAGTCAACACCGCATAATATGGTGGTACGGCGAGGCCCTCACTCAACACCCGACCAGTGCACCCTTGACTAGATGGTTCACTGACACTAGATTGATTTAACAGTATGTCTCTATGTCACTGTAGTAGGTAGTTAATCTTTTGTATGTATTATGCTTATGAATACTTAGTGCCCTTCTACCAGTTCAAAATTTCTTTGTACCTTCAAACGTTTTTTTTATTCAGAATCAAATGTGTCTGTAGTAGGTAGAGTTTTTTTTATATGTATTGTTTTTTAAGTTTGCGCCCTTACAGCAGGTCAAGAGTCCCTGTTTTGTAAGTATTTTTTTATTCTGAAGCTATTATGAGACATTTCGCCGCCCAAGAACACATATTTGACAAGGCTTTCGTAGGAGTTGTGGGCATTTCCAGGGGTAGTTTTATGACCCTGGTGGTAGTGTGAACCTTCTTCTGTACCATGAACCTGAAGAAACACTCATTAGAACCCGACTGACCCCCCCTTTGACCTTTAGATATAGCTGATGTGAGACGGCAAAGTGTCTTGTAATACCAGCCTATGTATCCCTTTTCATTAATAGTATGCCTCTGGGTACATCAAAATAGTAGGTGATTTTTCTCCTATATGTTTTCTTTATACTTTGCATCCTTTTAGCAGTTCATGATTCCCTGATTTATAAGTACCGCAACCTTTTTTTATTCAGAATCAAATGTGTCTTCTCTTCAATGGTGTGCCTTAGGGTAAGTCACTGTTATAGTTATTCTCTGATGTGTTTTATGTTCTCTAAGATTGGTATTATAAAACAATTTCGCTTCTCACATCAGCTATTTCTAAAGGTCAAAGAGGGGGTCAGTCGGGCTGTAATGAGTGTTTCTTCAGGTTCACGGTACAGAGGAAGACTCACACTACCACCAGGGTCATAAAACTACCCCTGGAAATGCCCACAACTCCTACGAAAGCCTTGTCAAATATGTGAACTTTGGCGACGAAATGTTAAGTAATACTGCCCTAAATCTCCGTGCTATACTTAGACATCTCTCTAACCAAAACTGACCCTCTCTTTTGGACACTTGGACAGTCTACTTTTTGAGGGGACAGCACTTAGCGGGCATTTTATATACCCACTTCATAAGAATAAATAGCTAAGCAAAATAAAGTAAAACAAATAAATTACCACATTACGAGTGCACTAGCCTGGGGTGTTGAGGAGGGCCCCACCACGCCAGCAGAGATCAAACAGAAGAATGTCAAATGGAAATTACTACATATGAGAAAAGTTGAGGAAGGCTGTCTATCAACTTTCTTTTACATATTATTATACCAAACAACTACAACTTCAAACTTCATCAGACTGACAGTGCAAGGCTAAGGAGGTGCTACTGAAATCCAGGAGAAATAAAAAGAGTTTAGCAATTAAGAAGAGGAGGAAATAATCATCAGAAATAGTGACATGGTGATTTTATTTCTTTCCGTCACCATCACATTCACCATCACTGCATCATCAATTACCACTGTTGTTCATCTTCACTTTCACTGCACTCACCATCACACCATCACCACCACACCCACTACACTATTAACCACCACTATAGACCATCTCCTCTTCCATACCCATCACCAAATCACTATTCCATTCACCATCACCACCACAATCACTGCATCATCAATTACCACTGTTGTTCATCTTCACTTTCACTACACTCACCATCACACCCACTACACTATTAACCACCACTATAGATCATCTCCTCTTCCATACCCATCACCAAATCACTATTCCATTCACCATCACCACCACAATCACTGCATCTTCAACCACTATAGCTCATCCTCACTTTCACTACACTCACCATCACCTCACTATCACACCCACTACATAATCAACCACCACTATAGCTCATCTTCTCTTCAGTACCCATCACAAAATCACCATCCTACTCACCATCACCACCACAATCACTGCATCTTCAACCACTATAGCTCATCCTCACTCACCATAACACAATCACCAACCCAGCCACTACACTATCAATCACCACTACAGCCCATCTCCTCTTCCATACCCATCACCACCACCACCTCCACTACAAGCACCAGGCACTCTTTTAAACTCTTACAAGTCTCTCACTCTCATATTCTCTGACTCTGGTTACAAGCATACAAGTTAACCATCACCAGCATACAAGATTAGAGTCCCCTCACTCACTCACTCACTCACTCTCATGTCTATCCTCTCTCCTCTTCCTTCTCCTCCTCCTCCTCCTCCTCCTCCTCTGTAACAGCTGCCGGCACCTTCAATAAACCCAAGTGACCCTCTGGCCTTGACTCACTCTCATTCACACACACACACACACACACACACACACACACGCACACACTCTCACTCTCTCTCTCTCTCTCACCTTTTCGTCATGGGAGCCCAGCAGAGCGTCAAGCCACTGGTACACAGGAGCCTCGTCCACCAACAGCTGTGGTTCAAAGGCGGACCCACAGCACAGCACTGAGCTCGCCGCCTGCACAGCGCACAGCTCAAACTCCGAGGGCTGTGACACTCCACTGATGCTGCCGCCTCCGCCACTGCCACTCCGCCCTACCACCTGATATGGGGGAAACAGATAAAAAAAAGGAGATTAGAAACGGAGGAGGTTAAAAGGAGATTGAAGGAAAAATTGGGAATGAAAAGGAAATGGGAAGAAATTGGAAAGTAATGGAGAGAAGGATGATAAGAATTGAAAGAAAGAAGAATGAAAGAGAGTTGAGAAAAAAGAAAATTGGGGAGCGAAGGAAAGTAGAATGAAAAGGAGATTGGAAGAAAGACATTGGGAAGTGAGGGAAAATAGAATGTAAAGGAGATGGAAAGACAGGAATTGGAAAGTGAGGGAAAGTAGAATGAAAAGGAGGAAAAAATTTGATAGGTGAGGGACAGACAGAAGAATGAAAAGACTGCAAAAATTTAATTGGTAAGGGAAAGTAAAATAAAAAAAACGACAGGTTGAGGAAAGATTATATGAAGAACAGCATCCAAAACATCATCATCATCATCATTTCATTTAACATCCATATTCACTCTTCCTGAGCGGTTGGATGTTTTATGGCTCTCCTCCATTCTACTCTGTCTTCTTCCTGATGTTCATCCAATCCCATCAATGCCAAGTCTTCCTGTATACACCTTCTCCAAGTTTTCCTAGGTCTACCAACTGGTCTCCTTCCTTCTACCTCCAATCTCTCCAAAACTCCCAGCACTGTATCCTCCCCTGCTCTCTTTACATGTCCAAACCATCGGAGTCTTTCCAATCTGAGCACTGTTTCCTGGTCCTCTACATCAGCCACATGAGTATCTTGTACAAAAATATAGATAACACAATTCAATCACACACATAAACGCCCATATCAAGTCACACAAACAAACATGGACACACTGACCTTGAAGCCGAAGGGGACGCCAAAGATGCCACTCCAGGAGACGAAGAGGTAGAAGAGAGACTTTCTGAGGGAGCGTGGCAGCAGCGTCTGTCTCTGCTCCACTGGCGAGAGGAGAGACGAGAGTGTAAAGGTCATGGAAATAATAATAACGTGGATGTGATATTGCTATGTGTATCAAAGCAAGTAGTATCTCTAGACTGTATTCTCAGACACGTTTGACTCACAACAAGACAAGACACCTCTCCTCCTGAAATTGACCTCTCTTTTGGCCGCTCATTACTTTTGTCTTTGTGGAAACAGCGATTAGCGGGCTTTTTTTTTTTTTTGCACCTTATTTGTTGCCCTTGAGCTGTTTCTTTAGCTGTATATAAAAAATATAAAAACATTTCCCATGGCCACAAAGGAAATAAGTTAGGGGTCCATGTTCTAAAATGTTTCAGTCTCCCATTACAACTATTTTCCAAGACCACGGAGAAGACTGACCGGGTTTGCATGGGTGTTTTTTACCATTCAAGATGCAAAACCCGTGTAAAACTATCACCAGCATCACAAAATGGTCCATGAAAATTCCAGCAACTTCTACGACAGGCTTTTCAAACAGGGGAAGTGAGGTGCCGATATGTTTAAAAATACGGGGTAGGGTCTCATTAGTTTTTTATCATGTTCATGGTGCAGAGGCCTTGTCAAACTATCCCTAGACCCCAAAACCTACCCATGGAAATACCCTGAACCTCAACGAAAGCCTTATCAAATGCCTCACTCTCTTGCTCTCTTTCTCTCGCTCTCTCATTTATAAACGACTTCTCAACCTGCTTCTATTACATCTACCCTTATTTTTTTCTTTCTTTCCCACCTCCATTTCACTCTAGTCTTCCTAACACAGATGCACACACTCTCATATACTTAATGTTTGAGAATATAGGCTTATGTATTTTCCATAACATAAGACAAATACTACATATGAACTTCTACGTTAATTTCCTATAGCATTCCTCTCAGCATCTCGGCAACTCACGTGAGAAGCTTGCGATGAGTTTGCGGACGAACTCGCAGAAGTGGCTCTTGATCTGCAGGAGAGTGTTGTCCTTGTCTGTCTCCCCCTCCAGGTACTGCCGCGCCCCCTCCACGTACTCAAGGTAACGCTTCCTCAGGGCTCCAGTCTCACCCTCGAGCACCCTCTCACTGCGACGGGGAGAAGAAGACAGAAGTAAATGAGTTAATCTGTAGAAATATGATGAGCAGTGAGTGTGTGAGGAAAGATGTGAAAGATATGAAAATGGACACACAGACAAACAGAGGTAGATAAATGTGATGATGTGTTGTTGTTTTTTTTGTTTTTTTGTTTTACATCAGACACGGCTCAAGGGCAGTAAAAAGAGTACAAAAAAAAGCCCGCTACTCGCCACTCCTATAAAAGATAAAAGTAAAGAGTGGGGTTGGAAGGAAGATGTGGGAAACAGGAAGAAACTAAGAGACACATAAACAAAGATGGATAATTGTCAAGTAGCATCAAGATATTAGTTTCTCCATCACAAAGAAAGAGAAGGAAGATAAAGATCGAGGAATGAAGAAAATGGGAATGCAACTGAGATGTTAACTAGCTCTTACATAATTGCTTTTACATTACAAAGAGAAGAAAGAAAGATAAGAGAGAAGAGAGGAAATAAAGAAAAGAAGAAAGAAAAATAAGAAAGACAGAAGTAAAAAAATGCAAAAAACAGGCAAGTAAATGAAGTTAACAAAGAAATAAAAGAAGAAATGTCAAGTGAAACAAATTTAGAACTTGTAATATGAAAAAAAAGGACATTTGAGAAGTAGAAATCAAATCTTGGGCTCGTAATATAAAAAAATATATATAAAAAAAAACAGACAAGGATTAAAAACACAGGTAATGTAGGTCACCTGAGAGGGAAGGTGCCCTGCTCAGCGATCATCTGGAAGAGCTTGACCAGGGTGAGCCGCAGTGCATCCCGCCGCCGCCGCCGCCGCATGTTCTCCTGCTTGCGGTCGATGCTCTCGCGGATGTACGGGAAGAGCTCCTCCATCAGGTCACTGTGGGTCACGTTGAGGTCATCTTTAGCATCTCTCTCTCTCTTGCTCTCTCTCTCTCTCTCTCTCTCTCTCTCTCTCTCTCTCTCTCTCTCTCTCTCTCATCCTTGCTCCCTCTTTCTCTTGTTCTTGCTATCACTTTCTCCCTTCCTCTCCTTCTCTCTCTTATATTCTCTCTTTTATTCCCTTTTTCTTTTATATTTACTTCTTAACTCACTTCCAATGAATCCACAGTTGATTTTTCTTTATTTTCCTTTTCCATTTCATTCTATTCTTCCTAAACATGTGCAAACACTCTCACGTACTTCTCATTTCCTCCCCTTTCAACACCTCTCTGCTTTCTTCTTTCTCTCACAACCTTTCTCTTCCCTTTTTCCCTTTATACTTTTTAACTCACTTCCAATGAATCCACGGTTGATTTCTTGTTATTTTCCATCTCCATTTCATTCTATTCTTCCTAACACACGTGCAAACACTCTCACATACTTCTCATTTCCTCCCTTTTCAACACCTCTCTGCTTTCTTCTTTCTCTCACAACCTTCCTCTTCCCTTTCAAACAGGTTCCCATTTTCTCTTATCACCTCCCATCTCAACACTTCTCTCCCTCCTTTACCTCAGGGCAATGTGGTTTATCTTCCCCAGGGCCAGGGTCACCGCCTCCCGCATGTCCGTGGTGTCGCAGCGCAGGAGAGGCACGAGCAGCTTGTACAGGCACATGGGGGACACGGAGTAGCCGGGGTAGGGACGCTCGCCGCCCCGCTCCCCGCCACCTCCAGCCCCGCTGTCTGGCGATGATCTGTGTGGGAGGGAGGTGAATGTGAATGAGGGAGGGAAAAATTAAGATAAAGAAGTAGATATACTGTCATAATCAGAGGGTGTAGGAGGGAATATGTGAAACTCAGGAATAAAGACAGACAGATAATGATAGATATATGTGATGACTAGTGAAAGGAGGAGGAGGTGAATGTGAATGAGGGAAAGAAAAATAAAGAAAAACAAGTAGAAATAATGTCATAATCAGTGGGTGTAGGAGGGAAGATGTGAAACTCAGGAATAAAAGTAGATAATGATAGACATGTGATGACCTGTGAGAGAGGAGGAGGAGGAGGAGGATGTGAAAGACAGGAAAAAAAATAAAGAAACAGACAAATAACAGTAGATATTGATAGCTATGTGGGTGGAAGGATCACACACAAAATACAACACATTTTTTTGTAGTGGACCTTTTTGTTTTCCTTCTCTGTTTTTGCCTCCTTCACTGTAAAAAATAAAAACACACAAACACTCCCGCTAACAACATAACGCCAAACACATACCCTAGGCTGATATCCGGCGAGGCACAGCGCACGATGGGGGTCTTGGTGATGGCCGGCAGGACTCGGCACGCCAACACCACGTAGTTCCGCCACAGGTTCATGTAGACGTCACGCTCGCTGATGGGCTTCTTGACCTGCGTGGCACTACGGAGCAGAGAAGCGCGGTTGTCGTTGGGAGGCCTGGCCGGGAGGAAGGAAGGAAGGCGCTCGTGTCTGTCGTCTGTCGGCTCAGGCGGTGCGCGGCATGCAGGGAGACAGTGGAGGTGGAGGAGGAAGAGGAGGAGAAGTACTAGAAAAGGAGGACTAGGAGAATCAGGATAGAAAATGAAGGCAACAGAGGAGGAGGAGAGAGAACAAGAGGAGAACATGGAAAAGAGGAGGATTGAAAATAACTGGAGAATCAGTAAGAAGATACAGCTGAGATAAAGGAGAAAGAACAGGAAGGGGAAAAAGACAAGTAATAAGAAGAGAGACTGAAGCAAACAGGAGAATCTGGGTAGAGAATAGAGGCAACAGAAAAGAAGAAAGAACAAGAGAAGGAGGAGGAGGAGAAAAAATAGAGAAGAACAGGAAGACAGGATACTCGGATCAAGAGGAGAAAGGTCAAAACAAAGCAGGCATAGAACAGGCACGTGACAAACAATGATAAACAGGACATGCCAGAGAAAGAGAGACAAAGCATACAAATCAAAGAGGCAGAGAATAAGCAAGGAGCAGCGAGAAGCGGGCTTTTTTATTTTTTATTATTGTTTCCTTTTTTTGAGCCCTTGATCTGCCTCCTTTTTTTTTAAAAAAAAAAAAAAAAAAAAAAAAAGGATGCAGGAAGAAAAGTAGAGGAAGAAAAATCAATATAAAAGACAATGAAGAGGAATTTAAAGCAATGAAAGAGGAAAGAAACACGAATGAAGAAGGACAAACACATCAAAAGCAAAATCACATAAGGTTACACGGTTAAAAAAGGGAACAGGCACAACAGAAGAGGAAGAAAGATACTTGTTAGAAAGATATAGAAATCAAGCTTCAAACTGGAAATCGAAGGGACAGCCATCACAGAGAAAGCAATTAACTGGGAGAGAAATAAAAAGAAATCAAGCTTCAAACAGGAAAACAAGGGAAAAGGAACAACAGAAACAGCAAATAACAGAGAGAAAAATAAAGAAATCAAGCTTCAAACTGGAAATGAATGGAATATGAACAACAGAAGAGCAACTATCTAGGAGAAATAAAAAAGAAATCAAGCTTCAAACTGGAAACTAAGTCAATCAAAAGCAAGCTTGCACTGGTCGGGGTGTGAGAGGCTTCAGCGGTGGTGGTGGTGGTGTTAAAAGCAGAAAGGACAGTAGTGGGTGGGTCTGGAAGGGTTGCTGCCAAGGTCTAACTTCTTTGGGGGGGTAAAATAACAAGGGAGGGAGGCCTGGGAATGTACACTGAGGGAGAGGCGAGGGTTAGGGGTTGGGGTCAAATGATTTACTGTACTTTATAACTAAAAGATAAGGTTATGGAATGCTGATAAAACTCTCTTTGCCTATTTACAGACTTACTCACATTTGTCTATGCACAGTGAGGGCGAACTAATTTACAGTCTCTACCAGAATTGTCTTAGCTTGGTATGAAATTAATATAAGAAAACCCTACATCAACTAAAACAAAATTCTATATATGTATTTACACTTTAACTAATTTACACTTTCTACCAGATTGTCTTAGCTTGGGATAAAATTAATGTAAGAAAACCCTACATCAACTAAAACAAAATTCTATATATGTATTTACACTTTAACTAATTTACACTCTCTACCAGATTGTCTTAGCTTGGGATAAAATTAATATAAGAAAACCCTACATCAACTAAAACAAAATTCTGTGTACGGATTTACACTTCAAAGACTAAGGGAGCTCATGAAATAAAGCTAACATAACATAATAAAGTTTAACCATAACATAAGACTAAGTTAAGCAAAACCTCATATAGTATTTACAACTTAAAGGACAACTAAGGGAGAAGCTGAAAAAAAGCTAACATAACATAAGAAAGTTTAACCATAACATCAGACTAAGTTAAGCAAAACCTCATATAGTATTTACAGTTTAAAGGACAACTAAGGGAGAAGCTGAAATAAAGCTAACATAACAAAAGAAAGTTTAACCGTAACATTAGACCAAGGCGCCTTCACACTGTGCTGACTCTGGGCCAGCGATACCAGATTGTCGTACTCAGCCTCTTATGTTTTCCGATTTCCGACCACAAACTGTCTTCTCCACCCCAATAACTACATTTATTTATAGTTACCATTGAAAGGTTTAATTATTAGTGTCTTTCTGCTATAGTTAAGTGTCTAAAAATGGTAAATACAATGGTGGATACGATATCTGGCAACCCTGCTCTGGCCCACGACAACCCAGCGACTTTTAGCCCCCTGCACACTATGCCAACTCAGCATCCGGCGATCGTTTCTAGACCTCTTTCTGACGATGTGCAACCCTTTCATCATCATCATCATCATCTCATTGACGCCTGCACCTAGGACCTCCCACCAGGGGATAGCCACGGCAGAAGAGTTTCCATCTCTCTCTATTCATACACTCCCTCCTTGCCTGCTCAAAGTTTCTCACTGATCTTTCCCCCCTCTCCCTAACCCCCCTTTCAGATCAACATTTCACACCCAAGACCTTGTATACCCCAAGTCGTTGAGTTGTCATGGCCCAGAGTCAGCACAGTGTGAACGGGGCTTAAGTTACGGAAAATCTTATCTATTTACACTTTAAAGGACAACTGAAAGAGCAGTGAAACAAAGCTAACACAAAACATGAGAAAATTCAACCAAAACGTAACTAAAGTGAAGGAAGTGGAACAAAACAATAGTGACACAGCCCAGGGAGGTACAAATGGCTGCAGTCCTAGTTGCAGAATAGGGTCACATCTCACGTTGGGTCCACCAGGGAGTAGAGGGAGGTGGTGCGGGTGTAGACGATGGGCCAGGCGTGACTGACGGCCTGGGGGCAGTCGGTGAGGACTCGGCCCGGCACCACGAAGCCACACAGGACCAGTGCCCACACGTCCTCGCTCACCAGGTGCTGCTGACTCACACTCTTCACGCCGCTCTCCTCCAAGAAGCCTGCAGAGGGTGGTGATGGTGGTGGTGTTCAGGGTAGTGGTGATGGAGATTACAGGGAGTTTTGTCACTCTATAAATCTATTACCTCATGTGTTAAGTTCAACCACATACCACATGGATTAGGTCATGATTTCTGTGTAGCATACCTCAGAAAAGACAGATAGTAATGATTAAAAAGACAAAATTAAAGACAACTATCTTAACCCAGTAGCAGCGGGGATCATGGTTCTTAAAGGCCCCTCTAAGCGAGAAAAATGAGAAAAAATCATCACTCACACAAACCATTTCATAATATATATCAACGCATTTGTGATAAGTTTATGCATCATTTATTTTGGGGGGTTTATATCATGGCAAAAAGTTGGCCCGTCGCTGCTACACGGGAAAGCCACAAATTTGGCCCGTCGCTGCTACCAGGTTAAAGTAATGGCAAATATCTAGCAAGGATTTAGGGATGTGATGGCAATTTAACAACACCATCTTCTTCTTTTTTTCTTCTTCTTCTTTGTCTTAACAGCTATTTCTCATGTCGATATAGGGTCACTGTTTAGGGGCTGTAATATTGGGTTTAAGATTGAATGCTCTTCTTAACATCCCATGGCAGTACTAGGGTTTGAACCTCCTCACCCTGGCACTTCACTTCCATGGCCTGACATCATCATCATCATCATCATCGTTTAACGTCCATTTATTCCCTACGGTGGGGTTGGACGGGATATGAGCCTCCTCCACTGTTGCCGGTTCATAGCCATTTTTTCCGTGACGTTCAGCCTCCTCATATCTTCCTCCACCACCTTTCTCCACGTCTTCCTTGGTCTTCCTGGTGGTCTCCTGCCCTCTACCTCAAAGTTCAGTGCACGCCTCAGGATGTGTTCTCCTCTCTGACCCACTAAAGCACTACACCTCACTAATACTCATGAACACCACAGAACACTTCATGACTCACCCCCTGTCCAGACCGAGGAGCTGCGGTCAGCCAGCCACTGGAGGTCGATGTTGGTGGTGGCGGCGACGGCTGACCTCTCTCCGGGGGGCAGCAGACTCAGCACCCCCTCCACCACACTGCCACACCACCTGCACCACAGACACACACAGTTTAGTGGATGTAGGGTATACAGTACAAGATAAACTTAAAACACACGTAAAATTTAATGATCCAGGATAATAGATACTTTTTGACCAGTGAAAATTTGCACATTAGAAACAACATTGAAAAAAAAAAATCATTAACCCGGTAGCTGCGGGGATCATGTTTCTTTAAGGTCCCTCTAAGCGAGAAAAATGAGAAAAATCATCACTCACGCAAACCATTTCATAATATATATCAACGCATTTGTGATCAGTTTATGCATCATCTATTTTGGGAGTTTTATATCATGGGAAAAATTTGGCCCATCGCTGGCACATGGTAAAGCCACAAATTTGGCCCGTCACTGCTACCGGGTTAATGATCCAGGATAATAGATACTCTGTGACTAGTGGAAATTTGCACATTAGAAACAACATTGAAAAAAAAAAAATCATTAACCCGGTAGCTGCGGGGATCATGTTTCTTAAAGGCCCCTCTAAGCGAGAAAAATGAGAAAAATCATCACTCACGCAAACCATTTCATAATATATATCAATGCATTTGTGATCAGTTTATGCATCATCTATTTTGGGGGGTTTATATCATGGCAAAAATTTGGCCTGTCGCTGGTACACGGTAAAGCCACAAATTTGGCCCGTCGCTGCTACCGGGTTAATAAAACTTGAAGAATAAATTACACCTGAAACAACAACCAGGCATGAGTAAAAGGCATTGGCAACGAGTGTGATGGCAATGATTGTATTCAAGATAAAAACATTGGTAGTAACAGCTGTGAAGACTTACTGGTCCATGACGTCAATGAGGGGGCGGTTGAGTGGGTCCTCCTCCCCCAGCGCCTTGGCCAGCATCTTCACCTCCCGCATGATGGCCACGGACACCCGCCGAGGGGCCTGCCGACAGCCACACAGGAGCACCAACGCAAAACCCTCGGCCAGGCGCAGGACATCAGTATGGTCCCCGCGCTGCAATGGAAGAGGAGGAGGAGGAAGAGGTGAGTGATAGCAATAGGTATCGGCTTCTATTTTCTGTTTTGTTTTTAGTGTTTAAGTTTCAGTATTGTTTTCAGCTATACTACATTTTTTTTGTTATTTCTTCTGCTATTTTACATGTACATACTGAAGACAGATGAAGACCTTGAGTATTAAGAAGAAGAAGAAGAAGAAGAAGAAAAGGAAGAGGAAGCAGAGGAAAAAGAAAAGGAAGATGATGAAGAACAAAAAAAAAAAAAAAAAAAAAAAGAAAAAGAAGAAGAAAAGAAGAAGGAGAAGAAAAACTAATGTCATTCCTTAAGCCTCTTCTTGTTTTCCTATCATCTCCTTTTTTCCCACATTTTCAAATCGATTTTCAAGAAGAAGAGGAAATAGAAGAAGAAGAAGGAGAAGAAAAGGAAGACCCAGTAAGTAGTTCCTCTAATATAACTTCTGCAGTCGTCCCACCTGGTGTAGATGAAGGTGATGAAGGTCCCCCACTCCAGGGTCCCGCTTGGAAGCCCCCGAGCCTGGTCCGGACCCTGAGCCCGTTCCAGAGGTGTTGGTGAGGGCGTTCTTCCAGGCGGTCAGCAGCTGCAGCAACATTCGCACGCCGTTGTCCAGGAGCTGCGAGTAACTGTCACCCACCTCCTTCATCAAGAACTGGATGAAACCTGCGGGTGAAGAGACCGTTAGAAATAGTCTTTAAACTTTTCCTATTCCTCCTCCTTTTCTTCTGAAAGATTGATACAATTTTTCATTCTTTTCATTCTATTGTCTCATTCTTTCATTCTTTTGTTTAGTTTTAAATTCTCTTGCTCTTTCGTTCCCCTCCTATTAATAACTACACTTATTTCACATTATTTTGCTGAGGATTAAAAAGTAACAGTAGCTTAGACCTATCAAAGTACACACAAACACATATACTGCCATCACTATCATCCCAAAACTACATACACCATAACTGCACTTCCCATTATATTTCTACTTTATTTTAACTACACACACCAAACCTAACCATCACCACCACTCACCGAACAAGACATCATGCCGCCACTCGGGGAAGTCAAGCACGAGGTTCTGGAGACTCTGGAAGGCCAAGTGTCGCAGCTCCTCATCCATGTGCACAGTTAGACGCGCCAGCAGATCAACCAAGTCCCGGCCAGACATACCATCGGGGATCAATCTCGGCACGGCAGCGACACACGTTCGGAAAAGGTCGATCTTGGGTTTGCGTTCCCCGGTGATCATTTCGTCGGGTTCCTTGTTGACGTTCTGGGTGTTCGTCATCATGAGTGGACGCCCAAACTGACTGTCGAGGGCCTTCAGGATGTCGTTAAAGGACTTCCGCACGAGGGGGTAATAGGCTGATATCCCGATGTTCCGCGCTGTGTCCTCGGTAAGCATTTTATTGAGGAAGGTTTTCTTGACCCGTAGCGTGTTTCCCGAGGGCAGCACACCTACTGTTCGGGGCATGGGCGGGTCACCTTCCTTCTGCTGGAGACTGTCGGCCACTACCAGGAACGCACGAAGGCCGATGGACATGCGCTCAGGTGTCAGGATGATCTTAATTTGCCGCCCAACAGAGAGGAGGTCAAACACGATCTCCCGCATGGCAAAGTCAAGGCGCTCCTGAGCGATGAACTGGATGATTTTGACGAAGATGTTGAGTGGCGTATCACGGGGCACCACGGCCTTGGAGCCCTTGGGGAAGAGGGAGTTGACGATGCTGGCCAGCCGGGAGTGAGTGGCCGAGTTGCTCTCACACTTTATCCTGATCATGTACACCCACAGCAGCCGGTACAGGGATTCTGGGGAGGGAGAAAGGCTGGGTGATGTTGGGCTGGGAGGAGCTACTGCACTGCTTTATAATAACACCTAATTTCCCTCTGCTTATGGCTAGTTATCTTACTTTTTTTACGTAAACATACCTAAATACCTAATATGAAAGCCCATGATATATACTTTTCTTTCATGTCACTTTAACCCAGTAGCAGCGATGGGCCAAATTTGTGGCTTTACCGTGTAGCAGTGACAGGCCAAATTTGTGCCACGATATAAACCCCCCAAAATAGATGATACATAATCTGATCACAAATGCTCTGATATGTATTATGAAATGGTTTGTGTGAGGGGTGATTTTTTCTCATTTTTCTCGCTTAGAGGGACCACTAAGAAACATGATCCCCGCTGCTACTGGGTTAATAATACTGTAACACTCAAATAAATAGCACCAATGAGATAGCACACAGCTCTTTAAACTTCTCAAGACACCTCAAGAAGACCTGTATAAGTTTGTACAATTTTCCAGAGTACTTTTACTATACCTTTTGCTATGTTTGGTACTTTTTTGCTACATACTATTGATACATCTACACTGTTTTTGCACATTTTTTGCATCTTAATCCCTACTACATATCATGAGCACCTGTAAAAATGTGTATAATATTACCATACACCTTCACTAATTTCCAGTACCACCCACATACACTGGCATCCACTCAGGCCTAATACAATCCTTTCCCAGCAACAGGCTCTTCATACCACCTACCGAGGGCCACACGCGACATCTTGGGGTCCCTGTTCTTGAGGTGCTGCAGACACATGGCGAGGAAGTAGTGCCAGTTGGTGAGGAAAAAGGTCTTCTGGGAGACACACAGGAGGCAGGTGACCAGGGGGAAGATGGCCAGCCTGTGCTTGTTCTTGGTGGCCATGTCCAGCGTGGTAGAGTACAGCATCTCCACGAAGTACTTGAGGCAGGGGACGTTGACCTCGTTCTTCACAGCCTGCAGGACAAAACAAAGATGAGAAGACATAAACGAAGGAAGATAAAAATAAAATGTGTTGTAATAATAAGCTGGTAACATAAGAGAAGGTAAATCCACAAGAGAAAAGGAGAATTAGGAAGAGAAAAGACAAAGAAGAAGGAAGATAAAAGTGAAATGTGTTTTAACGATAAGTTGATAACATAACAGAAGCTAAACCCATAAGAGAAAAGGAGAATTAGGAAGAGAAAAGACAAAGAAGAAGGAAGATAAAAGTGAAATGTGTTGTAATAAGTTGATAACATAAGAGAAGCTAAACCCAAGAGAAAATTTTAACGATAAGTTGATAACATAAGAGAAAAGGAAGAGAAAAGACAAAGAAGAAGGAAGATAAAAGTGAAATGTGTTGTAATAAGTTGATAACATAAGAGAAGCTAAACCCACAAGAGAAAAGGAGAATTAGGAAGAGAAAAGACAAAGAAGAAGGAAGATAAAAGTGAAATGTGTTTTAACGATAAGTTGATAACATAAGAGAAGCTAAACCCATAAGAGAAAAGGAGAATTAGGAAGAGAAAAGACAAAGAAGAAGGAAGATAAAAGTGAAATGTGTTTTAACGATAAGTTGATAACATAAGAGAAGCTAAACCCACAAGAGAAAAGGAGAATTAGGAAGAGAAAAGACAAAGAAGAAGGAAGATAAAAGTGAAATGTGTTTTAACGATAAGTTGATAACATAAGAGAAGCTAAACCCATAAGAGAAAAGGAGAATCAGGAAGAGAAAAGACAAAGAAGAAGGAAGATAAAAGTGAAATGTGTTTTAACAATAAGCTGGTAACATAACAGAAGCTAAGCCCACAAGAGAAAAGGAGAATTAAGAAGAGAAAAGACAAAGAAGATGGAGGCACGAGGTGTTTTATCAATAAGAGACAAAGGAAAGTAGAAAAAGAAAGGACAGACAAGATGGAGGAAGGTGATGTTTTATAAATAAGGTGGAAGTGTATATCACCAACCAAATCCATCCCAGAGAAAAGGAGAAAGAAAAATAGGAGGAGAAAGGACAAACAAGATAGAGGAAATTGGTAAGTTAATATTAAGTTGACAGCATCACACACACACACACACATACACACCATTGAAAGAGACAAAAGGGAGAGTATGAAATAGGACAAACAAAAGAGAGGAAGGTGTTTTTCTGATAATAAGTTAGCAACATTTCACTCACACCATGATGGAAGACAGAAAGAAATAAGAAAAAGCACAAACAAGACAGAATAAAGTTGGCAGCTTCTCACAAACACTCACAAACACACACAAACACACACTAGAGAAAGACAGGAGGAGGAATATGTGAAAAAACAAGCACTCACCGCAGCCACAGGGACGAGGATCTCCACAAAGAGTCCAGCCAGTGCGTGCTTGATGTCCTTGTCCCGCACCTCCAGGAAGTACTGGGCACACTCCTGCATGAACTGGAAGGACGCCTCAAACTCCTCGATAGGCACCATCTGAGGAGGACACGAGGATATTCCTTTACACTTCAACATGAGTTAGATGAAGGGAAATTTTCAGGAATAATAGGAGGTAGTTAGCATAATGTATCAGAAAAAGAAGAAGAGGGTAGTGATGTTTTGATAATAAGTAAACAAAATATAACACACACACCCTAGAAAAAGTGAATAGGAAAGTGAATCAGAAAGGACATAGAAGTATTAAAAGGAAAATTTCTGCATTAATAGAAGGTACAAATCCTAGTGTATGTATGTATGTATGAATGTATGTATGTATTGAAAGGAAAGTGATAGAAAGATCATTATTTTCAGTTTACTAGGATTTAATTTATCAAGACGCCTCTCCTCCCGAAATTGACCTCTATTTTGGCCGCTCATAACTTTTGTCTCTGTAGGAACAGCGATTAGCAGGCCATTTTTTTTTTACACCTTTTATTGTTGCCCTTGAGCCGTTTCTTTAGCTGTAAAAAAAAAGAAGAAAAAAATAGCTGGGAGGTACAATTTGAAGAGTGAGAGTGAGACAACACAAAATAGCGAAACTAACACACACACACACACACACACACACACACACACACACACACACACTCACCTTGACGCGGAAGAACTTCATGCCCATCAGGAGGGACGTGATGCTCTGCGTGGTGACAGCAGACGGTTCCCTCGAGCGCAGTTCCTTCAGCTCCGCCATGAACCTCCGACGCACTGACTGGAAGCGCGACTGGGCCAGGACGCCAACCACCTCCGCGTAGAGATCGGCGATGGTGTTGATGTTCTCGCCATTGGGGTTGTTCTGGACTCTGGGGTGTGGAGGTGCAAGAGTTAGTACAGGTCAAGGTTTTTATTATATTTGTTTATTTTGAAGGAGAGGAGGTTCAAGGGCATCCAAATAGCTACTTTCCTATCCCCTCTATTCTTCCATCAAGCAACCAAAATCCATCTTGCCTTTTTGTAGCGAGCTTTTGAGGTGTTTTTGTATAGCAAGCTCTTATGTACAGCAGGATTTCATTGATATATTTTTATTTTTATTTCTTTTCTTCTTTCTTTCTAGCTTTGATCAACCTCCTATATACTGTAGAAAAAACAACCACTCCTCTACTATGCTGATAAATCCCTTCCCAGCCCCTTTCCTTTCTCACCCTCCCTTCTACCAAGCAATTAAAGTCTTTCCCCATCAACTTCCCTTCCTCACTCACCCTTCTACCAAGCTCACTATCCTTTCCCAGACCCTTTCCTTCCTCACTCAACCTTCTACCAAGCAACCAACTCCCTTCCCAGCCCCTTTCCTTCCTCACTCACCCTTCTACCAAGCAACCAACTCCCTTCCCAGCCCCTTTCCTTCCTCACTCACTCTTCTACCAAGCAACCAACTCCCTTCCCAGCCCCTTTCCTTCCTCACTCACCCTTCTACCAAGCAACCAACTCCCTTCCCAGCCCCTTTCCTTCCTCACTCACCCTTCTACCAAGCAAACAACTCCCTTCCCAGCCCCTTTCCTTCCTCACTCACCCTTCTACCAAGCAACCAACTCCCTTCCCAGCCCCTTTCCTTCCTCACTCACCCTTCTACCAAGCAACCAACTCCCTTCCCAGCCCCTTTCCTTCCTCACTCACCCTTCTACCAAGCAACCAACTCCCTTCCCAGCCCCTTTCCTTCCTCACTCAACCTTCTACCAAGCAACCAACTCCCTTTCCAGCCCCTTTCCTTCCTCACTCACTCTTCTACCAAGCAATCAACTCCCTTCCCAGCCCCTTTCCTTCCTCACTCACCCTTCTACCAAGCAACCAACTCCCTTCCCAGCCCCTTTCCTTCCTCACTCACCCTTCTACCAAGCAACCAACACCCTACCCAGCCCTTTCCTTCCTCACTCACCTTTCTACCAAGCATCCAACTCCCTTCCCAGCCCCTTTCCTTCCTCACTCACTCTTCTACCAAGCAATCAACTCCCTTCCCAGCCCTTTTCCTTCCTCACTCACCCTTCTACCAAGCAATCAACTCCCTTCCCAGCCCTTTTCCTTCCTCACTCACCCTTCTACCAAGCAACCAACTCCCTTCCCAGCCCCTTTCCTTCCTCACTCACCCTTCTACCAAGCAACCAACTCCCTTCCCAGCCCCTTTCCTTCCTCACTCACTCTTCTACCAAGCAACCAACTCCCTTCCCCTAACCCCTTCCCTTCCCCACCCACATTTCTACCAAGCTTGCCAATCCCTTCCAAGCCCTTTCTCTTCCCCACCCACCTTTCTACAATCCCTTCCTTGTCCTTTTCCTCCCCCTACTCACCCTTCTCGATATTTGAAGTGCTTGAAGGCAATGTCCTCAATGTGCTTCACCAGGTCATCGTGGCCCGGGTGAACCGCCAGCTGCCTCAGGACCTCAATCTGCACCAGGCAAAAGATGAACTCCACGGCCAGGTCCCTTCGCTCCTGCACGGCGTCACGCTCCACGCTCCACCCTGCCTCAGCCCTGGAGGTGGAAGAGGGTGGATATGGGTTAGAGGGAGAGTATTTTAGAGTAGTATAAGTAGTATGAAGTATAATGACTTTT
Source organism: Eriocheir sinensis (assembly GCF_024679095.1). Lineage (NCBI taxonomy): Eukaryota > Metazoa > Arthropoda > Malacostraca > Decapoda > Varunidae > Eriocheir > Eriocheir sinensis. The sequence goes on from NC_066537.1 coordinate 8,123,094, forward strand.
TTTTTTTTTTTTTACAACAAAGGAGATGGCTCAAGGGCAACAAAGAGAGTGTAGAAAAAAAAAAGCCCGCCACTCACCGCTCACATGGAGGAAATGAGAAGGTAAAAGGATAAAATCTAAACGTATCTTCATAACTAAGAGCAAATTACAGGTTAGACATTTAACTGACACATAGAAAGAGACAAAATTAAAGTATGTAGTTAGTGGAGGACTAAAAGAAGACAAAAAAAAAAGATGAGTTAGTGGGAAATTCAATACCATAAACTCTCTCTAAAACCACAAAAACTAGAGAGGAAATTCACTGTGTTGTTGAATGTAAAACTAATGCAAATAAAGAGATGGCGCCACTATAAACACTTGCCTGCGCCATGATGGGCTGGGGCCGACTACCATCTAGGCCCCTCAAGAAAAGCCTACTGGCGCTATAGGCATACACGTAAAAAAAAAAAATAAATAAATAAATAAAAAAATAACGAGAATAGAAAAGTTAATGAATCAATCCATTTCTTGAACCAAAACCAAATTCATACAGTTTTTGAATAGAAAACTTAAGCAAATATAAAGAGAAATGAAAATGGAAACGTCACCGAATCAAACACACTTCTTCAAACCCAAACACACTTCTGCAAACCCAAACACACTTCTGCAAACCCAAACACACATGACCCCACACCCCAATACTCACCCCTTGCTCTTGCTGGGGTCGTGGCGGTAACGGGAGTCCGAGGCGCCCCACTCCACCCCCTGCCGGTCGTACCATGCGAAGAGGATGTGCAGGAGGGATGGGAGGCAGTGCTCGGCCACGCACCCAAACGCAAGGAGCAGCTGGTCGAAGGTTGGGTCCTCGCCGCGCTGCAGACTCTTGGACAGACTGCGCTCCTGGTGGTTGGCATGGCAAGTGTGGTTGTTAGGAGGGTTGAGATTAAGATGTGCCTCTCTCTCTCTTTTTTTTATTCCTTTCTTCTTTTGCCTTCACATGTAAAGTTCTAACTATCTCCTTTTACCCCCATAAGTATTCATTCATTCACTCACTTATAAATACACACACACACACACACATATACACATCACTTACACTTCATACACTTCACACATACACTTCTTCCAATTATTGAGCAAAATGAAAGAAATAGATAATGAGGAGTTACTAGTAAAAGAAGGAATTACCACCAGGAACACAAGAGGACATAGTTAAAAATTGAGGAAAGGAAGATGCTTGAGAGACATAAAGAAATATAGCTTCCGGCAAAGAAATATAGAGGTTTGGAACAGACTAAGTGAGGAAGTAATATTGGCGAAGAGTGTGCAGAGCTTTAAGGAAAAGTTGGTTAAATGCAGATACGGAGACGGGACAACACGAGCGTAAGCCCAGGCCCTGTAAAACTACAACTAGGTAAATACAACTAGGTAAATACACACACACACACACACACACACACCTACCATCCTCACTCCACTACCTAACAAGCTGGTGATTCTTAGTAATACAGTAATAATAGTGATTTTTAGCAAACAAGATTTAATTTATGGAAAGTATAGCTGGGAGGTGGAATTTGAAGAGTGTAAGACAATACAAAACAGAGAAACTAACACACTCACAAACGCTGTTCATCAATAGTTAAGAGTTTTAAACAGCAGGAGAACAGGAAAACACATGTGTCACCTCTTCTTCGTAATCACTTCTCTATCTTGCCGCCCCTCTACTCACCAGTGGCTCCTGCATGACACACTCAATCTTGCGCTCGGCCATCACCGTGAACTCGGCAAACAGCGTGCGCATCACAAACTCGCCCGGCCGCAGGTCCGTGTCGATGTGCACGGTAGCCGGGAACTGCGCCCGCTCCTTGTGAGCACCCCAGGGGAGGAGCGTGGAGGCGCCCCCACTCATGCCTGCGCCCGTCCCCACCGCCTGAGTTGACCCGCTGCCGCTGCTGCTGCCACTGATGGCACTGCTGGCGCTGCTGCCGCCGCCGCTGATGCCGCTGCCACTGCTGCTGCTCTCCCCGCCCCCCTCTGCCACCACAGGAAGGGACAACGAGAGATGATGGTAATGTAAGCACTCAACAGAATCTATCCACAGCCATCTTCTACAGCATGGGGGCAGCACAGGAAGCTAATTACAACTATCTGTATAAAGTTTTAGTTGCACAGGAAGGGAGAAAGTTGATAAGAGAATGCAGATGATGATGTTAAGTTATACAGTACCTAACAAGATCTCTCTATAAATATCTTCCAACAGTTTTGTCACCAGCACAGGAAGGAAGAAAGTTAATGATAAGATAGAACACAGATGACGATAATAAAGAACAAAGCTAAAGGTTATAAAGTACCTCACATAATCTATTTTTAGCTATCTTTGTCAGTAGCACAGGAAGGGAGAAAACTGATGAGGTGAAGTGAAGATGACACATAACAATGCTAAAAGTTATTAAAAAAAGATGGAAATACAGTCATCCCTCAAATAGTACGGTTTCCAATAGTTCGGTTTCAGTTTTATACGGATTGTCATAGATCTTTTTAGGATTTTTAAATTTCCTGCTTATCGGGAAATTCAAAAATCCTAAAAAAATCTTCTATGAAAATCCACATAAAACCGAAACCAAACTATTGGAAACCATACTATTTGAGGGATGACTGTCTACTATGAAGATTATGATTACAAATAACAATACTGAAAATTTTAACAACCAGAAGTTATAATTACAAATGATGAAGAAAATGCAGTAATGATGACAAACAATACTGCTTAACCCGGTAGCAGCGATGGGCCAAATTTGTGGCTTTACCATGTACCAGCGATGGGCCAAATTTGTGGCTTTACCGTGTACCAATGATGGGCCAAATTTGTGGCTTTACCATGTACCAGCGATGGGCCAAATTTGTGGCTTTACCCTGTAGCAGTGACGGGCCAAATTTTTCCCATGATATAAACCCCCAAAAAATAGATGATGCATAAACTGATCACAAATGCGTCGATATATATTATGGAATGGTTTGCGTGAGTGATGATTTTTTCTCATTTTTCTCGCTTAGAGGGGCCTTTAAGAAACATGATCCCCGCAGCTACCGGGTTATATCTATAGACATGAGAAAATGCAAATGAAGATAGTAAACAACAATGATAGAGGTTGTATGAAAGGAAATACTGAGGAAAGCCAATGTATTAAGACCCCAGAACCACCATTGCCAGATTGTCGTACTCAGAGCATAGTATTTACCGGTTTCTGACGCCTAACTTTTGCCTAGAAACATCAGGAATTAACTATTTTAATGATAATTATAAGTGAATCTCTTTATTGGGGTCCACGAGACAGTTTTTGGGTCGGAGGTCGGTAAATATAAGAGGCTGAGTAAGACAATCTGGCAACTTAGCCCAGAACAGCAAGCCCCCATTAGCCCCCACTCACCATGGCTGGCGGACAGGGAGCGATCGGTGGAGGGGTCAGCGGACGGGTCGAGGGTAAGCGCTGGTGTGGCCTCGTTCTCGTCATCGCTTGGGATTTCTATGAGTTCATCTTGGCTGGCCTCCCGACCGTCACCTGGCCCGCGCTCCCCCACCTCCTCCCCATCTGTGGGTGAGAGGATATGCATTAGGCTGTGTGCATGTGTGTGTGTGTGTGTGTGTGTGTGTGTGTGTGTTGGGGGATGTTAAGAAGGGGAATTAGTGTAGTTATGGTTGTTCTGATAGTCTTGCACCCTTGTTTGTGTTTAAATAGTAAAAATTAATAAAAACTAAGCAGAAATACAAAATAAAAAGGGATGGGAAGCATGGGAATTTGTGTCTACAGTTATGCTTTATGTTTGCATCCTTGTTTGTATTTGAATAGTAAAAATTAAGAAAACTGGGCACAAAACAAAATAAAAAGGGATGTGAAGAGTGAGAGTTTGTGTTTACTTTTGCATCCTTGTTTGTATTTAGCTAGTGAAAATTAAGATACGCTAAGCCCAAAAACAAAGCAAATAGGAATGTTAACAGTGAGAATTTGTGTTTACAGTTATGCTTGACTTTTGCAGCCTTGTTTGTATTTAAATAGTGAAAATTAAAATATGCTGAGCACAAACACAAAGCAAATAGGAATGTTAACAGTGAGAATTTGTGTTTAGTTATGCTTTAATTTTGCATCCTTGTTTGTATTTAAATAGTGAAAATTAAGATACGCTAAGCACAAAAACAAAGCAAATAGGAATGTGAAGAGTGAGAGTTTGTTTATAGTTATGCTTGACTTTTGCATCCTTGTTTGTATTTAAATAGTGAAAATTAAGATACGCTAAGCACAAAAACAAATAAAAAGGGATGTGAAGAGTGAGAGTTTGTATTTATAGTTATGCTTGACTTTTGCAGCTTTGTTTATATTTGAATAGTAAAAATTAAGAAAACTGAACACAAAACAAAGCATGTGAAGAGTTGAAATTTGTTTGTTTACAGTTATTCTTAAACTTATGGAGTCTTAGTTTGTATTTAAGTAATGAAAACTCAACAAAAACTAACCACAAAAATGACTACCTTATGATTTTTTCATTCCATTTCTTACAATAACTCTTTTTCTTCCCTATCTACCTAGCATATTTCAAATTAAATTCCTTCACATATAAAATTTCCTTATAATCAGTGAATCTATAAGGAATTTCAGTCTGACGGCAAGAAAAGGGAGAAATCATCAGTCTTCAAGCTTCTCCCTCCCCAATTCCATTTCCCATTATTAGCATGAAGAATGAACATAACAAAGTAAACAATAAGAGGAAGGGTGAGGAAGAAAGAAAACACATCCTTACTATAATGAAATGCTAGCTTTGTACAATGAAGAATATATGTAAAATCACTTATATCCCCAACTATGTCTCCCATCTCAGTACCTCTTGAAGTGCTCTGAATCGTATCGCTCGAGCTGACGATACGATAAACTGCTGTGGTCATCTTGCGTATCGGGTTGGTGGCGACGTGGTAAGTTTGACGGAACATCTTGACGTGTGTGTGTGTGCGTGCGTGTGTGTGTGAATGGGCAGGAAGATGTGGAATGTGGCAACAGGTGAATATAAGTGTGATAGGGAGGTGATTGTAGAGTGATTGGATAAAAGGATTGATGCCGGACGGGACAATATGAGCGCAATGAAAAGTGACTGATATGGAAGCGTGTGTGTGTGTGTGTGTGTGAATGGGCAGGAAGATGTGGAATGTGGCGACAGGTGAATATGTGATAGGGAGGTGATTGCAGTGTGATTGGAGAATGGGATTGATGTCGGACGGGATAAAATGAGTGCAATATAAGGTGACGGATATGGAATAGGATAAGGTGAGATAAAAGAGAAATATAAGGATCAAAAGTGAGATATGAGAGTCTAAGATGAGGTTAAGAAGAAGATAATAGAGGAAAATACCATCAACAAGAATGGAAAAGTGATGAAACAATGATGAAAAAACAATACAATAATAACAAGAAAAGAGGGTGAAGTCTATGATGAGGTTAAGAAGAAGATAATACAAGAAAACACTGTACACAAGAATGGAAAGACGCAAAACAATGAGACCAAAAAAAAAAAAATAAAAAAAAAAAAAAAAATAAAAAAGAGAAGAAAACAATAACAACAAAAAAACAGAGGGTGAAGTCTATGATGAGGTCAAGAAGACAATAATACAAGAAAACACTGTCAACAAAAATGAAAAGACACAAAACAAAGAGGCGTAAAAAAATAAAATACAATAATAATAAAGAAAGGATGAGACACAGTAATCACAAAGTCTTCGCTGAGATGAGATGAATGTACGAGGTGAATACTGAGGCAATGAGTGGCGTCTTTACATGGAGAGGAGAGGTGTGGGCGGCTGTGTCAAATATGAGATAGAGCGGTATGAGATAAAGGAAGTAAAGAGAGAAGGAAGGGGAGAGAAAGAGGAATGATGCAAAAATGTGATGAGAGAATCGAGGTAAGGAGAGAGAGAGAAGAGAGAGGCAAGTGGAGAGAGAGAGAGAGAGAACTGATGCAAGATGGTATGGGTGGCATGCATGTATGTATGTATGTATGTATGTGAGGGTTTGTCTTGTCACTGCAGCCACTAGACCAAAATCAAGATAGAGGCTTCCACACTTAAGGACGACTATCTATCCATTTTTCAACTTTCCCACTTGTCCAGAAATGAGGTAAAGGTTTTCCACACTTTACAATGGCTATCTATCCATTTTCCGAGTCTTCCAAAACAGCTCCCTTACAATCTGTGCTGTTTGTCCAGTTTCAGAGGGATGGATGGCATATGCAGCAAAGTGAGGCAAAACTGCGTTGCTTGTTGGTGCATGAAGGGACCACCAAACTGTCAAATGTATTCAGGTTCAGTGAAAAAAAATCACGAGGAATTTTAATTTTGCATCTGTCCTTTCCACTTTTGTTTATCTTTCACATTACACGATTATCCTCTTCCTTCACATTACTTTATATGAAGGGGACCGCTATGCCTTCAAACTCACAAATCTTCAACAAATTCACAAGAGAAATTTCAAACCCTTGCTTCCTTTCCACTTCTGTCCATATCTCTCACATTACGTACTCACCCTCTTCCTTTACGTTACTTTACATTGAGGGGACCACTATGCCTTCAAACTCACAAATCTTCAACAAATTCACAAGAGAAATTTCAAACCCTTGCTTCCTTTCCACTTGTCCATATCTCTCGCATTATGTACTCACCCTCTTCCTTTACGTTACTTTACATTGAGGGGACCACCATGCCTTCAAACTCACAAATCTTCAACAAATTCACAAGAGAAATTTCAAACCCTTGCTTCCTTTCCACTTCTGTCCATATCTCTCACATTACGTACTCACCCTCTTCCTTCACGTTACTTTACATTGAGGGGACCACTATGCCATCAAACACAAATCCTCATCAAATTCACAAGAGAAATTTCAAACCCTTGCTGCCTTTCCACTTCTGTCCATATCTCTCGCATTATGTACTCACCCTCTTCCTTTACGTTACTTTACATTGAGGGGACCACTATGCCTTCAAACTCACAAATCTTCAACAAATTCACAAGAGAAATTTCAAACCCTTGCTTCCTTTCCACTTCCATCCATATTTCTCACATTACGTACTCACCCTCTTCCTTTACGTTACTTTACATTGAGGGGACCACTATGCCTTCAAACTCACAAATCTTCAACAAATTCACAAGAGAAATTTCAAACCCTTGCTTCCTTTCCACTTCCATCCATATTTCTCACATTACGTACTCACCCTCTTCCTTTACGTTACTTTACATTGAGGGGACCACTATGCCATCAAACACAAATCCTCATCATATTCACAAGGAGTTATATCACAGCCTTGCATGCTTTCCACTTCTGTCTCTATCTCTCACATTACACAACCATCCTCTTCCTTTGCAAACTTCAAGAGGGACTACCAATACTAAACTTTCGCATCAGACAACAACGCTTTTTTTTTTAACTTTACATTACCACCAAACCATCAAATTCACAGACTAGTTCCGCACCCTTGCACCCTTTCCACTTCTGTCTATCTCTCACATTACACGATCACCCTCTTCCTTTCCATTACATTAAGGGGACCACTTTGCCCTCGACCTCACAAATCCTCATCAAATTCACAAGGAGACACTTCACACCCTTGCATCCTTTCCACTTCTATCAATCTCTCACATTACACGACCATCCTCTTCCTTTGCAAACTTCAAGAGGGACGACAAGGCGACAACCAACACAGGGCAACATTACTTTACATTACCACCAAACCATCAAACTCACAGACTAGTTTTCTGTCTACCTCTCATTATTCACCATCACCCTCTTCCATTCATTATAAGGGGAGGGGGACCACTTTGCCCTCAAATCTCATCAAATTCACAATTCAAGAGAGTGCTAGAGAGTAACAATAGACAGCACTGCAGGTTATGTGTGTGTGGGTCCTAACATCACCAGGCCAGCACGCCAGCCCACTAGTGTTAGAGATAGCAGGTCTTATCTCCCCTTATCACCTGCTATCCTACTGCAAGCCACCTCTGCTGATAAGAGAGAGAGAGAGAGAGAGAGAGAGAGAGAGAGAGAGAGAGAAAAAAAAAATAAACAAATAAAAAGAAGATAAGGAACATCAGCATTAAATATTAGCATAAAAGTTTGTGTATGTGTGTGTGTGTGTTGACTGTGTGCATGGATTCCTTTTGTTTCCATTGTAATACTAAAATAACTTCACTGGCAAATTTTTGAGGCATAAGAGAGAGGAATAAATCTTGTATAATCCTCTTTCTCTCTCTCTCTCTCCCTCTATGGTTAAGGGAGGACAAAATAATTGCTCATACATTTTGCAGGATAAGTATTTCGTAATCATAATCATATACATAATAATCACCCACAAGCACAACACACAAGCTGCAATAAATGACAACACAACACCAGAAGGATGAAACACAATACAAGTCGCAACACAGGAAAAGCAATGAAGGAGTTACGTTAAATTGCATTGTATATTTATTCACCTATCATAATTACAAGCTCTACGTTAAATTGCATTGTATATTTATTTGCCTATCATAATTACAAGCTCTACGTTAAATTGCATTCTATATATATTCCCTATCATAATTACAAGCTCTACGTTAAATTGCCTTCTATATTTATTTGCCTATCATAATTACAAGCTCTATGTTAAATTGCCTTCTATATTTATTTGCCTATCATAATTACAAGCTCTACGTTAAATTGCATTCTATATATATTCCCTATCATAATTACAAGCTCTACGTTAAATTGCCTTCTATATTTATTTGCCTATCATAATTACAAGCTCTATGTTAAATTGCATTCTATATTTATTGACCTATTATAATTACAAGCTCCACTCCCACCTGGCACTCATTCAAAAGGGTTGGTAAGGACTAAAAAGTTTGTCATATTCTCTATAATCAAATACAACCTACTCTTCTCTATACAAGGGTCAAATGTGATGGAGGTGAGCACTGCGGCGATGCGTAGCTTTACCATAGGATTTTCTGCTCTACCCAATGAAACACCATCAGTAAAAGGTACAGTAGATTAATAAGTACCACGATGTCAAAGTACAGGATGACAAGTATAAATCCCATGACTATAATCAACACGACTTCAAGAGGAATCAGAGAGTAGGGTTTTTTGTTCTACTGCCTCAAAAGAAATAAAATCAATAAAAGATACAGAAGGTTAGTAAATATCACAAAGAAAGAATACAAGTTGAAAAGTATAAACCCCAGAACTATAATCAACACGACTTCAAGAGGAATCAGAGAGTAGGATTTTTTGTTCTACTACCTCAAAAGAAATAAAATCAATAAAAGATACAGAAGGTTAGCAAATATCACAAAGAAAGAATACAAGTTGAAAAGTATAAACCCCACAACTATAATCACCAAAACTTCAAAAGGAATCAGAGAGTAGGTTTTTTTGTTCTACTGCCTCAAAAGAAACAAAATCAATAAAAGATACAGAAGGTTAATAAATATCACAAAGAAAGAATACAAGTTGAAAAGTATAACTCCCACAACTATAATCACCAAAACTTCAAAAGGAATCAGTGAGTAGGGTTTTCCATTCTCCCTAAATTACGTATATATATTCAGAGTAATCAATAAATACCACAATAGCAGAATACATGTTGAAAAGTATAACTCCCACAACTATAATCACCAAAACTTCAAAAGGAATCAGAGTAGGGTTTTCCATTCTCCCTAAATTACGTATATATAATCAGAGTAATCAATAAATACCACAATAGCAGAATACATGTTGAAAAGTATAACTCCCATGACTATAATCACTACAACTTTAAAAGGAATCAGTGAGCAGGAGTGTCTGGGTAGAGAGATGGAAACTCTTCTGCCGTGGCCATTCCCTGGAGGGAGTTCCTAGGAGCAGGCGTTAAAGATGAATGAATGAATGATCTGAATAAATACCAACACAAATCTAAATCTAAATATACCACAAATGCAAGGTACGGGAAATTAAAAAGTACCACGAAGGCAGAATACAGGTCGGCATGTATAAACGCCATGACTAAAAGCACCACAAATCTCAAAAGGAATCAGTTTGCTGAGGTTTTCCGTTCTACCAAAATAAAATAAAGAATACATCAATAAGTACCACGATACCAGAATACAGGTTGACAAGTATAAACCCCACGACTACAAGCGCTACAACTCTGCCGGGAATCAGTGTGTAGAGTTTTCCGTTCTACCAAAATAAAACAAAAAATACAACAATAAGTACCACGATACCAGAATACAGGTTGACAAGTATAAACCCCACAACTACAAGCGCTACAACTCTGCCGGGAATCAGTGTGTAGAGTTTTCCATTCCACCAAAATAAAACAAAAAATACAACAATAAGTACCACGATAGCAGAATACAGGTTGACAAGTATAAACCCCACAACTACAAGCGCTACAACTCTGCCGGGAATCAGTGTGTAGAGTTTTCCGTTCTACCAAAATAAAACAAAAAATACAACAATAAGTACCACGATAGCAGAATACAGGTTGACAAGTATAAACCCCACAACTACAAGCGCCACAACTCTGCCGGGAATCATTGCGTCGATCTCTTTGGTCTACCTTGCTTGGAGGAGGTGGACGTGAGTCGGTCGAAGAGGAGCTTCTTGAAAACGGCCACCCCCGGCGCCACGATCCTGCGACCCAAGCTAGGGGAGAGTATGGGCGAGGAGCCTTCCCCGCCCCCAGTGGAGTGGAGCGAGGAGGAGGAGGAGCCGTGGGAGGTGAGGGAGGTGTGGTCGTCTTTGGAGCGGTGACTGTGGCTTCTTGAGGGAGGATCCGGGCAGCGTGGAAGGGCCAGCCACACACCGTCACTCACAGCCTCAACTTGTCATGTTATTTCTACCCAACTGTTTCGTACAACCTTCTATTTTATTCCATTTCATTCTTTATTGTCTGTATCTCAAGTGTGTCAGAGCTATAGACTTTGTAACATATAGTATTTGCCCTCTTCTATCTCTACAAATTGACCTGTGTTTAATAATAATAATAATAATAATAATAATAGTAATAACAATAGAAATAAAAATGGTGTATACAAGCTGGTGTGTCAGGGCTATAGACTCTGTAACCTATAGTATTTACCCTCTTCTGACTACCTATTGCACTGCGTTTAATAATAATAGTGATAATAATAATAATAATAATAATAATAATAATAATAGAAATAGATACAAAATGAAAGGGTGTACAAGCTGGCGTGTCAGGGCTATAGACTTCATAACATATAGTATTTACCCTCTTCTGACTACCTACTGCACTGCGTTTGATAATAATAGTAGTAATAATAATAATAAAAATAAGGATACTAATTCAGATAGTGCATACAACCTGGCAAATATAATCTATGAAACCCCAAACACTAATCCTGCACCTGCTCGGAAGACTGCAGAATAATAATAATAATAATAATAATAATAACAATAAAAGAAGTAAGAATCTGAGTATACAAGCTGCCAAACATAACCTACAAAACCCCAAAAATTACTCCCGCACCTGCTCGGAAGACTGCGGAAAAATACTAATACTAATAACAATAAAAGAAGTAAGAATCTGAGTATACAAGCTGGCAAACATAATCTACAAAAGCTGAAAAATTACTCCTGAACCTGCTCGGACGACTGCGGAGTAATAATAATAATAATAACATACCATAATAATAAAAACAAGCGGTGTATTCAAACTAGCGGCAACAATTTACGAAAGCCTAAACAAATAACTCCTGCACCTGCTCGGGGACGGCGGGTTCTGGAGGGTCAGTTCAATGGTCTGCGTCGTCCCCACGTGAAGGCGGTAGGTGTAGAGGGAGACCGTGTCCTCGCCGCCGCCCCCAGTCCCCGGGGTGGTGGCGGCGGAGTTGTTGTTGTTGTTGTTGCCGCTGGTGTTGTTGTTGCCGCTGTTTGCCCGGGTGATGATCAGGGGGCGGCGGAGGTTGGCGGGGAGGGTCTTGGTGCGCTTCATGGTGGTGGTGGTTTTTGTTTATGGGTGAACAACTGACTTCTCTTTTCTCTCAATTCTTTATGTTTTTGTTTGCTTATCTCATTTATCTTCTTTATTTCCTTGTCCTTCAATGATTAGAATTGGTGGTGGTTGTAGTGGTAGAAATTGAAGTGACATAAGTTGTAGTGCATCTGTGCGGGGGAGATGAACTGGCGGAGACGATACAGAACGCCCAACCTCGGGGAAGCTGATTAGTAAGAGAGGAGATGTGAAGGAGAAGAACTGGCGGAGACGATACAGAACGCCCAACCTCGGGGAAGCTGATTTAGTAAGAGAGGAGATGTGAAGGAGAAGAACTGGCGGAGACGATACAGAACGCCCAACCTCGGGGAAGCTGATTTAGTAAGCGAGGAGATGTGAAGGAGAAGAACTAGCGGAGACGATACAGAACGCCCAACCTCGAGGAAGCTGATTTAGTAAGAGAGGAGATGTGAAGGAGAAGAACTGGCGGAGATGATACAGAACGCCCAACCTCGGGGAAGCTGATTTAGTAAGAGAGGAGATGTGAAGGAGAAGAACTGGCGGAGACGATACAGAACGCCCAACCTCGAGGAAGCTGATTTAGTAAGAGAGGAGATGTGAAGGAGAAGAACTGGCGGAGACGATACAGAACGCCCAACTTCGAGGCACCTGATTTAGTAAGAGAGGAGATGTGAAGTTTCCAGTTGAGATTTTGCGCTAAGGATAGACTGAGGATATTTAGTAGTGATAGTTCTGTTATGGGATGAGCTAATTTTCTTTCCCTCTTTATTTATTTTCCTTTTTATCTCATTTATCTTTCCCTGTACATTCTCTTTTTTTCTTGTTCTTCAGATGAGAGGTAGAAGTAGAGTTAGTGGTTGTAGTTCTTGTTAAGTTCTAAGGTAATGTTGTCTCTTTATCATTTATCAACTGTCCGTTTATCTCATTTATCTTTCCTGGTAATGTGTTTTTTCCTGTTCTTCAGATGAGTGGTAGAGGTAGAGGTAGTGGTGGTAGTTCTTGTTAAGTTCTACGGTAATGTTGACTCTATCATTTATCTACAGTCCATTTACCCCATTTATCTTTCCTGGTAATGTGTTCTTTATTTTCCATGTTCTTCAGTGAATAGAGGTAGTGGTAGAGGTGGTAGTTGTAGAGGTAGAGGTTATTAAAGTAGTGGCAATCTTTTTTAGGGATGATTTTATTTATATTCTCAATTCTTTATCTGTTTCATCTGTTTATCTCATTTATCTTTCCTGGTAATGTGTTCTTTATTGCCTTGTTCTTCAGTTGAGTGCTTGCCGTCACAATAGATAGTGGAGATGATAGTGGTGGTGGTGGTGATCTGGATGACTAATTGTGAGTAGTGCTGTTTTCCTTCCTTCACCATTAAATTCTCCATCAAGGTTGTAATGTGCTTTCATGGTCCGTAATATGGGCTGTGGTGCTTTCGATCCTTCACCATATAATTTTCTACTAATGTTCACTCTTTTTCAGGTCTTTATACTTTATTTCCTTAAGGTGTAATGTGCTTTCGTGGTCCGTAATATGGGCTGTGGTGCTGTCGATCCTTCACCATATAATTTTCTACTAATGTTCACTCTTTTTCAGGTCTTTATACTTTATTTCTTTAAGGTGTAATGTGCTTTCGTGGTCCGTAATGTGAGCTGTGCTGCTGTCGATCCTTCACCATATAATTTTCTACTAATGTTCTCTCTTTTTCAGGTCTTATATCTCCTTTTCTTAAGTTGTGATGTGCTTAGGTAGTCCTCAGTTGTGCTTGGTGGGTTCCACGATGATTATATGCTCCTACATCCTGGAGTCTTCATAGGATGCCTTGATGAGAAAAGGACGCACAGTAGTTAAAAATAAAAATGCTAACTCGTCTCCTTGTATGGATTCTCAAGAGGAGGAAGGTTTGTTTTTCTGTCTTTCCCGTTTATATTCACAAATTTTGCACTCGCTTCCTTCCTCACTGGCTGGCTATTAATTAACACTTCCTTTCACAGCAGCAACTCAGGGCAGGGTATGCGCTTCCTCGTCTCCTTCTATGGATTCTCAAGTGAGGGAATGTTCGTTTTGCTGTCTTTTCCGTTTCTATTCACAAATTTTGCACTCGCTTCCTTCCTCACTGGCTACTAACACTTCCTTTCACAGCAGCAACTCAGGGCAGGGTATGTGCTTCCTCGTCTCCTTCTATGGATTCTCAAGTGAGGGAATGTACGTTTTGCTGTCCTTTTTAGTTTCCATTCACTTATTTTCCATTCCCTTCCTTCCTCACTAGCTACTAACACTTCCTTTCACAGCAGTAACTCAGGACAAGGTATGTGCTTCCTCGTCTCCTTCTATGGATTCTCAAGTGAGGGAATGTACGTTTTGCTGTCCTTTTTAGTTTCCATTCACTTCCTTCCTCACTGGCTACTAACACTTCCTTTCACAGCACCAACTCAGGACAAGGTATGTGCATCCTTGTCTCCTTCTATGGATTCTCAAGTGAGGGAATGTACGTTTTGCTGTCCTTTTAAGTTTCCATTCACTTATTTTCCATTCACTTCCTTCCTCACTGGCTACTAACACTTCTTTTCACAGCACCAACTCAGGGCAGGGTATGTGCTTCCTCGTCTCCTTCTATGGATTCTCAAGTGAGGGAATGTACGTTTTGCTGTCCTTTTTAGTTTCCATTCACTTATTTTCCATTCACTTCCTTCCTCACTGGCTACTAACACTCTTTTCACAGCACCAACTCAAGGTAGGGTATGTGCTTCCTCGTCTCCTTCTATGGATTCTCAAGTGAGGGAATGTACGTTTTGCTGTCCTTTTTAGTTTCCATTCACTTATTTTCCATTCACTTCCTTCCTCAGTGGCTACTAATGCTTCCTTTCACAGCAGTAACTCAGGGCAGGGTATGTGCTTCCTCGTCTCCTTCTATGGATTCTCAAGTGAGGGAATGTACGTTTTGCTGTCCTTTTTAGTTTCCATTCACTTATTTTTCATTCACTTCCTTCCTCACTGGCTACTAACACTTCTTTTCACAGCACCAACTCAAGACAGGGTATGTGCTTCCTTGTCTCCTTCTATGGATTCTCAAGTGAGGGAATGTTCGTTTTGCTGTCCTTTTTAGTTTCCATTCACTTATTTTATACTCACTTCCTTCCTCACTGGCTACTAACACTTCCTTTCACAGCACCAACTCAGGACAAGGTATGCGCTTCCTCGTCTCCTTCTATGGATTCTCAAGTGAGGGAATGTACGTTTTGCTGTCCTTTTTCATTTCCATTCACTTCCTTCCTCACTGGCTATAAACACTTCTCATCACATCAGTAACTCAAGACGAGGTACGGAACTTAAGCTGCACACTCACAAAAAGACAGAGAAATCGTAGTTATTTTTGGTTAACTTTCCCATCGGACGCACAATAGTTATTAATAAAAATGCTTACTTGTCCCCTATGGATTCTCAAGAGCAGGAATGTTCGTTTTGCTGTTTTTTTTTTCGTTTCCATTCACAAATTTTCCCCTCGCTTCCTTCTTCACTGGTTATTAAGTTTTCTCATCACACCAGTAACTCGAGACGTGGTATGGATCTTAAACTACACACACACAAAAGATAGTGAAATGTTGGTTATTTTGGTTAACTTTCCCATCGGACGCACAGTAGTTAAAAATAAAAATGCTTCCTCGTCTCCTTATACAGATTCTCAAGTGAGGCAATGTTCGTTTACTGTTCTTTCTGTTTCATTCAAAAAAATTTCCCCTGGTTTCCTTCTTCAATGGCTATTAACTTTTCTCATCACACCAGGAACTCGAGATGTGGTATGGATCTAAAGCTGCACACACACAAGAATAGAGAAACGATAGGTAGTTATTATGTTTAACTTCCCGATGGTGACACTCGATAACGATTTCTGTATTGCAACGTTTCTTTCGGGTGGTTCAAAGTGATGTTTTTTTCTCATACATTAATTATTTGTAAACATTCAAAAGCAAAATTAAATATAAACACTTCCTTTCTTAATTCCACATCATCAATCGTAAGTATTAAGTGAATCAGACATTTAACATCTTCACCGGTCCTTCCTAATTGCACATCATTGATCATAAATGTTAAGTGAATCAGACATCTAACATCTTCATTGGTCCTTCCTAAATGCACATCATCGATCAAAAATATTAAATGAATCAGACATCTAACATCTTCATCGGTCCTTCATAATTCCACATCATCGATCATAAATATTAGAAGAATCAAACACCTAACATCTTCATCAACCCATCCAACTCCATAACGGCAAATAAGGACAAACAAAAAACGAAAAAAAAAAAAAAATCAAATTACCTCCTTCGCACGATGATGACGTCTGCAAACCCTCAATAAACGTCGCCAAACACGTGAAGCGCAGAACCTTCATCAACGCCACCTGGAGTCACGCCATGCACACACACACACGTACACACACACACACACACTCCAGGATGCACACACGAGTCGCAGAGTGAGTCAGTGCCACCGCGACGGCTGGCAGCGACTGACTGACTGGCTGACACACTTAACCCCATTCACTTCACTGCTGGGAGGAGGAGGAGGAGGTGGAGGATGAGGAGGGGAGGGATGATGAAGAAGGTAGAGGAGGTGTAGGAGGAGAAAGAGGAAGAAGGGGTAGGGAGGGAAGATTAAGAAGGCAGAGGAGGAGGAGGAGGAGGAGGAGAATAACATGCAAGAGGTAGAGAACAAAGATAAAGAGAGTAGAGAAGTAGGAGGAGGAGGAGGAGGATTGTCTTCTTAAGGTGGCCAGGCAAAAGAAGACAGAAGGAAGAGGAACTATACCTTGAGGGAAGATAACTGAGGGAGGAGGAAAGGGACAGGAGGGAAGAGAGGAAGGGTAGGCAGGCTGGGAGGGGAGGAGGAGGAGGAGGAGGAGGAAAGATTTGCATGAAGAGGAATGAGGAGGAGGAGGAGGAGGAGGAGGTAATGAGGGTAAGAGGAAGGTAGGAGGAGGGGGGATGAGGGGAAGAGTAGGAGGAAGGGAAGGGAAGAGGGGAAAGAAGGGGAAGAGGAGGGGGAAGGGAGGGTAAAAGAAGGGGGAAGAGGTGGGAGGAAGGGGGGAAGGGAGGGTGTAAGAGGAGGGGGAGAAGAAGGCAAGAGGAAGGGGAGGAGCAAGGAGCAAGGAGCAAGGGTAAAAGAAGAGGGAAGGGAGGGGGAGAGGTGGGAGGAAGGGAGGGTGTAAGAGGAGGGGAAGAAGAAGGCAAGAGGAGGAGGAGGAGCGGGGGGTGAGAGGTGGACTCAAGCTGTTCTATATTAGGTTAGCGTAATCCTGTTAAGGTCACTGTTGTCGTTGCGTTGATAGTGTGCTGGTGGCCTAAGGTAACTATTGGTCATGTGAAGTATTGTCCAGCTCAAGTAGTTTATGTATAAATAGAATGACACCTCTGATTTAAGTGTTTATATTTGTGTTTGTAAGTAAAGAAACAAACCTTACATAAGAAAAAAGAAGTATAAGAATGATATGCAAGGAAGGAAGGAAGGGTGAGAGAGGGGAAGGAAGGAAAGGGGAAGGGAGGGGAAGGAAAGGGAGGGAAGGAAAGAAGGAAGGGAGGGTGAGAGAGGGAGGGGAAGGAAGGAAGGGGGAGCATGGGAGAAGGAAGGAAGGGAGGGGAGAGGGAGGGAAGGAAGGAAGGATGAGAGGGTGAGGGAGGAAAGAAGGAAGGGGAGGGTGAGGGAGGGAGGGGAAGGAAAGAAGGGAGGGGAGCATGGGAGAAGGAAGGATGGGAGGAGAGAGGGAGGGAAGGAAGGAAGGATGAGAGAACATGAGGGAAGGAAGGGAGGGGAGAAGGGGGGAAAAGAGGATGGGAAGGGGAGTGAGGGTGGGAGGGAAGGGAAGGAAGGGAGGAGATATGTGTAAGGAAGCCCCCTAAGTTAAAACATTCATGGCCACACCTTCCCTCCTCCTCCTCCTCTGTGTCACTGCCTCCACTCCCTGACCTGACTTTGTGTAAGCAGAGGTCAGCACTCAGAGGATTTGGCACTGACACAGATTGGCCCAGGGAAGTCTGAGGCCGACCACCTACTGATGAATCACCTAATATTTGTTGATACTATTTTTTTTTTTTTTTTACATTATGTTCTATAGCACCCATTCATTATCGGCTCCACATAAAGTCAGTAAGGACCTATAGGTAGCCAGTATTACTTTAAAACAGAAAAAATTGAAAATTAAATGTTTTGTGGATCAATATTCTAATTCCGGGATTCGACTAACATATGATTTTTGTTTTCTTTTTATGGTTGTGGATCATTGTAGGCAACCCAAGAGAGCACACAGAATATAGGCAGATTAACAGCAAGCCTTGGCATAAGAAGCTGCAGGTGGCTGAGCAGTGCAGATTAGACAGCAGCGTCGTGCCCACCATTGCACCCACAGTGAACCTAACACAGGCTTGTCAAGAGATATGTTCACTCCCATCATGAGTTTGCTCTTCTCTCTTCCCACCATAGAGCTAAAGATGATTTATTTATTTATTTTTATTTTATTTTTTACAGCAAGGGAGACAGCTCTAGGGCACAAAACAAAAAAAGCAACAAAAAAGCCCATCCAGTAGGCTCTGATAGAATATCAATAAGTGTGCCAATAATTGATTTTCTTATTGACTGTCATGTTTAACTAATGGTAGATTCAACACACCATCACAAACACAAATTTAAAGACCTGACCAGTAGGCTCTAATAGAATATCAATAAGTGTGCCAATAATTGATTTTCTTACTGACTGGCATGTTTAACTCATGGTAGATTCAACACATCATCACAAACACAAATTTAAAGACCTGCCCAGTAGACTCTAATAGAATATCAATAAATGTGCCAATAATACTTTTTTGCTGACTGGCATGTTTGACTAATGGTAGATTCAACACACCCTCACAAACACAAACTCAAAGACCATGATTCTTGTTTACCTATCTATTACAGCACAAAAATACCTCCTTCCGAGGTGAACCAACCCTTCAACGGAAGCTTAAATCACCTCCGCTCTTTAACCCAAGATTATGGAACAGTATGCCCTCTCTCTCTCTCTCTCTCTCTCTCTCTCTCACCAGGGGGAGGTGTGGGGTCAGTGCCTGCAGTGGCGGGGACGATGGAGGAGCCGAGAGCAGCAGCGGCGGCAACAGTGGCGGGGGCGAGGGCGGCCAGCACCTCCTCATTCACCGCCTGCGCCAACCCCCCGTCGTCCACCTGGTCCTCAGAATCGGCCATCATCCTCTATGGCCCGGCCGAGGCCTGAAAACATTTTATCTTTTAAGGAATGAACAACAGATATATAAAATGGGCTGTTTTATATAGTAACTCAATGGTTCGCCACACAGTCTATTACTTATAGTTCTCATATCATTATTGCCTCAGTGCATAGTTCCATGTCTAAGGTGCTTAAGTGTCTGAGGACATAAGGTGCTGGCTATCATGTGTTTGAAGATACCCTAAACTTAACCTAACCTAACCTAACAAAACCCCAAACAGTCACTACTATAGGTTTTGACTCAAAAAATATATATAAGCTGCCTTACTAATGAGACTTTCTATACAACAAAGTGAGGTCATTCTTTGTTGATTTATACCATAAGGTGCTGGCTATCATCTGATTGAAGATACCCTAAAGTTAACCTAACCTATCCTAATAAAACCCTAACAAACACTATAGGTCTTGACTCAGAAAAGTCATAAGTATATGCTTCCTTACTAATGAGACTTTCTATACAACAAAGTGAGGTCATTCTTTGTTGATTTATGACCACTCCATTATCAAGCACTTATTGTGGGTGTTCTTTAATTTAGTCTGACCTTGCTTCCTATTTTGGCAGATTTGCACTACTGTCTCTGCTTATTCAGTTTTAATTGATCTTACTAGAGTATTATCACTGTCAAGGTGTGACTACTGAACTAAGGTGGTGATAGTCTAAAAGCTGTCACTTTCCACTTTACGACATATCAAGGGAGGTGAATGAACAGACTGCACATTGACAGTAGTTTTAATAACATGACAAAATCTCCTTTCCTACTAAACCACCTGCTCTTCTGTTGTCATTTTTGCAAGTAGCAGAGAGGATCAAGAGAAGGAGGACCTACAAAGTGATAAAAAGTGATAAAGGACAGAAGAGGAAAAAGAGGAAAGGGAGAAAGTGACACAAAGGAAGTGATACTGAGTGAAGAAGAACAAAGAGGAAAAGTGTAGTAGAAGAGGGAGAAGAAGTTAAGGAGAAAAAAGGAAGAGAAGGCAGAAGAGAGGAAGGAAGAAGGAAAAACAAATAAAAAATAGTAAAGAAGTAACAGAAGAAAGAAGTGAAGGAAGAGGAAGGAATAAAGAAGGATAAGAAGAGCAATACAAAGGAAGTAATAAAGCAAATCAGGAAGAAAAAAGGAAGAGACGGCAGAAGAAAGGAAGGCAGAAGGTAAAACAAAGAAAAATTAGTAATGAAGGAAGAAAGAAGAAAGGAAGAAAAGTGAAGGAAGAAGAAGGAATAAAGAAGGATAAGAAGAGTAATACAAAGCAAAACAGGCCAAAAAAGGAAGAAGAGGAAGAATGAAGAAGATAAGAAGAGGAAGTGTGATAAAAAAACAGTAAAGGAAGAAAGAGAAGACAGGAAGAAGTGAAGAAGGGGGAGAATGATACAAGATAGAAGAAAGGAAAAAAAGGTATGAAGAAAAGAAGAAGGGAAAAGGAAGGAAAAAAGAAGAGGAAGTAATAGAAAGGGACAGAGGGCAATGGAAAAAGAAGAAGAGGAAGAAGAACGAAGAAGAGGAAGAACGAAACAAAGGAAGAGTGAAACAGATGAAGAATAACACATAGGGTGACTGATACATACAACAAGACACAGGCCAAAAGAAGAAGAAGGGGAAGAATGAAGAAGATAAGAAGAGGAAGTGTGATAAAAAGACAGTGAAGGAAGAAAGAGAAGGCAGGAAGAAGTGAAGAAGGGGGAGAATGATACAAGATAGAAGAAAGGAAAAAAGGAACGAAGAAGAAGGGAAGAGGAAGGAAGGAAAAAAAGAAGAGGAAAGATGAGGAAGTGATACAAAGGGACAGAGGGGAATAGAAGAGGAAGAAGAATGAAGAAGAGGAATGAAGAAGAGGAAGAACGAAACAAAGGAAGAGTGAAACAAATGAAGAATAACACATAGGATGGCTGATACATATAACACGACACAGGCCAAAAGAAGAAGAAGAGGAAGACCCCGTAATGAACAGTCCACCACCACGCCCATAAGACCCTCAATACCCCCTCTTACACCCCTCATCACCCCACATACCTAGCTCCCACGCAGAAAGGAACTCATGCCCGGCCTCCTCTTAGCACAAAATGGACCTCCTGAGTCTCCTATACGCTCACAAACGCAAAATAGACGACGAGACGGAGTACCATTGATTGGGGCGGAGGTAAACACTCCCCCCCCTCCTGATGCTGACGATGATGGTTATAGGACTCTTTAACGGGGTGTCATTACCGTTTCATTCAGTTGCTATGCTGTTTATGGAGGTTGTAATGTGGATATAATACGAATTAGTGGGTTTTAAAGGTCCATATAGTGTTTTATTGGCATTAACAGGGTCTGGAGGTGCTTATATTGTAGGTTAAGTAGATAAACGTCACAGTATCCTTTGCATACATTTGATAATTAAGTCGATATATCAAATGTCAGTCCATGTTTCCGTGGGATTGATTGATTGATGGTTATTGTTGCAAAAGTACACAGCAAAGGAGAAGGGAGGAACATGCCATCCCGACCCCCAGGCGCAATACAAGAAACGTGTGTGGATGATATATGTACAGATGTGATACTAAAGGGTGGGTTTCAAAGGTCCATGCAGTGTTTTATTGGCATTGACAAGTAAAGGGTGGGTTTCAAAGGTCCATGCAGTGTTTTATTGGCATTGACAAGTAAAGGGTGGGTTTCAAAGGTCCATACAGTGTTTTATTGGCATTGACAAGTAACGGGTGGGTTTCAAAGGTCCATGCAGTGTTTTATTGGCATTGACAAGTAAAGGGTGGGTTTCAAAGGTCCATACAGGGTTTTATTGGCATTGACAACTAAAGGGTGGGTTTCAAAGGGTCATACAGGGTTTTATTGGCATTGACAACTAAAGGGTGGGTTTCAAAGGTCCATACAGGGTTTTATTGGCATTGACAACTAAAGGGTGGGTTTCAAAGGTCCATGCAGTGTTTCATCGGCATTGACAACTAGAGGGTGGGTTTCAAAGGTCCATACAGTGTTTTATTGGCATTGACAACTAAAGGGTGGGTTTCAAAGGTCCATACAGTGTTTTATTGGCATTGACAACTAAAGGGTGGGTTTCAAAGGTCCATGCAGTGTTTTATTGGCATTGACAACTAAAGGGTGGGTTTCAAAGGTCCATACAGTGTTTTATTGGCATTAACATTATCCAGAGGCCCTTATATTGTCGGTTAAGGAGATATATAGAGCATCCTTTGTGTATGTGTTATGTCAAATATACAAAATGTCAGTCTATGTTTTTCTTTATGTATTTATGTACGTACACTGACCTTTTCCCACGGTTTATTTTCTTTGTAATAATAATGCCTGGGGGTTGGGATGGCATGCTCCTCCCTTCTCCTTTGTTGTTTTACTTGCAACAATAAACTATCAATCGATCAATCATCAATAATAAGTACAATATAACCAGTCCATTACATCATGTTTTAGCAACCGGGCACAATAGAAAGGCTACATTCCTGCCTCACCATATGCTGTTTATCACTTATTAACACTATATATTCAGTTACTGTAAGAAACTAAATCACCTGGAACTGAAGGTGAAGGAAAACACGAGTCATCACCCACCCAGCATTACGTACCCGGCAGATTATGATGATGATGAAGGATTGCGCTCAAGCGTTGTGTTCGTTTAGTGACTAGAACGACTAGAACATTCGAGGTGAAGCAAATGAGTCATCCCCTCTAACAAAGCCATTCCGGGAGATGATGATGGCGGCGATGAAGGGTGTCAAGTGGCGTTTGCATGTTTGGTCTGTGCTTGCGTCTGTTTGCTCGCCCTTCAGGCCTGTGACTGGCCCCATTCACTCACTACACTGAGATACATACCCTAGTTCAGGACAAGAAAAGCCAACCACCATATCTTAGAAGAGTACAATAATATCAAGCACTCTTACAGTATACTAATACTACCTTTTTACTACAGTCTACAATAAAACACTCTTACAATATAGGTAAAGCCCAAAACTCCACCTCTCACATCAACTATATCCAAAGGTCAAAAAGGATATCGGTCGGGTTCTAGTGAGCGTCTTTTGGGGGTTCATACTACAAAAGAAGGGTCAAACTACAACTAGGGTCATTAAACTACTTAAATTCTGGAAATGTCTAAAACGCTACGATTACTACCTTTGTACTACAGTCTGAAGAATACAGGCAGGTGGCGCGTTACCCAGAAGCCGACCGTGCTCATCGGGTTAATTGTTTCTGTAAGAGATAATCCTGAGTGGAGGCCAAGGGGACGCCCACAGAGTTCGTGGCTTGAGCAAGTCGATAGTTCCCCGGGTTTGGCGTCGTAGGGTGGGCGAGAAGACGCACCCCCCATCGTATGCCCCCTGAATTGCTGATTGATGAAGGCCTGGGCCCAGATTCACAAAGATACTAAATACACATTAACATAACTACACACTATTGATTTAGCGACCGACGTTAACTCGTGACGTCATCAAATAGTTGGTATTGTTATTACCGCGGAGCTTTGTGAATCGCACTTTTGTTGTTGAGTCCCAAAACTACACACTAATCCGGGGCCTGATGTCACAACGATGTTTATATAAGCCACTGTGCCAAATAATTTAATGCATTCTGAGTAATGATAGATACTAATAAATTTGAGTCGTATTATAAGACATTTCGCCCCCCAAGAACACATATTTGACAAGGCTTTCGTAGGAGTTGTGGGCATTTCCAGGAGTAGTTTTATGACCTTAGTGGTAGTTTGACCCTTCTTCTGTACCATGAACCTAAAAAAACATCCATTAGGACCCCCGATTTATCCCCTCTGACTTAGAAGCGAAAGTGTCTTGTGATACCAGCCTTATCACGGGGGCGTGGGTCCATCTATCACGTGTTGATCCTGCAGGGTGGCGGCGCAGGGGCTGGCGGGGCTCGAGGCGGGGCACGGGGCGCTCTCAAGCTCGAACAAGATAAGTTCGTTCTCACCCCGCTTCAAGATTGACCAGGGCACGTACAGAGTGACCTGGGGACCAACCTCCGGCCAGTACCGCCCCAGGCAGAACTTGTTGACCCACGCCACGCCCTGGGGAACAGAGAGGGTGGGAAAGGATATTGAGGGCATTAAGACTATTATAAAGAGTATATTAAGTTTCCAGCAGATCTTGTTAACTTTTTCATTGTCATTTTCCTTCATTTTTTTTTCTATTTCCTTCATTAATTTATCTGTTCTTTCCTTCATGCGTTAATAATATCTTACTTCATTTCCCCTTTCTTCCATCGTGCGATATTGATTTTTCCTTTATTCATTCCTTCATTCACTTTTCATTCACTCATTCATTCATCTCTCTCTCTCTCTCTCTCTCTCTCTCTCTCTCTCTCTCTCTCTCTCTCTCTCTCTCTCTCTCTCTCTCTCACTCACCTTCGTCCACCCATCAACCCTCAGGAAGGTATCAAGCGGATGAGGGTCTTCGTCAGGAACGGTGAAGACGCCTCTGTAGTAGGTGAGGCCGCCGCTGGGGGTGCCGGGGGTGGCGGGGGCGTGGCCGAGGCTGGGGGCGGCGGCCAGGATGGAGACGTTGGCGAGGGGCACGGCTGTCATGTTCCACCCCTTCAGGAGATGCCCGTTGAGAGTGACGTTCGTGGTGAGGCCCTGTGTGGAGGAGGAGGAGGAGGAGGAGAAAAGAAGGAGTATAAGAAAAAGAAGAAGTAGAAAGGAGAAGAAGATGAAGAAGACGAAGAACGAGCACAAGAAGAAGAACAGGAAGAAGAAGAAGAAGAGGAAGGAGAAGAACAGGAAGAAGAAGAACAATAATAATGATAAGAAGAACAAGAACAAGAAAGAGAAGAACAAGAAAGAGAAGACGAACAAGAACAAGAAAGAGAAGAAGAAGAAAAGACGAAGAACGCGCACAAGAAGAACAAGAAGAAGAAGAAGAAGACGAAGAAATAACGTTACAGAAGAGCTTATGCACAGGTTAATATTTTTTTTACCTCTTTTATTTTACTTCCCTTTTTATCCCTTTTCTTCATTCTATTCTTTCTATTCATCTATTCTTTCCTTCATTCCTTTATTATCTCTTTCCGTCATACATCCAAGCTTTCTTTCTCTCTTCTTTCCTTCACCTATCCATGCATTCATATCTCTCCCTGTCTTAACTAGCCTACTCTTTTCTTTTAAATACGTCCACAACTAGCCTATTCAACCCTTATCTAAACCCACAACAACCTCAATCTACTTTAGTCATCGCTACAATAGGTTACTTGGGCCAAAAGCGACGGATATGAACACTAAGGCCACGCGTAGCTGCACCCTATCCACCCCCTCAACATAACCGTCCACCTCCCCTTGCCTTGAAGTCGTTAGTGTGCGGCCCGGCTGATATCCTTCCCTGGCTCTCCACCACCACCGTTATCGCGTCCCCTTCCAGCGCCGTCACCGCCACGTCCGTCATCGCCTCCTCTCGCGACACCAGCCCCGCCTCACGCCCCGCCACGAACACGTACCCACGGTCGTGCATGCCAGGGAGGCTCAGGCGTGCAGGGTCAGGCTGAAGAGAGAAAATGGGTCTTGGGTTGGTACTGTCAGAGCCCTTCACTTCTCACATCAACTGTATCCAAATGTCAAAAAGGAGGTCAGTTGGGTTCTGATGAGTGTTTTTTATAGGTTCATGTTACAAAAGATGGTTTCTCACACTTATTATTCTGGAGGTTACGCTGGAGGAGTTAATAAAAGAAAGAGAGAGAGAGAGAGAGAGAGAGAGAGAGAGAGAGAGAGAGAGAGAGAGAGAGAGAGAGAGAGAGAGAGAGAGAGAGAGAGAGAGAGAGAGAGAGAGAGAATATAAGCGTTCCCTTTCTCACACTTACCACTGGGACGCTGGAGATGTAAATAAAAGGAAATAAAAGGAAAAGAAAGGGAAAAAAATAAAGAAATAAAGGGAGAAGAAGAATATACATTAACTTTTATGGGAGCAGCGATTAGCTGGCTTTTTTTGTGCCCTTGAGCTGCCTTTGTTGTAAAAAAAAAAAAAAAGGAAAGAAAAACGAAGAAAAATTAAATGAAAGTAGAAGAGAGACTATACACACTTTTACCATTATAAAGGAGACGCTGAAAATGTCGATAAAAGGAAAAGAAAGGTAAAAATACAGAAATGAAAGGAGGAGAGAGACAATAACACTTACCATCTTGAAGGGGACGCTGAAAATATACATTAAAGAAAAAAAGAAAGAGAAAAATAAAGAAATGAGAGGAGGAAAGAGACAATACACTTACCATCCTGAAGGGGACGCTGGAGGTATAAATGACAAGCCCGGCGGACAGGTCAAGGTGCTCGAAGGTGAGGGGCCAGGGGCTGTGTGTCGCGGGCAGGCGCTGGGCCACCTCCCACAGGCTGGCGGCGGCTGTCATGTTCACCTGCCCGTACATACCTTTCTTCGAGGGGCCTGGGAGGGGACCTTGAGGCACGGGGAGGTACTGGGGGAGGGAAAAAATAACGTAATGGTGGAAGTAAAAGGATAACACTGCAAGTTACTACGAAAAAGTGTAATAAAGTGATTCTATTTACAGTGTATGGTGAATAGGAAGAAAGTATATACGGCCCACAGAAGGAAAGAGAAATATTGCAAGAAATAAAACTGATTAAGTGTTAGAATCTATAAGAGGGTCAATTATGCGCTTCATTCCCGCAGAAACGTTGTCATCTTGCAAACTTAATCAGGACACTATGGCATAAAAGAAATGTGTGTGTGTCTGTGCATAAGCTCTTCTGTAACATCACTTTTCTTCTTCGTCTTCTTCTTCTTCTTCCTGTTCTTGTTCTTTTTGTGCTCGTTCTTCTTCATCATCATCTTTTCCTTTCTACTTCTATTTCTTATACTTGCAATCTATAATAAGGTGTCAGTTAAACGCTTCCATCCTTCAGCATATTCGTCACTTTGCTAAAAACAGGGATATCAATTTAAGGTACTAGAATCAAATAAAGCGTCACTCAAACGGTCTAATCCCTCCCAACACTCGTCATTCTCCCAGCATAAGGATATTAAGGTATTAGTACTTATTCAGGGGTTACTTAAACGCCTCAATCTCCCAGTCACCTTACAAAACACACAGACATCTCGGTATTAGAATCTATATATGAAGCGTCACTCAAACGGTCCAGTCCCTCCAAACACTCGTCATCCTGCCAGCATAAGGATATCAAGGTATTAGAACCTATTCAGGGGTTACTTAAACGCCTCAATCTCTCAGTCACCTTACAAAACACAGCATCAACTATAAGGACAGGGTATGTGCTTCCTCGTCCCCGTGTATGGATTCTCAAGTGAAGGATGTTCGTTTTGCTGTCTTTTCTGCTTCCATTCACTTATTTTCCATACCCTTCTTTCCTCACTGGCTACTAACCCCCCCCCACCCCCACCCCCGAGCGTGCGTCACCTTGCTCACGACGTCCCGGATCGCCTGGTACTTGTCCGTGGGGTCGCCGGCCTCGGAGACTGGGGCGTCGTAGTCGTAGGAGGTGGGGTTGGACTGGAACTTGTAGTCGTTGTTAGAACCTGGCAAAGGAGAAGGGTTGTGAGGCAGACAGACAGACAGACAGTTATAAAGAGATATATGAACACAATAAAAAGGGGGTTGGGATGGCATGTTTCTCGATCCCTTCTCCTTTTTTGTATAGCTGCGACAATAAACTATCAATCAATCAATCATAATAAAACGGAAACATTGGTTGATAGGGAGATAAATGGAAAAAAATAAGCTGATACATATAAAAGAGATGTACAGAAGTAACTATGTACAGACAGTTATTTTAAGAGATCGACAAACACATGGACTGATAGGCAGATAATTAAAAAGGAGACAGAGAAGGATATACAAAGTTACTGAAAGAAATATAAACCAAAAGGAAAAGAAATCAGATTGACGAACATATGAAAAACAGGCTAATGGACAAAAAGATAAACAACAGATACACAGACAGACAAAAACAGATAGAAAATAAAGGAAGACCGATGAACAGATTACACAGCAGGCAGAGAGAAAAAAACAGACAAATAGACAAAACGACGGATACACAGACAGACAAAAACAGATAGAAAATAAAGGAAGACCGATGAACCGATTACACAGCAGGCAGAGAGAAAAAACAGACAAATAGACAAAACGACGGATACACAGACAGACAAAAACAGATAGAAAATAAAGGAAGACCGATGAACCGATTACACAGCAGGCAGAGAGAAAAAACCAGACATATAGACAAAACGACGGATACACAGACAGACAAAAACAGATAGGAAAAAAAGGAAAACCGATGAACAGATTACACAGCAGGCAGAGAGAAAAAAACAGACAAATAGACAAAACGACGGATACACAGACAGACAAAGACAGATAGGAAAAAAAGGAAAACCGATGAACAGATTACACAGCAGGCAGAGAGAAAAAAACAGACATATAGACAAAACGACGGATACACAGACAGACAAAGACAGATAGAAAATAAAGGAAGACCGATGAACCGATTACACAGCAGGCAGAGAGAAAAAACAGACAAATAGACAATACGAAAGATACACAGACAGACAAAGACAGATAGAAAATAAAGGAAAACCGATGAACAGATTACACAGCAGGCAGAGAGAAAAAACAGACAAATAGACAATACGAAAGATACACAGACAGACAAAGACAGATAGGAAATAAAAGAAAACCGATGAACAGATTACACAGCAGGCAGAGAGAAAAAACAGACAAATAGACAAAACGACGGATACACAGACAGACAAAGACAGATAGGAAATAAAAGAAAACCGATGAACAGATTACACAGCAGGAAGAGAGAAAAAACAGACAAATAGACAAAACGACGGATACACAGACAGACAAAGACAGATAGGAAATAAAGGAAGACCGATGAACCGATTACACAGCAGGCAGAGAGAAAAAACAGACAAATAGACAAAACGACGGATACACAGACAGACAAAGACAGATAGGAAATAAAAGAAAACCGATGAACAGATTACACAGCAGGCAGAGAGAAAAAACAGACAAATAGACAAAACGACGGATACACAGACAGACAAAGACAGATAGGAAATAAAGGAAGACCGATGAACAGATTACACAGCAGGCAGAGAGAAAAAACAAATAGACAAAACGACGGATACACAGACAGACAAAGAAAGATAGGAAAAAAAAGGAAAACCGATGAACAGATTACACAGCAGGCAGAGAGAAAAAAACAGACATAGACAGGCAGACAGACAGACATTCTCGGATCCTTGCCTGCGGTGAGCCCGAAGGAGGTGCCGCCGTGGAACATGAACATATTGACGGAGGCGTTGAGGGCCAAGATAGCGTCCAGCCCATTGGCGAGCTCCTGCAGGGGGAGAGAGAGAGAGAGAGAGAGAGAGAGAGAGAGAGAGAGAGAGAGAGAGAGAGAGAGAGAGAGAGAGAGAGAGAGAGAGAGAGAGAGAGAGAGATATTTATATATATATAGAGAGAGAGATAAATGACGGTGAAAATAAATTAAGTGATGTCTCCGTATTTCACTTTATATATGAGAGAGAGAGAGAGAGAGAGAGAGAGAGAGAGAGAGAGAGAGAGAGAGAGAGAGAGAGAGAGAAAGGAAATTGTCAAGTCTCCGTATTTCACTTTATATATGAGAGAGAGATATAAAAGACGGTGAAAATAAATTAAGTGATGTCTCCGTATTTCACTTCATATCAAAACAGAAAACAAAAAAACACTTATAAACACTATGAATGACGTCTCACCAAACGGGAAAAAAATAACTCCTACATTCGAATTTACAGGCAATCATGGCTAACTGTGTGTTACGATAAGGAAAAGGAAGGAAAACACAAATATCTCGGAACTTACACACCCACACATGACAAAGGCTTTCGTAGAGACTGTGTTAGTGTTTCCAAGGGTAGTTTTATAAGCAGGGGATAGTTTGACAAAGCTTCTGCACCATGAACGTGAAAAACCACTTATGAGAACCCGACTATCCTCTTTTTTGGCTTTTAGAAAATAGTAATAGTTGTTGTTAGAGCCGAAAACGTCTAAGAAACCGAACCTCCACAACACCTATAACCCTTTCTTCCCGCCATTGTCCCTCTCCCCCTGCCTAACCCAGAGCCCCCCAGCCCTCCACCTGGGTATCAAGGGTGTGGTGTGCCTCCCCCCAGTGGTCCATCCAGCCGGAGTGATATTCGGAGTTGGCGTGTGGGCCGCGGGGTTCGAAAAGGCGCTGAATCCTGAACATCTCCTGAGGGTCCTTGCCTGGCCGAGGGGAGACAGGGCGAAGAGAATTACAGGGAAGAAACGCGATAATATAAACTGTTTTTACACCTTCTTTATCCCATTTAGTTGTTTTACTCCGTTTATTCGATTTTTTACCCTTCCATCTTCCTCATTTTACCTTATAGACTCGGTTTCTGCTCAATTCAACTCAATTCAATCTCGAAACAGTTACGCCCTATATCTATTCGCTACCCGTTAATTCTCTTTTTTATCCATTTTGTATTCTTTGCGATCTTCCTTCCGTTTTCCATTCATATTTCTACTGGTATATTCGCATTTCTTCGTCTATTCGCATCCAAGTCTCGTCTTTATTCTGCCTATCTCAATTTCTACCGTTTATTACCCCTAGCTCTGTTTTCCTTCGTCTGTTCCCTTACTACGCTGAGTTTTACCTTTCCCATGCACCAACCTTGTTTAACTTCATGCATTTCCTTCCTGTCCTAATTTTTAACGTTTATCCCCCCCCCCCCCCCCCCAGCCTTGTTCAACTTCGTCTATTCCCTTTTTGCTATCATTATTTTTACCGCTCCTTCCAGCCCTGTTTTACTTCGTCTATATCCTTCCAGCCCTAGTTTCTACCGTTGTTTTATTCTACTTGTTTTACTTCAGCTCGCTTTCCGCCCCTTCACCGCCTCCCGCGCCAGCACCTTGGTATCTACAGTGTGGTGTGGCTCCCCCCAGTGGTCAAGCCAGCCGGGGTAGTACTCGGAGTTGACCAGGGGGCCGCGGGGCTGAAAGAGGCGCTGCATAAAGAACATCAGGCCGGGGTTCCTGTCTGCACGAGAGAAGAGAAGAAATAGTATGGGTGAGGATAGGGATGAGGAGGAGGGGATGGGTTAGCATGAGAAGGGAAGGGAAGGAAAGGGATGATAAAGGAAAGGGAAGGGGATGGATAGGAAAGGAAGGGATAGGAAGGGATGAGAAGGGATGGGATGGGTAGGGATGAGAAGAGAGGAGAAGGGATGATTTGAGGAGGGAATGGGATATGAGGAAATGAGAAGCGAAGGAAAGGAAAGGGAAGGGAAAGAAAATGAAAGTGAGAGAAAGAAATAAAGAAAAGAAGAGAGAAAGAAAGAAAAAAAGAGAAAGAAAGAAAGAGAGAAAGAAAGAAAAAAGTCTAATCATACTTCTATTTCGCACTATTTCACACTTTTATATTCTCATTCAGAAAACCTACTTCTGCTACTACTACTATTACTACTACTACCACTACTCATTCTCCTCCTCCTCCTACTACTACTACTACCACTCCTGCCTACCCACTAAAACCCCTCCTACTCCCCCTCCCCTTCCCCATCCAGTTCCTCACCTACGCCGAAGTCCACCGTGGCGTACACCTCCGGAATCCTGCCCTCCATAAGGTGGCTGAGGAGCGGGTTGTCCACCGTGAAGAGCACAACGTTCGGGCCCAGCTGCTGCCGCGTCAGGTCCCGAAGGTGGGCCGTGTAGCGATGGTCACACAGCCCCACCAGACACCCATACTCGTTCTCCAGCTGCCCCCGCACACACACACACACACACACACACACACACACACGTAGGTTTGATTAGTAGGCTATGTGTACTTACAGGGGAAGAAAAAGAGTGTGTCATATAAAGCAAACTGAGATGCAACAAAATATATGATAGGAAAAAGATAATATGAATAGGATAAGAAAGATTGTGATGAGAGAGAGAACATATGCAAACCGTTAACTAGACAAATAAGGTTAAAAATTCAGTTCATATAAAGCAAAATAATGTAACAAAATATATAGGTAAGTAATTAGAAAAGGAAGAGAAAACAGATGCAAAACCTTATCCAGGCATACAAAGAGAAGAAATCTGGTTCTAATAAAGTAAAATAAGGGAAGAAAATATATGAAAAAAATAGAAAAAAAAGACAATTACAAAATTTCGTTCCGTATAAAGCAAATGAATGTAAAAAAAAAGTAGGAATAATTAGATAAGGAAGAGAAAACTGATGCAAAAAGTTATATAGAGAAAAACAAGAAGAATTCGTTTCATATATATATATATATATATATATATATATATATATATATATATATATATATATATATATATATATATATATATATCAAATAAAGTCTATCTATCTATCTATTAATTTATCTAATTATCTATATATATATATATATATATATATATATATATATATATATATATATATATATATATATATATATATATATATATATATGAATAATTAAATAAGAAAGATAAAAAAAAACAGAAGGAAAACATTATCTAGAAAAAACAAAGAGAAATATAAATTCGTCTCATTTAAAGCAAGCCAATGTAACAAAATATATAAATAACTTAATAAGAAAGGAAAAAAACGAATCAAAACTTTATAAAGAGTCAAACGAGCATCTCTTCATGATTCCTAAAGGATGTTGCGTCTGTAGATTCGGTGTGTGTAACGTCTTCGGCTCAACGGAAAGTTGTTTGGTACCGGTGGAAGTGACGTCACACACAGAGAGAGAGAGAGAGAGAGAGAGAGAGAGAGAGAGAGAGAGAGACGCTCGCTGACGCAACAAAAAAAGACTGCCCTTCGTTGTTGTTTTTTCCTTACGTCTCATTTTCTTCCTTAGACAATAAATAAATATATAAATGATCCACAAGAGAGAGATTTTGAAGTTTCCTTACACATAAAAGCCTGGTTCTCTCTCCCTATCTATCTATCTAACTATCTATTGATCTATCTATCTATCCTTCCCACCACCAAGGTCAAAGGTCAGTGGGACGGAGATGAGCACCGAGGTCACGCGCAGCTATAGAATACGCTCTTAACTTAACCTTTACCTTATTTATCTGTCTATCTTTCTATCTGCCTATTTATATATCCTTCTATCTATCTATCTATCCACCTATCTAGCCTACCTATCGTATTTCCCTTCCTAAGAAACATGAATGGCAACTTTTTATCCCTTCTCGTCATTATAATCAGTCAACAGAAGTCCAGAAAAAAACACTAACGACACACACACACACACACACACACACACATCTATCTATCTACCTGTCTAACTAGCTCACCTGTATCGTAATGACGGGCCCGCCATTCTCGTAGAGCAGCGGACGTATCTTCGGCAGCAGCACCTCGCCCAGCCATCGGTCCATGTGGAGAAGGAAGTCTGGACACGCGAGGAAGAGAGGAGAGGGGTAGAGAGATGCATGGATGGAGATGGGTAGGTAAGTAGATGGGTAGATAGATTGATTGGTTGATTCATTGGCATATAGTCGGGCAAGTAGTTAGATAGATGGATAGATATTTTTTTACAGCAAAGGAAATAGCTCAAGGGCAAAAAACAAAGGAAACAATGCTGAAAAAAAGCCCGCAGGTTGGTAGATGGACAGGTAAATGTATAGATGGCTGGATGGATAGAGATAGATAGATAGAGAGAACTTACTTACTGGGGTCAGAGGTGCGGAGACGGATATCAGGGTGGAGTTTCAGGAGCCAATAAGGTAGTCCACCCTGCAAACGGAGAAAAAATAAAATACATATAGGCCCAAACAGCGTCCCCTTCATGAGCAGACGAGACTGGGCCAGTTTCACAGTTCCCCATGACGGGTTAGTAAGCTCCCAAACCAATACCAGAGCCTTCGAAATGTCCTTGTATAGTGACTGGTGTTTATATTTAAGTTCACGAATTTGACGAAACTATACAGGAAAAGTCCTGTGTATTTAGTGTGGCATCGAAGACCTCACCATTTTGGATTGTATGGGATTGTGTAGTTTGGTTCGGGCTATTATGAAGACACTGTGTTGGACTGTGAAATCGGCTCTATGAAAAGCAAAAGAGACAATGACAGTTAATTAAGTAGAATAATAATAAGAAGGGAGGAGGGGGCTAACAGCAATATATAATGAGTTAACAGGTAGGTATACTGACTCTTACTTCATATATATACCCTCTTTCGAAACTGACTTCTCTTTCGGCCACCTCTTTTGATTCTTTTTTGTAGGAGCAGCGAGTAGCGGGCTTTTTTTTCCATTATTGTCTCCTTTTTTTGTGCCCTTGAGCTGTCTCCTTTGTTGTAAAAAAAAAAAAAAAAAATACCCTCTCGAAATAGCCACAGTCACAGGTTGGGCATGTGTTATCCGTAGATGCTAAAGGCTATTCACTCCTCCTAAGGGCTCACCATGTCCCTCTCGGCGCAGATGTAGGGCCCGATGCGGAGGATGACGTCGAGGCCCAGCTTCTGTGCCGTGCGGATGAACGCCTCGAGGTCACTGTTCCCCGTGAAGTGATACTCTCCCTGACGCGGCTCGTGGGTGGACCATTCGATGACCCTGGCGACGTGGGGAGGTGTTTGGTTACTACTACTACTACTACTACTACTACTTCTACTACTACTACTACTACTACTACCTATTCTAGAGTCCTACTACGACTTCTATACGTATGCCTCTACAAACCGATCTACCTCCTCCTGTGCAGGTAAAAAGATACTACTACTACTACTACTATTGCTACTACTACTACGAGCTATCTAGACGCCGCCTACTACGACTACTATACGTATATACCTCTGGAAACCGATCTACTTCATTCTGTGCAAAGTTTAATCATTTATAATTAGATTTTGATTATGTGCAGGTAAAAAGATAAAGAACGAACGACGAGAAACAAAAGAGAAATGACGAGGAGGTATATAAGACGGAGGAGGCGATGGAGAAAGACGAGGAGCAGGAGGGAGCAGAAAACTAGAAATACAACAGTGCCAAATGCCAACACATCCACTCCTTACGTCTGGACAGCATTGAAGCCCGCCATCCTCAGCTTCCAGAGACGATCCGGCCAGTCAGCGGCCAGCACGCGGAAGTAGTGGATGGAGCCGGCCACGTAGCGGTGCGGGCGGCCGTCCTTCAGGAACTGGTTATTGGCATAGTCGATCTCGAAGCTACGCGACTGGTGAAAAAAAAAGAGGAGAATGGGGAGAGGGTGAGTTCGATGGGTGAGATGCGTCTTGAGGGGGAATTAGGCAGCTCAAGGGCAAAAATAAACAAAAACAAAAAAAAAATCGCTAACCACTGATCCTATATAAGAGAAAATAGATGTTTGTTAGTTATTAGTTATATAGTTGGTGTTAAAGAGATATATGGCTATTGAAAAAGGATGGATAAGATGGAAGGGTTCATTTGGTTCTCTCTCTCTCTCTCTCTCTCTCTCTCTCTCTCTCTCTCTCTCTCTCTCTCTCTCTCTTTTTCACTGTATGTGTGTGTGTGTGTGTGTGTGAGAGAGAGAGAGAGAGAGAGAGACTGACGCAATACCTGGGCTACCCTTTCCTACTTCCTGAAGACACGACGCGGGCGATGACGCAAGAATGACGTCATTGCCACCTCAATACTTCTTATCAACGGCTCACCTTCCCCTAAACACACCCACTGAAGGCGTCTATAATTAGCGTGTCGACGTAATGGCTTTTATAGTGATGAGGTAGAGTTGGATTTCCTAGTGCAAGTGTATTCTATTTCTAACGAGGAAGGATCGAATAGGCTAGGAGGGACAAAAGGGATGAGGAAATCTGCTCGACCACTTAGTTTTTTATTGTACTTATTCTTATCATTGTTATTAGTGTTATTGTTGTTGTTGATGATGATATTGGTGGTGGTGGTGGTGGTGGTGTAAGGCCCGCGGGTAATAATAATAATAATAATAATAATAATAATAATTGTAGCCTAATACCGCTGCTCTTCTCTTTTTTCCCTCTTTACTTATGCAACACAAGTAAAAAGGGAACGAAAGAAAGAGGAGAGAGAAAACAAAACAAAGAGGAGGAGAAGGAGGAGGAGATTAAGAAATAGGAAATACAAAAATAAATAATAAAGAGAGGAAGGAGGAGAAAGAAAAGAGGAAGAAAGATAATACAAGGAGGAGGAGGAGGAGGAGGCGATGAAGAAATAGGAAATATACAAACGTAGATGACAAAGGAAGGAAGAAGGAGAAAGAAAAGACAAAAGAGGAGGAAAGATAATACAAAAAGGAGAAGTCGGAGGAGGAGGAGGCGATGAAGACAAAGGAAATACAAACAAAGATAACAAAGGAAGGAAGGAAGGAAGAGAAAGAAAAGAGAAGAGGAAGTGAGAAAGGAAGGAAGGAGATGAAATAATTACAGAAACATACAAAGAACGTACACACACACACACACACACACACACGTGCATCTGATGACACATACCAGCAACAAGTTCAGTATGTTTCCGGGGGAAGGAGGATGTAGAAGGAGGTTGAAAGGAGGAGGGTAGAAAAAGGGGAGGAGGGTAGAAGAAGGGGGTTGAAAGGGGGAGTAGGGTAGAAGAAGGGGGTTGAAAGGGGGAGTAGGGTAGAAGAAGGGGGTTGAAAGGGGGAGTAGGGTAGAAGAAGGGGGTTGAAAGAGGGGGTGTAGAAGAAGGGGGGTAGAAGCTATATATAGGAAGGGGGTGAAAGTGGAAGGGGTAGAAAGGGAGTGTAGAAGGAAGGGAGTGAAAGGAGAAGAGGTAGAAATGGGGTGTGGGGGGTGAGATTGAGAAATTGACGTCACCTCTGGTTTGTACGCCTCCAGTCAAGATAGGAAGCCGTTTGTCGGTGGATGAGGTCACTGTCCTTGAGGTGTGTGTGTGTGTGTGTGTGTGTGTGTGTGTGTTTAACTCCTCCTTTTTTTGTGTGTGAATCAACCATATTTCTTTGTCCTTGCTCTACGAGATGCCCAGAGAAAGTTAGCCTCCTCTATTGAACCTTTTCCTTTCTCTGTCTTCTTCCTTACTCTAAACACCCAAATGAAAAGGGGATGAAACAGTAAGGAAAGAGAATGTTAGGTTAAGTTAGGTGATGTCAGGTTAGGTGAGATGAGGTAAGGTTACGGTAGGGTAGGTAAGGTTAGGTTAGATTTCAAGATTTAACTGAGCCCAACATAATATATAATTAGTGTAGTACAACAATCTTATGTTATGAGTGTTTAAGTACGGTATATATGAGTATGGTGAAGGAATATATATATATGTTTCTTGGTTAGTGTGAAGAGTGTGTAGTGGATGGGTGGCATAACATAAAGGTGTACTGTACAAATGGTTCTAGTGCGTAAGAGAAAGCAAAAGAGTAAAGAAAGATAGATAGGAGTTTGAGATGAAGAAAAAAGGTTTGGGTGATATTTTGAACTCATTCCATTATTTCTTCATATACGTATTCGGTTATTCTTTCTTTTAGAGGTGAAAATAGCAGACATAAGAATTTAGAAGGCAATAGAAAGCGAAAGAAAAAAAAATGAAATGAATGGAGATGAAAAAAAAAAATTGTCTGGGTAGCCTACTATTTTGAACTATATATTCAATCTTTATTTATATTCAGTTATTCATTTTATTTATCGGTGTGTGTCGCCTGAAAGGTTATCAAACACACCTGTACAGAGAAACATGCACTCGGGCAATCACAGGTGGGTTGATGTGTAAGCGATCAAGTTACCGGTGATTACGAGTACAGGAACGGTTCTAAGACATTCCTCAGCCCTTCCTTTTCCTTTCCTATTCACTGCTTAACATATTGCACATCATCCGGTTCCTTTCCTTCCCTGTTCACTATATATAGCTAACATTACACATCAGCAGCAGCTTCGTTTTTCTTTTCCTATTTACTACCTAACATTACAATCAGACGCTTGCCTTTCCTTTCCTTATTTACTAACTAACATTGCACATCACCCGCTTCCCTTTCCTTTCCCATTTAGAACTAACATCAAACGTCAGAAGCTTCCTTTTCCTTCCCTATTTACTATATACACCGATCATTACACATCACCAGCTTCCTTTTCCTTCCCTATTTACTATATACAGCTATCATTACACATCACCAGCTTCCTTTTCCTTCCCTATTTACTATATACTGCTATCATTACACATCACCAGCTTCCTTTTCCTTCCCTATTTACTATATACACCTATCATTACACATCACCAGCTTCCTTTTCCTTCCCTATTTACTATATACAGCTATCATTACACATCACCAGCTTCCTTTTCCTTCCCTATTTACTATATACAGCTATCATTACACATCACCAGCTTCCTTTTCCTTCCCTATTTACTATATACAGCTATCATTACACATCACCAGCTTCCTTTTCCTTCCCTATTTACTATATACAGCTATCATTACACATCACCAGCTTCCTTTTCCTTCCCTATTTACTATATACAGCTATCATTACACATCACCAGCTTCCTTTTCCTTCCCTATTTACTATATACAGCTATCATTACACATCATCAGCTTCCTTTTCCTTCCCTATTTACTATATACAGCTATCATTACACATCATCAGCTTCCTTTTCCTTCCCTATTTACTATATACAGCTATCATTACACATCACCAGCTTCCTTTTCCTTCCCTATTTACTATATACAGCTATCATTACACATCACCAGCTTCCTTTTCCTTCCCTATTTACTATATACAGCTATCATTACACATCACCAGCTTCCTTTTCCTTCCCTATTTACTATATACACCTATCATTACACATCACCAGCTTCCTTTTCCTTCCCTATTTACTATATACTGCTATCATTACACATCACCAGCTTCCTTTTCCGTTCCTATTCACCAGCTAACAATACATGACCTCTGTCTGTCTGGTGCTGGATCATCATTATAACGCGTCCCTTCCTTCGTCCTCCTGCTCTCCGGAAACGCTGTTCAAACCAAGAGCAACAGAAAGTGATATGACTCATCTTCATGACTCACACGAAAAGTGAATCCCCGTACTTTTATTTTTCACGTGGGGGTCAAATGCATGCAGGTATCTTTCCTCTTTTCTTTCTTTAGGTCGGTAATGTATTTGGAAACCTGCCCAGATCGACTTCAAGAGCAAGCTGTGACTCATCTTCCTGACTCATACGAAGAGTAAATCCCCGTTTTTTATTCATTTACTTAGGATGGGAATGCAAGCACCTCCTTTCTCTCCTCTTTTAAGTAGTATATTTGATTATCCGATTATTCAATAGCCTACAGAGCCACAGGTCTATTTGATTATTCGATTATTCTTTACAAAGCCATACATACGTCCGGTTTTCCAGTGTTCTTTAATTCGAATATAAACAAGAAAGTCATTCAGTTATCTCCATGACTGGCAAACTGAACACTAACTTGAACGAAAACACAATGAAGTATCAGAAAACAAACGAAAACTCTTGATTGCACGTGGTTAGGTTATCTAGAAAGCTTCACTTAACAATAGGAAAATTCATGTAGCCTACTTTATTTTTACTTTAAGGTTGGAATGCAAGCAAGTCCCTTCTCTCATTTTTTTAAAGTTAATCGCGTTTAATCCATCAACTGCATTCTATCCAAACCCAGTCATCCTATTTTCGAGTGTTTGTCTCTGATTAGAATACAAACAACAAATAATTAAGTCATCCTTACTATCCACGTGACAGGCAAACTAAACAGTGACCTCAACTTCTGATTACACGTGGGTCAGTATCTACAAGGTTCAATAATCTACAAAACAGCACAACACTCGGGAAGATAACATGACTCAACCTTTATATATGAGTCACTCCAAAGGTGAATGTTATTTAAACCAGTCAGTCGTCCGGTCACTGCCAGGAGAACAAAGCAAAGGATATCAAGAACCCGTGTGTGTGTGTTGAAACGTTACTCAGGAAATACCAATAGCAAGGTCGACAGAGTAACACCACCGCGTTCAGGAGGACGCGAGTTCAATCCCCGCCCGGTGCCACCAAGCTGGGATTTTTCAGCCGCCGCCGAGTGGCTTAAAACTACCCACATGCTGTCCAGAAGACCACTTATCAACCCGGACTCTAGATTCTAGGATTAAAGATGAGCTCCGGGAGGGCAGCATGAGCCAATGCAAGATGGCGCCACTATAAACACTCGCCTGCGCCAGAACGGGCTGGGCCGACCATCAGGACCCACCGGGAAGAAGCCTTGGGCCGATCATCAGGTCCCACCGGGAAAAAGCCTACCGGCGCTATAGGCCGCGACGTTAAAAAAAAAAAAAAAAAAAAAAATCTAGGAACTGAAGAGTGAAGAACATTGACTAGATAGATATACTTATTTTTGGCTCATGGTTGTGGTACTCTGAGTTCAGATTTACCCACTGTAGAAAATGATAGGATTCAAGATACCAAACACATTTTTTATTAGGCCTATATGTAGATTAAGAAAGACCAAGAACCAAACGTAGGTACATTAATTTAGTCTTAGCGTTTTGACTTTTACACATAAGCAACTATTTCCATGTAGTGCGAGAAGTAATATAGAGGAAACGTGAGGCAAGAAGTAACGTAAATGTAGTGTAACCCAGGAAGCAATGTATAAAGAGCGTGGTCTGGCTCATGTTATCATTCCTCCCTCGTAATCCTATCAACAAGAGGGCGGACATACTCACCTCAGTTACATCAACACCAAGACACAGCACAGCCACAGCCACAGCCAGCACAGCACCGCACCTCCCCATCATTACCGGCTTAACCATTCACTCAGAATAATTAATCAATGGGCCCTGAGTGAGGTATAATTTTCTGGCCAACACAGCAAACTCCGCCACCCCACGACCACTGGCAGCCATGTCTTGGGTTCTCAATAAGCTGATAGGAAAAGTTATCATACTGCCACCCCATCCACTGCACACTAACCAAGAAACATACATATACTCCTTCACCGTACTCATGTATACTTAATCACTCGTAACATAGAGTTTAGCCCAGGAAATAAAGTTAGTAATAGAAAGGATGAATCCAGTATGTTAAGATTGGTCATACTGCCACCCTCTGTTGCCTACTCTTCACACTGACAAAGAAATACTCAATCTTTACATTTATATACTTGAGTACTCATAATACAAAGGGTTAAGCCCAAGAAATAAAGTTAGCAATAAGTATGAATTTATGTAAAGGGTGTACTGCCATCTCTACTCCTCTCTTCACACTTAACAAGTTAGCAATATTAGGGATGACTCTATGGAAAGGTTGTTGTACTCCCATCTATTCCTCTCTTCATACTCAACAAGTTAGCAAAGGATGTACTGCCATCTACTCCCTACTTAGGGGTAAATCTTTAACCAACCATCCTCTTTTCATACTAAACAAGAAACATACAAATACTCCTTTACCACATTCATATATACTTAAGCACTCATAACATACGATTTCAGACCCAGAAGAAAAGCTAGAAGGATGAATTCAGCGGAGAATATTTGTACACGTTGGCAATAAAAGGGATAAACCTGGTATTGAATCTTATACGTTTGGCAGTGTAATCCGTTCATACCAGCCGGCAATAATACTATATAATAACTTCCTAATGTCAGCACACCTTTTTAACTCAGATATAGGTAACCTTCATGGAGAGGTTTTCTAGTTTAAACCCTTCATAACGATTTACTTTTTACTCCTACAAGTACTTACGCCCTTATCTACCTATCGGCTTTTTACCAAACAGAGAAGGCTGACTGCAACAACACCTTATCTTTATCATCTTTATCGGTGACTTTCCACGAACTGAGCGTGATAGACGATGGTACACAGACAACCTTCACATCCTTTGTCTCCTCGAGTCCTCGCCCATCACCAGGAGACAGCCTTAGCACTTCAGGCGATATTCAGTACGACAGTCATGTACAGCCGACAACCAAATAGACCTTTACACCCCAAGTAAATGAAAATATACAGGACACCACTATACTACCAGATTCAGCTACATTATACTGCACTGCCTGATAGCTTAATTCGCCTTCAGCTTTCAAGATTAACATGAGGGTAGAGATGGTTGATGTAGCAAAGAGAACGATCACTACAGCCCTGAAACTTACCCGTCACAAAGCCCTATCTTCTTGTGATGCCATAATTACCTGCCCAACATTCTCCTACAGGTGTACACATAATATCAGGGTTGCTTTTATGTGCATCAACTAACATTGCAAATATTAATATTGACTAGGCCAAAAAAGATGTATAAATTCATATTTTTAAGGTTTTACTGGGGCAAAATATATGGATGAATGGTATAATATTCAGGATACATATTAATATACAGATGAAAGGTAAATAA
Organism: Eriocheir sinensis; assembly: GCF_024679095.1. Taxonomy (NCBI): domain Eukaryota; kingdom Metazoa; phylum Arthropoda; class Malacostraca; order Decapoda; family Varunidae; genus Eriocheir; species Eriocheir sinensis. Next base: position 8,165,693 of record NC_066537.1, read on the forward strand.
GTGAAGGAAGGATATTATAAACTATAGTTACCGAGGTATGACATGGACAGAAAAATAATATTAACATTACTTGTCCCTATGAGGTACCTTTTAGATCTTCCATTGACAGTGAGGTTATCTCCTTAAACTATAGCATGCAGGTGTTCAGCTTGCTCATTCATTCCTCAGTTCACCTTTTTATTTAACCTCTGAAGAACAAGTTACATTTGAGTGTCATGTTGGTGGAGGAAGGTTTGAAAGAATCCCTGGATGGTTAGCTGTACCCATTTATTGAGCACACCAGGACATATTTGACTACAAATCGTATATAGTAACAATGACTATTGGTAATAATGGTAATCAAAGAGGGAATAGTTATAAAGCAAAGAAACAAACTCCTCACAAACAAGATGCCAACGGACTGGCATGATAAACTAAACACTAAAATGGAAGGAGCAAACATGGCTGTCATTCACCAGGCAACATTTGTAAGGAGCTTGCCACGTTAAACCTTTATTCTTCGTTAAAACTGATGTTCCAGCGTGTCCGCTACTCTGTATAAGCACCGACTACTGCAATAAAACACAAAAAAGAGAAGTCTCACAAAAACCCGGCAAGTTTCCCTCGCGGTCGGGGCGAGGGCGGGCGGTGGTTTGGTTAAGGTAAAAGTGACACAGGTGCCCTAGTAAGAGGTAAGTCTCCATTCACACAAACAAGGAAACCTCACTGTTGTCATTCCTCGTAGCCACTACAAATGTTGCAGTATTTAGTAGGTTTAATACGCTCGGTACAAAAGGCGAGAGTCCGTCTCTAAGTGAGTCCCAGTGCTTAATGACGGCCTGCCGCTGGAGCTGGCCGGGCCGACGGTTCCGGCGGCCGGGTTAAGGCAGGCCGCGGCCCAGGGGCCACGTCCACCCCAGCGGCTTCCTTCCCTCGCCCTTCCGGAAAGAACAACGCCACTTCATTATATTATCTCTCAAGGACGCACGGACCGAGTTCAGCCCGACAGGCTCCCGGGCTGGGCGCCGGCCGGGCTATTTTGCTACAAACTAGACGACATGGGATGTGATGATGCGCGAGGGTGCGGCGACGAAGGTGACGATGACTGAGGTGAGGCGATGAGGCGAGGGGGTGAGTGGTGACGCGATGAGGTAATGCTAGACACGGTGCGGGGCGGCGGCCCCACGCACACACACGTACACAACACAGCAGAGCCAACCAACACAACTCAAAACTCCGCCGCGGCCCTGCGGACGGCCCGCCCCTGCGCTGACCCCACTGTACAAATAGGCCTATTTTCAAATATATTCATAGAACAAGGAAAATAATAATGAAAAAAGATCCTGCCGGTCCAGCCATCACCAGGGGGGGAGGGGGGAGGGCCCGCTAGCCTCTGCTTCATATCTTCTGGATCTTCTCACCCTTGATGACGGGGTTGTTCCGCCTTATCTCTTCCGCCCCATGCTCGCGGTAGTCAAAGGTGCAGCGGTGCTCGTTGCTGTAGCGGTGCACGGAGCAGAACAGCCCATCACACCGGCACGTGAATCCTGCGATAAGACAAAACAGAACACTTGGTTAACACAAACAAACACTCATAACAATATCCACACTGACTTGAACTAAAACAGAGCTTCAAGACTTCATTCAAGACACAAAACTCATGATTATATGATTATCTGACATTGAAACAAACTTACAGAGGACCACCAGCTCTGAGTACCCACCTGTCAGCCCAACCTTCTTCTTACACATCTGGCATTTGTTTTTCTTCTTCTTTCCTGCATCCTTGTCTGGGCTGGCTGGGTCCAGGTCCTCCGAGGCAGACGCCCCGCCCTCTTCGCTGCTCTCACGCTTCTCCGCCGCTGCCCCGCCCACCTGTCACCCAAGAAAATTAGCACGTAAGTATCATGACAGCCACGGCAACCTGCTGCCTTACCTTAACCAGTTATTTACTATTTCACAACATGCAGTAACTCCTATGAAAAAAAAGTATCAATGGCCACTTAATTAGTGATGTGAAGGGATCTCTTATCTGGTTATGTGAATGTCCAATTTCCTTTCAATGAACTGTGAACACCTTGGCACTTCAACACTTGTTACTTCTTTCATATTGGCTGGGAGAACAGGGAGGGGAACAGAAGGGAAAGGATATGGATGAGGGAGGATGCAGGGAAGGATGTGGATGTGGATGAGGCTGGGAAGGGCAAGGCTGAGGAGAGCAGATGTTTGTGGTTATCGACATGTGGCTAGTGGGCATTATGTGGGGCAGAGAGTGGCACCATTGGCATGGACAATACAGTCAGTTCAGTGTGAGGGCGTGCAGAGCTCCCCGATGGTTGGGTCGCGTCACACTTGGCAGAAGCTTTCAAAGAGAACACATTATGGATGTCAGAGGGATTCGCTTCCATGCAGAACTTGAAGTACAACAGATTTGCTCTCATGCATTTCTTAAGAAATAGCTATTCTTCATTCCCCTAAAAATAGTTAAATGGATCCAGCAAAACATTCTCCAGATGTTGCCTCCATGGTAATCATGGCACACCTGGCAGCTGAAGCTTGCCAGCAATATCTGTCCAGTTAGAAACTTTGTTTCTTACATTATCCCCCACCAGTATTTTGTTAAAGCATTAGTGTAAGAATGTTGGTGTAGCAAGTGTAAAGTGACGATGCACTTTCTGGTCAGAATTTTACTCCACCATGCTCCTTTTTTCCTCTCAAAACCTTTTTGCCAGAGGCACAACCACCCATTTTTTTTCTCATGCTCTGACCACCACCCAAAGTTTAGGGTCCATTCACTTTTTCTTCAACATTAGCTTGACTGACCTGTGTGAGGGAGGGAACCGTGGGCTGAGCAGTGGTGGTGGCAGCCGCCGGGGTCTGATGGAGGGCAGCAGCTGGGGGGGAAGGGCTAGAGGATGCCGGAGAGGTGGGGGAGGTCACACTGGAGGGAGGCTGCTGCTTCTTCTTGAGGGCATCCTTGTAGCACTTTGAGCAGAGCCCGTCAGTGTTGGGGGACCCAAAGAAGCCGCAGCCAGTGCGGCACAGGATGGGCCCGGCCTCAAGCTGGTTGCTCTCTCGCTCCATCCTCCGGTCGATCTGATGGGAAGCCAGAACTCAGTACTCCACTACTGGCACAAACACTCCACTCCCTGTCTACACCTCCTAACTCACTTGATTCTCTCCTTTGTTCCATTTCTACTAAAATTAGTGAATGTTAAGAAGGGTACGTAGTTTCTATTTTTGTGTATAAGAAGGGATACAAAGCAACAGGAAGGTGTTGAGGGAGGGGAATGAAAGAACTTAGCACAACTAATCAATCCAAACAAATCAAATAATTACAGCGCTAAGCAACAAACCCAACCATGTCCATCATGATAAAAGCTATATTGTAAATATCCAAGCATCCTCCCCAGGACTATGCACTCAGCACCCCCTTTGTGTATGCTGTATTTTGATCTATTATGTTACTATTACTCTAGTTGTCATATACAACTATTACTTTTAATTTTCATCAATTACATTCAGACATGGGGTAATAGTAATCAATTAGACAATTAGTTTTAGTGATACAAGCAATGATTTTTCTTGAGTATTAGCAATAAAAGACAAAGCAATAGATGATAGCATTTTTTTCCATTACACTTTTGAGTAATAGATGACGACTAATATAAGTAATATAAAAATAAATCCTGCAATAGACTCGAGTCTACTGGCAGCACAATAACTGCTACACTTTTTTTTTTTTTTTTTTTTTTTTTTAAGCTAACCTGTTGTTCTCCTCCTGCCAGAGTTGTGGACTTTGTGTGGGGCGGGCAGCTGCTGGGCTGCCTCACTCCTCTGTCTGTAGACACCTGCTACCTCCCCTCTGCTCACCCCTCACACACACACACAGGCGCTGGTTTGCACCAACCACACCTGCAGCAGCTGGGCTGGGGTGTGTTGTGTTCCCTCTACTGGTTGTACCTGCCAACAACCTGAAACAGAGGTACAAATTATTAGTGGCACCGCTCCAGGACTTGTTTGTTTATTATACACATAATACCACCATCTAAAGATAGAATAAAAAAAATCCTCCTAGAGATTCATCAGCATACCATGCCACTCAAATAAGTCTTTCATGGCGCTGAAACATCTTGGTCATGTGGCTGCACACCCTGCCAATATTCAACTCCCTGCAGCACACACACACACACACACACGACAAAAAAATGTTTCTTAACTGCAGTTCAAAACACACCTCTTTTGTGAGTGTAATATGTAACATTTAAACAAAAATGTATCTTCTTTTTATTCCAAAGATAAAGTGAAGTCTTTATCAATAACTGTAAGTTAATCAGAGAATGGAAAGAGAAATAAAATAGATTTTTTCCCCCCAAACTAAACAAGGAACAATATACTTCACTGTTTCCTCTTCAAAACCCCAAGGTGAACTGGCCAAAACCCTCACTCACCATTATTACACTTCTTTCCTGATTTTTTTTGGCCAAAAATTATAAGAACTTAATATTAACAATTCAATAATATATTTTCTAGGAAGCATAATTGCTGTACACTCCTACGAAGAAACACGAGAGGAAGAATACGAGGAAAAGACCACTAAGGATTTGGGTTCTGTTGTAATTGGGCACTGAAGTAAGAATTGCCCAATTAAAGAATACCCAATATAGTCATGCCTATCACATTAATCATAAAGTAGATTTTGTCGATAAGTTAATGACAAACAAGGAACAATACAACCCATGTCCCATAACAGCATAAGTCTATCTGATAAAGTTATGATAAGCATCAGTTACACATTTTCTTTGACAAATAAGGGCCATGGGCAAGACAAAAAACAAGACACGATCAGTGGAACAAAAAACTCCACGACACGACACTCTGAGCTCTCACTCAATCCGGATAGTGGCCACCATTGGACCATGACCTCTGTGCCCCTTGGAAACAAGCAGTCCTCCCTCATCATGCCATTCCCTCCATTGTGCCACTCCACAAGGCCTCACCACCAAAAGGCCATCCAACACCCTTCCCCCACCAAGCACTGAACCTCTTAATCTCACTTGGTGCTACTCCCAGATCAAAAGGAAATCCAGTCTTATTGTAGGTACCAGTATCTTCTTATTAGATTTAAGTTTGATATAGTCTAATAATCCCCTTCCCATAAAAACACAAGGACACGCCTCCATCATCCACCATATGGCAAGCAAGCAAGCATGGAAGGAGGCAGGGAGGGCAGGGAGTGGCTGCTAAGCTCACTCTCTTGTCCTTGAAGTGTATGAAATCCAATGCTCTTTCTTTCCCTTCCTTTGTGGCTATAGGTCAAGAAGCACGGTAGGTCGGAGGGCCTCGTGCAAGTGACGCTGTAAATGGGGGACCAGCCACACCAGCTCCTACATGCAAACTGAGACCATGTAGGAAATATAAATAGAGGAAGAACTGAATGCCTAACACGTCCACGCACAAATGTAATGAATATGCACAACACGCCTCCAGCAATAAAAGTACGAGTGTATGTACAATCCCTCAACACTAGATTGTACTTCATTCTCTCAGAGGAAATAGTCCTACATAATTACTACAACTCTGTACACGAATACACAACAACAATACCAGTTACATAAGCTGCAAAAAGTTAACCATCGTGACCTTTACCATATGGCCAGATGTTGCTGTAGAGGGTTTGTGTCTGTGTAGTAAATGGCCGTTTGTGATGGCATTTAGCATTTTAATTATCATGGAGCCATGTCGCTGTCTGGACACTATGATGCGCTGCTAAGATATCCACGTCTTAGCCACGGTTAGTACGCGGATGTGGTATCTCTGTTGCCCCGTAAAAGGTGGAGTCGGCAATCCATTATGCATCACACACACCCACACACACACACATTAATGCAGTCTTCCTGTCCCAGTTCTTTTATCTTTGGAATTTCACAATTTATCTGTACTCTTTGCAAGGAATGTGTTGGTTATATCCGAATTCAGATCAAGATAATATACAAGGCCTTAAAAATATCAATGCTTCCTATGCTTATTTTTGGAGCCATATTAATTCATCTTCTTATAAAGTAACTGGTTGTTGGTCTAGTCTGGCCAACCAAAAGAAGTAGACGAATAATTATATATACTAAAAACATTCTGCACATTAAGCTGTCAACATAAAAGTATTTTTTTCCTTTTTGCTTGACTGCACACAACTTTTTTGTCCGCCAGAAAGAGGTTAGTATTCAGGCCACGAGAAAACAGTCACAAAAGAAACAAACCCCATTAACCTTTGAAGCATGTAGGGCTGTGGGGTGTAATGGAGCACAAGTTAGGAACACAACCATAACAAAGTAGGGATGTGAACACTGCCCCTTATTTCAGCAAAACCTTGAGTGCACAGTGGCATGTCCAGAAAGCAAACTCGTTACTCAAGAAGGGCAAAGCTGTTCAGTCACCGATAAAGAGTACAGCAAACAAACACATACTCTGACGAAGCTACAGAATGCTCCCACAACACGAGAAGACCAAAGCTGTTCAGTCATGGCTAAACAGAGTACAGCAAACAAGCGTACACTCTGATGAAGCTACAGAACTCTCCCACAACACAGATTCCCTTGTTTCTCAATACACGGCAGCCATTTAACTTGCATCAACACTTGCTGAAGCTCTCAAAGATAAAACTGCGGTAGAAGTGGGCCACAATGCTTCAAAACATCTTAACACACACTCCTGTTAGTGATGCTTGCAGTAATACTTATCCAGTCACCTCTGTAAACCCTATATAAAACCAAATACTAATTGTTTGCTTGCTTATGCTCTCAAGTGGCCAAAGTTCAGGCACCAAAAATCTTAACTTCAACTTTTTATCATGTATTTTGTTTAGAGTAAAGGTGGTAAGACCAAGGACTGACCACACACACACACACACACACATAAGGCTAGTATGATGCAGAAAACACAAGAGCTTTTAGGCATCTCCTGAGCATCATAATTTGGATATACACTTCTACTAAGCAAAGAGCATCCATGTCAAGGTAATTTTCAACACACCACCTTTGTGCATGCTAACTAGGGTGTGATTAGCCGCTTGATTCACTGGCTTTGGGGTCTTATTAACGACTAGATACCAGATTATACATTTACCGATTCACCTTCAAGCTTGTATATATTTGGTAAAGTAACGCTGGTAAGAAAAAGAAGTAAAGCTTGTATGCTAGGTTAAGTATATAAGGTCTCATTATTAACCACTAAATACCAGATTATATTTACCAATTCACATTTAAGATTGTATAAGTAATGCTGTAATAGTTAAGTGACACTGGTAAGAAAAAAAGTGCAGTAATGCTTGTAAATATTAGGTAAAGTATATAATGGTGCTTACTTTTTCATAAGTCACTAAAATCATGTCAACCAATGTCAACATAATTTAAGAATGTGTTTAGTTCCTTCTTTATATAACCACACCCACGTACACAGAGTAATCCCCTACGCTCATGATTCACCAGGTATTACCACAAGGGATTTAAAGTGGCTATTCACCTAAATCCCATCATAACAGATTCAACTCACATCTTATGCAAGGATCTGATATGCATGACTCAACAGGACAGACAACCAACCCTGACTCAAGCCTCTCCACTCACCAGAACACACTGGACTCTCTTACACCAAGATCCCAGGACCAGGAACTAACCAGCACCAACCCACAGTGCCATCCACACATCCAACGAGTCCACAACATTTGCTTTCAACAATGCTTAGTCCTAAAGCCACTGAACGAAAAACCACAATAGACTTCCTCTTAACCTACTTTCAGAGGTTACATAATTGAGAGTAATACAAGGTCCACTTCTCATCCATTTAAACAAGCCGAGGCAAAAAAATAACAAAAATTCACTCAAGAGAACTAGAAATGACAAACACAAGACCTACCTTACCCAATCTTACTATGACATTTAATTAAACCTAACACCAAAACCCACTCAAGAGAACTATAAATGACAACACACAATGCTCATGAAGTCCACAAACCCAGAAATGAAGGCTTCTCGGAACAAAGCCAGAAAGACCTACCTTACCCAATCTTACTATGACATTTAATTAAACCCAAGATAACACATTAAAGTAAAATATCACGTCCATCAACAACCAGTTTACGAAATCTGGTTGGACGATACAGACCACACAGCAGCTGACCACAAAGGAAGGAAAAGTAGGAAAGTATACATAGCAAAAAACTACCATAAGACTCAATCATTAGGTCTACAGGTTCTCGTATGACTGACCTGACTGACTAGTGGTAGACTGACAAGCCCTAGCACAACATACTGGGTCCCCTAACCACAAGACCTTGACAGAGAAAGTTCCCTTGCATCAATTTCCCTTTTACCGATTTCAACTTCCTTTTACTCTCTCTCTCTCTCTCTCTCTCTCTCTCTCTCTCTCTCTCTCTCTCACACACACACACACCACTTCATAAGATAAGAAACTACTCGAAGGAGAGAGAGAGAGAGAGAGAGAGAGAGAGAGAGAGAGAGAGAGAGAGAGAGAGAGAGAGAGAGAGAGAGAGAGAGAGAGAGAGAGAGAGAGAGACTAATAACCAAAACCAGTGTGAAACTTGCAAGGAGGTAGGAGGAAAAGAAGGGAGGGGATGGAGAGAGGGGGATGGAGGGAGGAGGGAAGGGTTGAGAAAGCAGGCGAACCACTGCCCTACTTCTCACAACAATCACTATCACCACCACTATCACTTGTCACTACCACCACCATCACGTTCACCACCCAACCCCACAACTTAAATTCACTGTTATTACCACCACTTGGCACTCAGCTGACACCCACCAGCCACCTCTCACCACTTCGCTCACTATCATATCCAAACGACCTCCACCTCACCCACCATTACGTAGATGTATGGCAGTCGTGACAAAGATGGCGGGGGTGAGGGAAGGGGGACGGGAAGGGGAGAGCATGACCTTGTTGAGCCCGAGGTCATGCGTTGGGAGAGTGAGGAAGGGAGAGGGGAGGATCGTAAGGGGTGAAGATGATAGACCAGGAAGGGGGAGGAGAGGAGGAGGAGAAACAAGAGAAACGAAGAGCTATTTTGAGAACATGAGCACAAAAAAATTACACGACCCAACCTGACAGTGACCCAGTTCCTTTACCCACAATCTTTCACCACACAAGCAGCATTGCACCACGCTCGGGAAACCACAGGCAAGACTTGATAGCTACGCCAGGCTCCTCAGAAAGTCACCTCTCTTGTATGTGTGTGTCAAGTTATTTCCGTGTGTGTGTGTGTGTGTGTGTGTGTGTGTGTGTGTGTGTAGGCTAGGTTCTTCATGCTGTGGGTACGGTTGGTACGCCTTGGAGCAAAACCTTGGCCGAGCTGACTATAGCTCGGCCTCGTAACAGAATAAGCCACGCAAGACCAGCCAGCACACACATACACACGTATAAGTAGATATTCATGAACACCAAACTCTCCACAGCCAGATAGTCCAAGGATTTTCCAGTATCACTATTACACACAACTATCACCAGCACAACCGCAGCGCAACCTTCACCATCCCCCCCTTCACTATCACTGGTATCTCGGCTGGCTGGTTGGCTGGGCTGGGTGGCGTCACACACTTTCATGGTGACTCCCCTTCCTCCTCCTCCTCGAGCTGGCTGGCGTCACACACACTTTCATAGTGACTCTTACGTACCCTCCTTCATCTCCTTCTCCTCCATGGTGACTCACGTACCCTCCTCTTTCTCCTCCTCCATTGTACAATCACTTTAGCTCCGCTCTGGGTACGATTTTGGTCTTGTTTTCCTCGTCTACCGTCACTCGAGTGTCACATCGCGGCTGAGGCTTTCATCAGCGAATCTTACTTTCACTGTCGTCACTGTAGCGTGCACCGTTTCACCACCTCGCCAGGCAGGGCTCGGGGCGGGGACGTGGGGGCTTGGCTGGCAGTCCGTGTTCTCCCTCCTGGGCGAGTCACATGATTGTTGGCTGGTTTTAAGCCTCGCCTCTAACGCCATCACACGACCTCCTCCTCCTCCACCACCATCACCACTACTCCACAAAAACAGTCTCCAAGGCCTAGTCACCTCCATTATTATCTTAACCACCACCACCACACTGTACCTTCCTGCGCACGGCTTCACCACCACTACATTTCACCATCACCACTACGACCACTCCACAAACACTCAAGGTCTAGCCACCACCATCACTACCATTATCTTTACCACCACCACCACACTTCACCTTTCTGCGCACGGCTTCACCACACGGCTACATTTCACCATCACCACCACCACCACGACCACTTCACAAAAACACTCAACCAAGGCCTAGCCACCACCACCACCGTCTCTTCACCACCACTACCACACTGTACCTTCCTGCGCACGGCTTCACCACCACCACAGCTAGTACCATTTCATCACCATCACCACCACCACCACCACACAATGGGAGCACGGCTGAGCGCACAAATATTTACCAAAAACAAGGGAAGCTCTCTCGGGGTGCACTGGGCTTGCTCCGCGGAGAAAGCCAATGGTTTCTGCAGCCACATGAACTAGCTGGCTATTCCTCGCACGCACACTCGCCCTTCCTTGGTCTTGAGTGCTGGTGTACCCGAGTGAGTGAGGGGCGTCCGGCAGCGCTGAATAAGCTGGCTGTTCACTGTTCGCCGTCCCAATCGCTACTGGCCACCTCCTCGTCCCTCACTCTCTCTCCACCTCGCTGTGCTGGAGACAATGAGGCAAGAGGCAGGTGGAGCAGCCCCCCCTAGAGCACCTACCCCACACCTCCTCCTCCCTCACTGACTACGCAATCTACGGAAAGGTTTCTGGCGACTGGCGGCATCTGTGCTTCCCTGAGCCATAGCCTTGGCAGCCCCATGACTAACAAACTAGTGTCGCATCGCTCGCCATCCTTCCCTCCCTCTCCCTCTCCTCGACCCACCGCGGCTGCCAGACGTAGATGTGACGTTCCTTGCGACGGTGTGCAACAAAGGGCATGGCGACAGTAGGCAGAGCAATGCACAGTACTGATGAAAGGAAATTGTGTGTCAGTGCGTGTGTGAATCGATGACGTGTGCACTGCGTCACTACGTAAGCGCCAATAGCCGTGTTCCACTGTTTTTCCCAGTGACGTTAGGGCTGCTCTGGCCACGTCATGCGTTTACACGTCACACGCAACCCACAAGACTCACACAGCTCGGAATTTCCATACAGTGTTATCCGATACCTCCCCACCGGAACCACGTACTGTTGCTTGCTTCCAGACGCCGGTTCAGAGAAAGTAAAGCAGGTAAAAGGAAACGTAATGTGTTCCTTGAAAATAGTTAACAACCGTGGCACATCCTATTCCCCACGTCCCCTTACACACACACACACACACACACACACACAGGGACTTTCACATACACACACATCCTCTTCGTCTTTCACAAACACAAACAAGCACATTTCAAATCCTCTCACAACACACACACACACACAAGCCTCTCTCTCACATCCGTACTCAAATCCTTTCACAAACTTCAAAGACCAGCTTATACAAACACACACACACGTTCACATACTTAGCTGGCATTATAAAACTACTCTCTCTCTCTCTCTCTCTCTCTCACCCACCGTGGAGGTCACCTGATACGAGGTCAGGTCAGGAATACCACGTGACAACTCCCACCACACGCCCACCCATACCTGAAACAGAAGAAAGAGTGTTAGAGCCAAACAGACTCGTGGTGACAAAGGAGATAAAACGATTAATATTAACAAAGCGAATTTCACTGCCTCGATAAAAAAAAAAGGCTGGCTGACTGACTGACGCCTTTGTGTTATATTTGTACCGCGTGTGTGTGTGTGTGCTCTTTGCTGCGTAACGTGTGTGCGTGTGTGTGTGTGGCCACGTGCTGCTCTCACTCTCGTGTTGCACGTCTGTTTTCCTGATAACTGATATTGGGTCCATTGGTTTCACGATTCTGTGTTGCTCAAACTCGCACAATTACAAGTCATTCCAGCGATTTTCACGAGCGGGGAAAAAAAATACAGCGTTTAAAGTATTTTTGATACGAAAACAAGCGAGGTGTGGAATTTTTCAACCCCAAAAGACGCCCGAATCCAGTGAAAGTAGTGGTTGTAGTGACGCATAAGAAAGTAAAACCGAAAAATAAGAAAACACGAACTTATAATGGAGGTGATTGCAGTAGTAGTAAAAGTAGCAGTTATTGAAGATGTAAAACTACTACTACTACTACTAATAATAATAATAATAATAGTAGACGTTTCTGGCGCCGCAACAACAATCAATATATTATAAATAGTGCAAGAAAACAGGTCAGAAGTTCCGATCACGTGTGTGTGTGTGTGTGTGTGTGTGTGTGTGTGTGTGTGTGTGTTTTAAAGGTCAGTTGGTGTCACTTCACGGTCTATATTTAAAACCAGTACTGCAAATTGAAAGGGAAAAAAATGAGAGAGAGAGAGAGAGAGAGAGAGAGAGAGAGAGAGAGACTAGGAAACGTGAATCAAGGTTACAGTGCCGTCCGTCAGAGCCACCTTCACCACCACCACTACCTACCTCACCACCTTCAGCATCACCACAAAGAAACCCCTAAACCACCACCACCAAAGATACGTACCCACCCAAACAAAGCCAGTCTGCAACCTCCACCACCACTACTGTCAACAAAGGAACTGCGTACTGTGCTAACGACGAAGGCGAAGACGGAAACAAAGAAACAATCAGAACCGTAGGGAGAATTTAGCCATTATGGAAATACTTTCTTCGTCTAAAAGCAGGAAACAAAAGACAGTAGAAATAAACATCAACAAAGAATCCTCGCCATAGACAAGGAAGGATATCAAAACAAACTAACATTAATAAAACCAACCGAGACCTTCCCAAATGTAGGTCATACATCACCACCACTACTTGTGACGAAGGAAAGGTTAAGTTGGGGGCCTAGGCTATTGCTACGCGTGGCTCCTGTGCTCATTTATGTTACCTACATTGGAAAAACAGAACAAAAATATACTAGTGACATTAATATAACCAACCAATATCTGTACCAACTTCACCATCACCACCACAAAGAAATATAAACCAGGACATACTAACACTGACATCATTTTCTGTACTATCACCACAATTAGAGGAAAACTGGTAAAACAAACAAGATTCTGCCACTAAAAAACACCTGTCTGCCTACTAACCTACCAACCATCATCGTAAACATAAGGAAACAGGTGGGGACTATTAGAATCACTGCCAATCTACAACACTCAGGAAGACACACACAAAACAGTAATATTCTGATCTTTATTATTACTACTACTACACCTACACACAATACCTGCCTTCCTACGTATACTACCTCCACCACCAACACAATTTGAAAGGTAAAGAACGCAGCCCACCTTTCCTTTGTTTACCTGTCTACCTGCATCCTACGTAATACCTATCAACACTATCCTCCCAATTCGTAAGGTAAAGAGGCAATATAACCATCTTTCCTACTTACCTATCTGTCTACCTAAGTTTACTACCGACCACTACAACAGTTAGCAAGGTAAGAAAAAAAAGCTATGCACTCCACCTTCCTGTTTAGTTATCTACTTACTTACCTAACCTACCACCACTACACTGAGCAATAAAAGTAAACAAAAAAACTACGCAATTCACTTTCCTATTTACCAACCTACCGACGTATACTACCAACCACCATCACGATTTATAAGGTAAGAAAAAGGAAAAATAAACAATGCAACCCACCTTCCCATTTACCCATTCCTACCTACGCTCCTACCTAAACAACACCTAAATCACCACCATAGCAACCACGAAGGTATACTAGTAGCGCAAAACACCCACAAAAAAGAACCAGACAAAGACGCCATGGCCATTATTAGACAATATTCACCTGGTGTGTGAGTGAGCCAAGTAACGGCAGAGCAGGAAGCCTTCGTATATACAATGAAGAGGAGGAGGAGGGAGATGATGATGATGAGGAGGAGGAGGCAGAGAGCGAGGAAGAGATAGCTTTTAAGTGAGGAAAATATACTCATAAGATTAAGGGAAGAAAAAAACATGAGAGAGAGAGAGAGAGAGAGAGAGAGAGAGAGAGAGAGAGAGAGACCCACACACACACACACAGCAGGACCAGGAAGACTCGACTTGCTGCATAAGGGCACTACCCCCCTCCCCCCCTCTCCGCCTATCTATGCCCCAACTCCATCCCCTCGCCAAGGCTTTTTCAACACACACACACAAACACACACACACACACACACGTGCTCAAGGCGTGGGTACTATAGGAAATGAACCTTCTGTGTACGTAATGGTGGATATACTGTGTGTGTGTGCTGACCCAATGAGGCTCAACATATGCGTACGTGATTGAGGAAGAAGAGGAGGAGGAGGGAGGGTGAGAAAGTGGAGGCGGAGGCACAGGCGGAGCAGGGAGGAAAATTGACAAGGAAAATGATAGACAATGAAAAAGCGGTTAAGAGGAAGAATATACCAAGAGAGACGAAGTTATTGCAAAGCGTAGGAGGGACAGAGGAGGAAAAAAACAAGAAAACAACAAAATCAAACGGTTACGACGGAGAGAGAGAGAGAGAGAGAGAGAGAGAGAGAGAGAGAGAGAGAGAGAGAGAGAGAGAATGTCGAAAGAGGAGTAAAACCAGGACAAAACGGAAATAATTATCAGGAAGGAGGAGGAGGAGGAAGAGCGATGGAAAACCTGTACAAAAACGTGAGAGAAGAACACGAGGAGGAGGAGGAGAAAGAGGAGGCGGGGGGACGAGGAAGCAAGGATTATATAAAACTTCTCTCCCATGCTTTGTCTAGTCACCCAACGCAATAGCCAAAAGTAGGCCAAAAGGGGAATGTAGGTGAATGAGTTCGTGATACCCCATAAACCACCTCTACAACCAACAACAAAGACAACCATACTCATAAACAACAACAAAGACAACCATACTCATAAACCACCAACACCAACAACCATACTCATAAACCACCAACACCAACGACAACCATGCTCATAAACCACCAACAACGACAACAAAGACAACCATACTTATAAACCACCAACAAAGACAACCATACTCATAAACAACAACAACAACAGACAACCATACTCATAAACCACCAACAAAGACAACCATACTTATAAACCACCAACAAAGACAACCATACTCATAAACCACCAACAACAACAAAGACAACCATACTTATAAACCACCAACAAAGACAACCATACTCATAAACCACCTCTACCACCACCAACAACAACAACAAAGTCAACCATACTCATAAACCACCAAAGCTAACAATAACATCACTTTAACTAACTCAACCTAAACCATACCTGAATTTATACCTATACTTTCAATGCCACACTAAACTATATATACAACTATTATACAACCTCCACCAACACTAACAACAGCAACGGCATCACCTCAACCCACTCCACATCAATTCCATCACCATCTATACCATACTGAATTCATACTTACACATTCAAAACCAAATTAAACTAACTATATATATGTACAACCTCCACCACCACTAACAGCAGCATCTCCACCCACACCAGTTCAAGTTCATTACCATCTCCACCACCTGAACCATACCTAAACTCATACCTATACTATCAACACCACACTAAACTATTATATACACAACACCACTACCATTTCTACACCACAAACACCCACCACACGTTCAGTACCACCACCAACACTCAACGGTATACCACCACCACCACCAGCACATATTGTATCTATCTATTGTTCTTTTCTATTATCTTCTCATAACCACCAACGTTACGTCACCACCACCCATTTCATTCACGGTTACATAAGTACTTGAATGCCTTACGTAACTGACCATCACCACAAAAAATTACAATCAATGATAAAAATAAACTTGTAAAGAAATGAGGTAAGTTTTCCTTGGTTGTAAATAGGAAGGAGGAAGCGTACTAACAAAAGAGAACGCGATGACGAACAGATGACGTCAGAATTGCATCCATAAACACACACAAAACATGAATGACGCAACACACTTCATCCACACACGGAAACTAATAATAAACAAGCAAGAAAAAAACACCTACAAAAACAATACAGGAAGAGAAGCAACACCGCAAACACGAGAACACAAATAAACAAGAGAATAAATAAAATAAAGATAATAAAGAAGAGTCATCAGCTGTTTCTCCCTGACGTAACAAAAAAATGGGTCAGTTACTTAACAGGGGGAACCCAACCATATATGCCACCCACCCCCTAACAAACAAACACACAAACGCGCATACAGTATCTAATGGTGAGTGAAGCAGTGTTGTCATCTCTGCGAGTCTTGTTTTTCGCCCCATCACACACACACACAGTCTTAATTTCGTCTCCTCTCCACACAGACGCATTTATTCTCTCTCACACATACGCAGAGAGAGAGAGAGAGAGAGAGAGAGAGAGAGAGAGAGAGAGAGAGAGAGCCGCTACCACAACCATCCCCATAATAATAATAATAATAATAATAATAATAATAATAATAATAATATACAACACCACAACTTAACAAGGCCCCAAACAGGTCAGGCCGTGGCGATAACTCGTATCATTTTATCTCCAAGGGAAGCGAGGGAGGGTAGATAGGCAGGGAGGGGAGGGAGGAAGGGAGGTTAGATAAGCAGGGAGGAGGGTGTGGAAGGGAGGTTAAATTGGCAGGGAGGAAAGTTAGATAAGCAGGGAGTGTGGAAGGGAGATCAGAGAGGGAGGGCGTAAGGGAGGTCAGATAGGTAGGGAGAGAGGAAGGAGGGAATGGATGGGAGGTTATGTAGACACGGAAGGAGGGAATATGAGGGAGGGTTGCGATAGGCAGGGAGGAGGGAGTGGAAGGGACATTAGATAGCCAGAGAGGGAGTAAGGGAGGGGACAGAAAGGAGGGAGTGGAAAGGACATTAGATAGCCAGAGAGGGAGTAAGGGAGGGGACAGAAAGGAGGGAGTGAAAAGGACATTAGATAGCCAGAGAGGGAGTAAGGGATGGGACAGAAAGGAGGGAGTGGAAGGGACATAGACAGCCAGAGGGGGAGTCAGGGAGGGGACAGTAGCCAAGCAGGGAGTAGGGGTGAGGGAGGATCAGAGGGAGGGAGTGAGGGACAGAGCAAACAGCTTTATGAAGGCTAACGCATGCCTATCAACGTGATCTTACGAAACGACAGCATCTTCTAGTGTTGTGATATGAAGACTAACGATGATTCTAAGAAATGTCAACAGTTAAAAGAAGCGATATGAAGACTTGGTGTACGATGATTCTCAGTATGTATGTGTGTATGTATGTAATTTAAGTATTTAGGCTTGGAATGTAATGTGATCTAATGAAATGCTGAATGTAAGTACTTTGAGGTGACGTAACACACACACACACACCTATTCCTAGTACGACACTCCGACATACTGGTTTCTAAGCTCGACACACACACACACACACATTCCAACATAACAGCAATACTCTCCACCCACGCAACGGAACATTCCTACAGCATGACAGATTGACAGCATAACGTAAGGCTTCATTAATTAAAGAAGGAAAACGCAATATGCTGTAGTAGTAGTAGTAGTAGTAGTAGTAGTAGTAGTAAAGGCCATGGCAGAAGCAAATTACGAACCCAACATGCACAACATAAGCCCTAAACCAGCCAATGCAATCTCTCTCTCTCTCTCTCTCCAAGCCTCATAGCAGCAGGGAACTATCCACGAATCTACTTCAACGAGAGAGAGAGAGAGAGAGAGAGAGAGAGAGAGAGAGACGCAGACCCAAATCATTTAAATCGTTCATTTAAAAGCCGCACCAAGGACCTTGAGGGGAGACGACTGACTGAAGCGTACCTCCTCCTCCTCCTCCTCCTCCTCTTCCATGGCGGCGGCGGTGGCGGAGAGGAGGAGGAAGAGGAGGAGCAGCAGGAGGAGGGTCGAGACTGGCTAGCTTCCAACATGTGGGTTATGAAGTCCAGTTCTCTCAAATATTCAATTATTACAGTATTATAAGTATTCTGAGTAGTGGCAGTAGTAGTAATAGTAGAAGTAGTAGTAGTAGTAGTAGCAGTAGTAGTAGTAGTAGTAGTAGTAGTAGTAGTAGGAGGAGGAGGTTGGGTTCTCTAAGTATAATAAAATTCCTAACTATTATTATTCTTATCATTATTATTATCATCAGACAGTGCAGAAGGCATGAGATGAAAACTATTGCTGCCTTGTGTGCGTGTGTGTGTGTGTGTGTCTGTGTGTGTGTCCTTCAAACGATGCCAAATTTAACCAATGAGTTTTCCCATCAGACTGCCTTGTGTATATTGCGTGATAGGGTTGTAGTAGTAGTAGTGGTAGTGGTAGTAGTGGTAGTAGTAGTAGTAGTGGTGGTGGTGGTGGTGATAGGATGGCGGTGCTGTCTCCCATTCTAGCACGTCATTGTAACTATTGTCATATTCACATCATTGTTTTTCATTGCCTTTGTTGGTTATAAGTTTATCTCTACTGCTGCTGCCTTTGTTTGTGCTCTTGCCTGTTGTCTTTGTTTTACCATACTCTTATAGTACGTTTTTTTAACCGGTTTCACAATGGTCTTTCTTTAACGCATGTTTTTGTTTATCTAATTCTGATCCTTGTATTTTCTTGTTATAATTATGTAAGTTTTCTATTCGTGCGGTTGTTTTCCTTATTCTTTCATGCCCTCTCGTTTCCTCTAACTCGTTCTGGTTACGACATTCATTCGTTTTATTACTAAGTACGCTTCTTTGAACTCCTTTTCCTAGTAGTGGTATTCAAAACTCTGGAACAGATTCATTTTCTATTTGACTATCAAAAATGTCGACTATCAACTGCTTCTTAAACAGTGAAATCATTTTTTTAACCCAATCACAAAATGTCAACTAACCACACTCCACCTTCAAAACAGTGGAATAGATTAATTTTCTCACACAGTTCAACTTACCACTCCATCACCACTAGAATCCCTTACATACCCACTTCAATACCACCCCCACTGCCATGTTACTACACGCATAATAACCCACAAAAAATCAATTAACCACTCCATCTCCAACACCAGCCTCCCTTACATACCCACTTCAATACCACCACCACCAGAACCACTACCACAATATTACTACACGCATATCAACCCTCATTTATCTTCTTGCGTCCACCCATCCACCGCCTGCATGCAAACACTCCCCACGGTGCCTATCGTTGCTCATTAGTGCGGCCTCACGACTGACAAGGAAAAGATAATGTTGCTGGTACTTCTTAGCATGCCGTCCACACTCCCTCTTTGAATGTTTTGCGGTCTGCCCGCCCGACCGCCATTGTTGCCAAAAATATGCGACGACTGCTTTCACTCGAGTCTTTGGTCTTCTTTTGTTCGATTTGTTGATGGGTGCGTCAGGTTTTGGAATGTTCAGAATGGGTACGGACGTCACTGTTGCCAGAATGATCGATTGCTTTTGCTGGGCTTAGGTTTTCGTATGTTGCTATATGGGTTCAGTGTTACCAAAGTGCTCGATTGCTTTCACTGGGCTTGAGGTTTTTGGTCCCATTGTGTCGAGTTGAAAGCTACGTCAGGTTTTGGCATATACTTAGGATGGGTACGGACGTCAATGTTGCCAGTGATTGACTGCTTTAACTGGGCTTGAGATTTTCGCATGCTGTTTATGGGTACATCACTGTTACCATAATGGACAGTTCCTTTGCCTTCTTTAGACCCTTTAGTGCTCTTCCTCGCCCCCTCCTTCAGTTACTCTCCTTCCCTCTCTCACAAACCCTTACCTTCCCACACTCACAGTCCTATGGTAACGAGTTTTCTTCCTTCAGTTTCAATTCATTTAATGGGGAGGGGTTGAGTAAAATTCACCCTTGGTAACTCAAAATCTATCAGAAATAACATAATCTCGAATTGCTGTCCATGATATTGCTTATTATCAGTTTTAAAACAGCATGTCTGCAAGAGTTCCAATTGCCCAAGAATAATGAAGGGCTGTGCGTCACATTATCTACATACAATCTTTCTCGGCATGATACTGAGCTTGCTACACCCCTTCCCCCTTCCCGGGTCTTATCACACCACTCGTCACGTGGACAATGAATGTTTCCTATTATCCCATGTTGCACAATCTAAAAGCTTACGAAAGATCCAAACTAACTTGAATTGCTTTAATCCACGTTTACGCAAAAACAAATAATTATTCACGATTGTGTTGTCGTTGGTAAGTTTTGGGGAAATGTGTAAATATTGCAATGCAACTGGTACACACAAAAGGTTTATATATAGATATATATATATATATATATATATATATATATATATATATATATATATATATATATATATATATTATCAGAAAGATTAACAAAAACTTCTGATGCCATCGAGTCGTGGAAAACTGAATATTACACAATTTCGAAATAACGAGAAAAAGATAATACAGGAGAGGTAATATAAATAGACAATACAAAACGTAATTAAAAAAAGACAACAGCATAAGGAACTCAATGAAAAAAAGTAATAATACAAATAAATTTATACAAAAAAACAATAGTCAAAGGCATAAACTCCATAGCTGACAGATAACACACACGCCATCTTTCCATCAAAGAAGCCACAAAGAAGCAATAATACTAATGTCACGATAAAGATAAAGCAAGAGGCTATAAATAACTCCACAGGGATTAGTCAGTTTTCACGAGTCCTTGCCTGCCCTCAGACGTGCCAAGCCTACATCCCGACACGCCAGCTCCTTTTTTCCAACCCTTTTAGACACAATACAACCGTTCTAAAAGCCTGAGCATAGAGCCAACTGTGATGTCCTTCTAGATTATTATTATTATTATAATATTATTATTATTGAGATTCATGGAAGGACATCAAGGAACAGTAATAAATGATAGACCCAAATAGTTCCCTCGATGAGCAGGCAGGGACATAAAACAAAACAGTGGCAGTAAAGTGAGAGGAATTAAAAGAAAAGGAGACAAAACAATCGGTGGAGCGAAGAATTGACAGATAAAAAGGTCACGTCTGTTGGGTAATTAGAGGGGTAGAAATCAAAGAAACGTTTAATACTGCCCTAAAAGTACTTATTACGTATTTCCAGGTAGATTAGAGAAAAAAAGAGGCAGCATGGAGGTGGCAAAAACCTGATTGTCTGGTAAGCACACAAAAAAATCTGGTGCTGCAATACAAAAACATAAAAGGGAGGGAGGGGTTTTCTGGGTGATTTTACAAGAAAGCTTTGCCAAATATCTCCTCAGTAAAAAAGGAACGCCACTATGATAAAAAAACACACCTCCTACAACCTGAACTCTTTAAGAAAACGAAGAATTAAGACGCCTTTGGGACTAAACGGATAATCTTTTCATTTGTTTTTCATATATTTTAGTAGAACCAGCATTTTATTTCATTTGTTCGTGTTTGATGTCTCCAACCATAAACTAAGAAAGACTAAAGAAAGACGAAAGAAAGTACACAGCTGGAAACAAAACAACACAGATAAGCATAACTCGTAAGGTTGTCACAGTTACCCATCCATTTGATATAATTCTCCGGACTTTGAAAATTATGTAAGAAAGACGAAAGTAGTATAGAGCTCTGGCAGTAACATAATCTACATAAGTCAGTATCTAAGGTGTATAGAGTTAATTTCCTCAAGGTTGGGAAGATTCTGGGTTATTTTTTTGTTCTTTCTTATCGTTTCATACATGCGGGGTTCACTAATGCATTGTCTAAGTCAGTATCTAAGGTGTATAGTTAATTTCCTCAAGGTTGGGAAGATTCTGGGTTATTTTTGTAGATAATCATAAGGTTGTCATAGCGTCACCCATCCCCTTTATATATTTGTTCAGCCTATGATTAACATGTCTCTATAGTAAAAAGACGAGATAATTATGAGGTATACAGCCGGGAGTTAATTAACCTAGATAATGACAAGGTTACTGCAGCTTCAACCGTACCCTTTATAGTCGTTGGGCTTTATATGTCTGCTGTAGAAAAAAAATACACAATTGGATAACGAAAGTAACATCTGGGAGCGAAATGATCTAAATAATGACAAGGTTACCGTCGCATCATTCATCCCTTATTAACCTGCCGTCCACGTGAGCTAGGAAGGTGCAGGTACACACACACACACACACACACACACAAACACACACACACACACACACACACACACACACACAACCCCATTACCTTGAGCGGCACTAATGGTGGAAAAAAAAGCAGGTTAAGCGATATCTTTAAACACACACGCCTAGCTGAAGTATTTATAAACACCGGCCTTGGGATTATGACGAGCCATTGGAAAAGAGGAAGACAAAAAAAAAAAAAAAAAAAAAAAAAAAAAAGAAAGTGCAGGTATGGTACACGAGGGAAAGAATGTGTTATGACTATTAATACTCGTAATGAACGTGTTTATATATAGCCTATAATATGAACGAAGCTCTTTTCATTCCTTCCCGAGATTCGTATTGCGTAAAAAATGAAAACGTACAAAGTTGTCTTGTCTCATTCCTTCCTGCTTTTTTTTCCTATAGTCTATTACGTAAGATAAGTTCAAAACGTGACAATATTATTACGTTTGTGTGTACGTATATTTTTTTCCTATGATTGTATTGAGTAAGAAAATGTAAACGATTAGGCTATTTTGTCTCATCCCTTTCCTGTTGTTTCATATAATTTAATACGTAAGTTCAAAACGTGACTATTATTACGTTTGTGTGTACGTATATTTTTTTTCCTATGATTGTATTGAGTAAGAAAATGTAAACGATTAGGCTATTTTGTCTCATCCCTTTCCTGTTGTTTCATATAATTTAATACGTAAGGTAAGTTCAAAACGTGACAATATTATTACAGTTGTGTACACGTATATTTTTTTTCCTAGGATTGTATTGCGTTAGAAAATGTAAACGTATTAGGCTGTCTTGTCTCATCTCTTTCCTATTGTTTTCTTTTTATATCTAATACGTAAGGTAAATTCAAAACGTGACAATATTGTACGTTTTTTTCTGGGATTTGTATTGCGTTGAAAAATGTAAACGTATTAGGCTGTCTTGTCTCATCTCTTTCCTATTGTTTTCTTTTTATATCTAATACGTAAGTTAAATTCAAAACGTGACAATATTATACGGGTTTTTTTCTGGGATTTGTATTGCGTTGAAAAATGTAAACGTATTAGGCTGTCTTGTCTCACCTCTTTCCTATTGTTTTCTTTTTATATCTAATACGTAAGGTAAATTCAAAACGTGACAATATTATACGGTTTTTTTTCTGGGATTTGTATTGCGTTGAACAATGTAAACGTATTAGGCTAATTATTTTATCTTGTCTCATCCCTTTCCTGTTTAATTTCATAATCTTATACGTACGGGAAATTCATATTGGGTTGAAATAATATACGTTTGTGGCTATCTAGAAATATTATCAATCTTGCTTCCTCCTCCTTTTCCTGTTCGCTTTCACAATCTAATACGTATGTGAATCTTGTAATGGGATAAAGAAAATGTATATGTTGGTGGCTTTCTAGAAATGTCTATCTTGCTTCCTTCCTTTCCGGTTGCATTTCACAATCTTAGACGTATGTGAAGCTTGTAATGGTTTAAAAAAACTATACTTTCGAGGCTCTCTATGAATGTCTATCTAGCTTCCTTCCTTTCCCATTCGCTTTCATAATCTTAGACATATGTGAAGCTTGTAATGGGTTAAAAAAAACTATATTTTTGAAGCTTTCTATAATTGTTTATCTTGCTTCCTTCCTTTCCTTTTCGCTTTCATAATCTTATACGTATGTGAAGCTTGTAAAGGGTTAAAAAACTATATTTCAGAGGCTCTCTATAAATGTCTATCTTGCTTCTTTCCTTTCCTATTGCTTTCCATAATCTTCTACGTAACATCGAATCTGTAATGTCTTCAATGCGTCTTAAAATTTATGTATACGCGTCAGTGTCTAGCTATCTTTAAACACATCCATCTTGGCTCCATCTATCCTGTTCGCTTTCATTATCTTATGCGTAGTAGATTTAGAGTTTGCAATGTCTCTAAAAATCTGTCTGTGGCTATCAATAACTATCTTTCTTGTCTCCTCCCTTGCCTCATCGTATATGTATGTGGCGTGTAATCGGTTTAAAATTCTATATGCGTCTGTGCTATCTATAAATGCATCCATCTTGTCTCCCCCATCCCCTCCTCCTCGCTCTCATCATCCCAGTGACGTTTATGGTGTAACACGCATTAACGTAGGCAAGTGGTAAGTGCCACAATTCAGATATTAAAAGAAGTGTTGCTGATATTGACGAGTTAGAGGAAGGTGCTAGAAAGTTCAGAGAGGAGAAGGAAACTACAGCGTCGAGGGATTCTACACGAAGCAATTACCTGAAGTTTGAAAAGAAAAACTCGTGTGATGCCAAGTATGACTGGGCCAGACTACACCACTGATAACTTTGAAGGCACGAAGACAGAGTTCAATGAGGAAAAGAACGAAGCACAGAGTGAAGGAATCTAGACGAAGCAATTATGGAGTTTAAGTCTGAAGAGGCAAGACTAAACCACTGATAATTTGAAGGCAAGGAGACTTTTACGGGTGAAGAAGGAAGCTACACAAAGCAAACGAAGCAATCACCTTACTAAGTTTGAAAAGAAAATACTCGTGTGATGCCAAGTTAGACGAGAGCAAGACTACATCATTGATAACTTTGAAGGCAAGGAGACCGTGTCATTTTTGAGAACTCAGCTGCGTTGTGAAATCGTGAAAGCTGATGCAAATGTTATGAGGTTTATAAACGAAAATTCATCTGTGATATCGGGTTTATCAGGACAAATATAAACAGAAACCGGATTAATTCAAATACTGGCGATATGATAACTCTGTGTGGTTAGGGAAATGAGATACAAAGGTTAATCGATTGGAGGAAAAGTGTCACCAGATTTTAACAAATGAAATATGGAGTTTGAGGTACAAATATGGTTTAATGGTATCACTAGGGTTTAAAATGATAAATAAAATGAGCAGCCTCTATGTTATAATACCATGCAAACAGACGGCATAAGTCGAAGCTAAATAAATGAAACTGCTTAAAGGGAGTCTAGTTAAAATAAAAGGTCACAAAATTAGAAAGTAAGAGGGGGGGGATGGAAGGGAGGTAGGGTTTAAGCAAGGAAACCAATAAGTCTAAGCTAAATATATCGAAATTCTTAAAGGGATATTCTAGTTATAAAAAAACGCTGCAGAAATTGACAAGGTAGATAGAACACAGATATATCCAAGTTAAAGTAAGGAAGTCAATGGGATAACGCTCCAAGGATCAATAAATCAGCTAATATCGTTAAATCCATGAATAAATAATCAAAAACAAACGTGGTGAGGTACAAACTAGATCAGCGTCACGGACTTTAAAGTGATACGAGGCACAATACGGTTCAGCAAGTGGCATGAAGCGAGTAACCGTCAACGGGGCATAACATTAGGCGGCCCGAGGCGGTTACCAGGCATTACCGCGCGATCAACAGTGTTACCAGGCAGAGGCCATGACCCCATCGATCCGCCACCGCCGCGGGTCAACACCACCACCAAACTCATCTTCCAATATTCACCGCCACCCAAATACACCACTATTCAGCACCAACACTAAATGCATCTCTATATTCACCACCACCACCACAACTATCTGGTATGACTAATACAATACAAGGAAATAAGAGAAAGAAGAACCCACAAAGAACTTCAGCTCATACCTATGCACCACCACCACCATCTCTACCACAGCCATTACTTACGTGTTATGACTGCAAATACTCAGCCAAATAAGGAATATATATTACTGTAGGGATATGAAAGAAATACTGACAAAGAACAAACACAGAAGCCACCATAACCTATACCGACATCACCACTGTACCACTATAAAATTATGTTATACTTGCAAATATTAGACTACATACCAAGAAAATAAGAAAATGCAGGGAAATGAGAGTTAAAGCTGACAAAGAATGAACAAACAAAGAAGTTAACCTCACCCACCACAAGCACCACAGACTCTAGTATAAATTTTCAAGGGCATATAATTAAACGAAGAAATCAGAGAATGCAAGAAGTAAAACAGGCACAGAACCGTCAAAGAACTTCAAGAAATGTTATACCTGCGAATACTCAAATTGTTAAATAGTTAAAACCGACAAAGAACATAAAACTTACTCCTTCCCAAGCACTATGTTATGACTGCAAATACTCAACTAAACAAGGAAATAAGAGGAATGCAATGAGATGAACGACAACAAATAACCAACAAAGGACTTCAGCTCACCCTTACACAAGCACCACCACCTCGACCTCGACCTCCACCACCATCACCACCTTTCCCTCCCTCAAAGCCACGTGCCTCAGAGGTAAAGTAACAGTTGCATTTACTACACACACAGGGACAGGAGGGAAGGGGCTGGAGGCATGGAGGGAAGGAGGGAGGGAAACGCATCATCACAGGTCAGGTTTAAGCTCTTTCCTCCCTCCCTCCCTCCTTCCTCCTCCCTTCTTCCCTCCCTCTACACACCAGAAATGCATCGCTTGCATCCTCAACCTTCCTATTGATTTTAGATGTTGGCAGCCGAAGTAGATCCACAGCTTTATACGTGGTGCTGATAGTGATGGTGGTGGTTAAGGGGGCAGTAGTTGTAGTAGTAGTAGTAGTAGTAGTAGTAGTAGTATTGGGTGTAATAGTAGCGGAAGTAGAAGAATCGTTTATATACTTCTTTATACGAGGTGGGAAACATGACAGTGGTAGCAGGGGAAGTATAGTAGTGGTATCTGTAATCGATGTAGTAGTAGTGGTGGTGTAGTTGGTGGTAATATATATACTGCTACACGTGCCCTTGGTAACACTTGTGGCAATATAATGGTGCTAAGTTATAGACTGGTGCAAGTGTGTATGTTGGGGGGAGAGGGGAAAGAGGTGAATACTGGGGTTCGTGGTAGTGGTGGTGGTTGACTGTGGTGGTCTGGTTACTTCGATTCCTCCCCTCCTCCCCCCCCAAAAAAAAAGAAACAAAAAACAAGCAAACAAACGCGGTCTTAACCTTTACGAACAAACAAGATAGATTTGGGTGAGCGAAGGACAAACATTGGTTGTCTATCCGTATATGGCCTGTCAAAACACACACACACACACACACACACACACATTCCTGGATTAGTACCTGTCCCACCTGGATTACACCCCCGCAAATTACATTAACAATTGCTTACATGAATGCACACACACGCACACGCGCATGGCCGCCGAATTAATGAATGAACAAGCGGCCTCTTTGTGTGTGTGTGTGTGTGTGTGTG
Organism: Eriocheir sinensis; assembly: GCF_024679095.1. Classification (NCBI taxonomy): domain Eukaryota; kingdom Metazoa; phylum Arthropoda; class Malacostraca; order Decapoda; family Varunidae; genus Eriocheir; species Eriocheir sinensis. The sequence continues at coordinate 8,193,035 of NC_066537.1, forward strand.
TGTGTGTGTGTTTTACTTATATAACACACCGGCTGATGGCAAGCTCGTCCGCCCTCACCTTCAACGCAAGGATACACACACACACACACACACACACACACACACACACGGGAACAATGAAGGAGCAAAGGGAATGTTCTGAGTACGTAAGGGAGGAACACTTTCTTGGTCCACACATCAGAGAACAAACAAAAGGATGACAACGTCGCCGCAAGAACGCACCGCAACACAAAAACTAAACCTTCACCAAGACAAAAACACCTGAAATAGTCCTGTTAACGGGGCGAGGTCAGGTCAGGTGGAATTGGGTCACGTCCAACAGAGAAGGGGACTTGGGGGAGCAGCAGCAGCGGTAAGAGCCAACAAGAGTGGGGTGACGGGAAGGGGGAGGGGAGGGGTGAGCTGCTTGGCTCTCACCCCACGCCAGACCTGCCTCGCTGCACCCTTGTGGCTGCAGCACGCCAGTCACCTCCGCCAGGGACACCGCCACCAAGGCACCACTAACAAACACACGCACGCACACACTGATAGCACAGAGGAGGGGACGGTTTTTCACACCACCTGGGTCACCGCTCGGGCACGAAGCCTCGCCGGGAACTGGTCACGGCACAGCACTACACACGAAGCAACCGCAGCAGCAGCAGGCCGCCAAGAGGTGCTGGCAGACACGGCAGCAAACAGCTCGATATCCGCCTAGCGTCGGGCTGGCCAAACGGTGCACTGCCCACAGACTACCGGGCCAGAGTGCACGGGTAACGGGTGACTGAGGCTGGGAAGTGCACCGGTGGCGGGTTACGGGGACCAACGGTGCACTGTGCGGAGGCAACTGTGGCCGTGTACGCCTAACGGGGCGGCGGGGCGGGGCGAGGCAGCGAGGGTCAGCCAGCAGCAGCAGGACAAGTTCACCTGCTGAGCGGCGGCCAAGCAGGTGGACGCCGCTGCTGCTGCTTTGTGGTGATGGCCGCCGCCACGGTGGTCCAGGTGAGGGCGGGGCGGCCGTCCTTGAGCCGCCGCCGCCCCGCCAGCAGGACGCCACCGCCGCCCCAACAAAGAGCGGCGGCGGCGGCGGCCTCCACACCGACCCGCCCCGTGCCTGCTCCGCCCCGCCGCCCTGGACTCGGCCTTACGCTGGTGCTGGGGAGAGCTGAGGCGCCGCCGCGGCAGGACCTCCCCGACACGCCGCCTCTCTCACTACTGCTGCCCACACCTGCTATTTTCAGCGCGGGGCCAAGGCGCATGCGCGGGTGGGGCCTCACTGACTCAGCCGCTGCTACGGACGCCTGCCGCCTGCTGCCTCGGCTGTCTGCCCTCTGCCTCCACCTCACCCAGCCGCTCCACCTCCTCCTCCACACCCGCCTGGCGCCACCCCTCCACGCCCCAGCAGGAGACACACCAACCGCCGCCCCACCAGCTCATTGACTCCTGCTCCTCCTGCTTCGCCGTCTCCGCCTCCTCCTCCTCCTCCTCCTCCTCGCCGCCACGATATCGATCCCTCTTTAAAGCAGCACCGTCCTCCTTCGCCTGCTCCTCCTGCTGTCGCCGCCAGAGAGAGGGGGTCCGCGCGCCCCTCCGCTGCCCCGCGTGCCCTGCTGTGCCTCCGTCAGCTGACCCTTCTCTTCCTCCTGGGCCTCCTCCTCCTCCTCCCTCCTCCTTCAGCTAGTGTGGTCGATACTGACGCCTCCAACGGGACGGCTGATCAATACAAGACCTCCTCCTCCTCTTCCCTGCAACCCTCTCCTCCTCCGCCTCCCAAAATTTGCCTCCTCCTCCTCCATGCGACCCTCTCCTCTTCCTCGTCCTCCTCCGCCTCCCAAAACTTGCCTCCTCCTCCTCTTTCTCCGCCTTGCAACCATCCACTCCTCCTCCTCCTCCTCCTCTTCCTCCCCAAACTTGCCTCTTCCTCCTCCTCCTCCTCCACTTCCAAGAAATTCCTCCATTCTCTCTCTCCCTCGACCACCCTCCTAGTCCTCTCCTCAGGCCCTTTAATAACCTCTCTTCCTCCAAACTTCATCTACCTCACCATATCCTCCTCCTCCTCCTCTTCCTCTTCTGCAACTCGCTCTTTTCCTCCTCCTCCTTCCTCACTCTCTCCCCCGTTTCTCCTCCTATCTGCTTTCTCTCCTTTTCTTTCCTCCACCAACAAAAACTGCTCACCCGCCCACTTTCCTCCTCCTCCTCCTACTCTTCTTCCTCCTCCTCCTCCTCTTTAATATTTACCTCTTTCAATGCGCTAACAAAATTTCGCTCCCTTTTTTATATTCATTATTTTTCCCTCCTTCCCCCCTCTTCTTCCTCCTCCTCCTCCTCCTCGAAGATCCATTATGCACCACCTCCAACACCCGAGAGAGAGAGAGAGAGAGAGAGAGAGAGAGAGAGAGAGAGAGAGAGAGAGAGAGAGAGAGAGGCATAACACCAGGAAGGAGCCTATTAAATCGAGGTCTGGCGGCAGCGAGGTCGGTCACACACACACACACACACACACACACACACACACACACACACACACCATAGCAAAAAACAAATCACACATCAAAGGAAGAGAAGCTTGACTGACACAAACATAAGAAACAACAATGAACAAAACAAATAGAATAATAAGAAAACAAATATATAAACTCGTGACCTTAATACAATATAGTCTTTCCTCCTCCTCCACATCCTTCTTTTCCTCCTTCATCCTAGACAACTAACTCATTATCAGCAGTGTGTGTGTGTGTGTGTGTGTGTGTGTGTGTGTGTGTGTAAAAAGACTCGCCCATTACCCCCTACAGAGGCTTATGTGGTAATGTACAGGAGAGGAGTCAGAAGGGGAGGGTATGTAGGGGAGGAAGTGTAAGGGGGGGGAGGGAGGGAGGGAATAGGTGTAGGAGAGGCGTGGTATTTAAAGCTAGCAAAAAGAAGTGGAAGGGAAGGGGAGGAGAGAGGAAGAGTCATCAGTATTGTGTAGAGGGCGTTGAAGGGTGTTGTTGTTGTTGTAGTAGTAGTAGTAGTAGTAGTAGTAGTAGTAGTAGTAAACGAAAAAATAAAATAAACACCATTGGAATACGATATACGAACGAAAGAAGAAAGGATGAAAATGAAAGAAATTGATTGAAAAAACTGGAAATTAAATGAAAAAGAAAGAAAAGCTAAATAAAAGAAAGGAAGGAAAGTGAACATGAAAGGAGAAATTAAACTGAAGAAAGAAGGAAACAGTATGAAATATATGTATCTATGCGTGTGTGTATGTATATATGTGTGTATGTAAGTATATCAAGTTACAGGAATCGTACGAGTCTGTGTTTGCGTGTGTGAGGAAGGAAGGATACACTCGACACCCACATCACGGAGGAGGGTGTGGGTAGAGAGGATGTGTGGGAGGATATATTTTAGGATGAAGTATACACCGTGAAAAGACGCATTCCTACCCCCCTCAACACACACACACACACACACACACACGCGCGCGTCTGTATTACTCATGGGCTGCTGGAAAGATGTATGTTTGAAGAGACGAATGTGGTGTGTGTGTGTGTGTTTGCGAAGGAAGGAGGAGGAAGAAGGCACAAAGGAAGGTGAGAGAAGGGAAGGAAGGATAGTTGAAGAGTGAACGGGAGAATTTAGATTGAAGGAAGAAAGACTGGAAATAATATGAAGAAGAAATAGCGCATAAAAGAAAGGAAGGAAGGATGAAAATGAGAGATGGAATTTATATTGAAGAAAAGAAACGAGAAACGAAGTGAGGAAAGAAGTGATTGAAAAGAAGTGAAAGAACGGAAGGAAAAATGAAAATAAAAAAGAATGAGACGGAAAAAAGAAATAAACAACGACGAAACAGGAAATGGGAAGGAAGAAAGGATATGAAAGGAGGACAAGAATCAAAATGAAGGAAAGATTCATGTTGGAGAAAGAAGGAAAAATGACGAAAGAAATACAGAAACAAAGGAAAATGAAGGAAATTAGAAGAGAAAAAGAATTAAAATGAAGGAAGAAATCATGTTGGAGAAAGAAAGGAAATTGAAAGAAATACAGAAACAAGGAAAAAGGAAGGAAATGAAAGGAGGGAAAGAATTAAAATGAAGGAAGTAATCATATTGGAGGAAGAAGGAAACGAAAATGATGAAAGAAGCAGAAACAGAAAGGAAATGAGAGGAAAATAATTAAATGAAGGAAGAAATCAAGTTAGAGAAAGAAGGAAAATGACGAAAGAAATAGAAACAAGAGAAAGGAAGGAATTGAAAGGATAAGGAAAAGGAAGGAGGGAATTACTGATAAACCATGCATAAGAAGGAAACAAAATGAAGAAGAAATACTGACAGAGAGAGAGAGAGAGAGAGAGAGAGAGAGAGAGAGAGAGAGAGAGAGAGAGAGAGAGAGAGAGAGAGAGAGAGAGAGGAGGAGAGGAAGTGGAAGAAGAAATAAATATCGAAGAGAGAAATAAAAAGTGAAAGGAAGAAAGGAAGTTAGTAAGGACAGAATAGAAAAGAGGAAAGAAATACATAAATAAAGAGGAAGGAAGGGAGAAGAGAAATACTGAACCAAGAAAAATAAAAGAAAGGAAAAAATAAAGTTAGTAAGAACAGTTTAAAGAAAGAGGAAAAGATGAACCAAATCAGCTGCGTTAGAGAGAGAGAGAGAGAGAGAGAGAGAGAGAGAGAGAGAGAGAGAGAGAGAGAGAGAGAGAGGACAGTGACCCCAGCAGCCGCCCCCCAGTGCTAAAGGGGATGGAGGGGGGGGGGGGGCGTGTGAGGGGGGTACTCAATTAAATACCCTACGCGTGGGGGTGTTAGAGAGAGAGAGAGAGAGAGAGAGAGAGAGAGAGAGAGAGAGAGAGAGAGAGAGAGAGAGAGAGCAGAAAAAAAAATAGAAAGGGAAAGAAAGAGGGAGGGAGGTAAGGAAGGAAGGAAGGAAGGACAGAATGGAGAGAAGTGAAAAATCGGGAAAATCAGAGAAAATGGAATGTGAAGTGAGAAGAGAGAAGAGGAGAGTAAGAAGAGACAAAGAAAGAAGGATGAAATGACGAGAGGAGGAAATGGAGGAATGTAAGAGGTATGAAAGAAGGAATTAAAGGTATAAGAAAGATAAGGAAAAGGAGGAAATATGAAGGAATGAAGAAAGGAATGAATGAAGGAAGGAAACAAACAAGAAAAAAATGAAAACAAAAAACAATAGGAAAAAGAATGAAAAAAAACAAAGTAATACCAAAACAAACAAAAAACTCGACTAAAAAAAAGTAATACCAATAAAAAAAATCAGACAAAAAAATAAGACTAATGATGAGTTTAGACTTTAGACATTTTAAAGGAAGGAAAACAAACAAACATGAATAACCCATCGTAGCATAGCATTCATAAACAGCTCTAAGAAAGAAAGACTCACATTCATACAAGAGAAGGAAAAAACGAAGAAAAATATTATAAAGAAACTCCTCAAACCATACACACACACACGGTTCATGGGATACTGTATGAACGTTCGTGTGTGTGTGTGTGTGTGTGTGTGTGTGTGTGTGTGTGTGAGGGGACCCAATGACCCTGCTTTGAGCCCTAGTATAGCCCCTGCCAACGCCCCTTACAACAGTCCATATGGTGTGGCGTTGAGGATACATGAGGGTGTTGAAAGAGGCCAAGGATAGAATAGCCTTTGGGACGAAGCGAAATAGGAGAGAAAGGAAGATAAGAAAAGGGAGGCTGGGAGGAGAGAATAAGTGGATGGAAGATTGAGAAAGACGGGAGACAGGGAGAAGAAAGAGTACGAGGAAGAAGGGAGATAAAAGAGAAACTGGGAAAGAGAAGTGAAAAAGAGAAAACGAGGTAGGTGAGATGGAGGGAAAGAAAGGAGAGAAAGCCAAAAGATAGAATAAGAGGGAGAAAAGGGAGACAAGGGGATGGGAGTATGAGGAAGGAAGGTATTGAGAAAGAGCAGAGGGGAATAGCCTTTGGGACTGATATAGGAGAGAAAGGAGATGAGAAAAGGGAGACTGGGAGGAGAGAATAAGTGGAAGGGAGATTGAGAAAGAAGGGAGTGAGGGAAGAGCCTTTGGGCGAAGAGAAACAGGAGAAAATGAAGTTAAATGAAAGGAATGAGAAAATGGAGATGGAGAAAGAAAGGGAAGCAGAGGAAGAGAACACGAGAAAAAGGGAGATTGAGGAAGAAGGAAAGTGGGGAAGAAAGAAGAAGAGGAGATAGAAAGCCAGAAAATGGAAAAGGAATAAGAAAAGGGAGACTAGAAGAGGAGAATAAAAGGAGGAAGAAGGGAGAAAGAAGAATGAAAAAGGAGGGACACGGGGATGAGAAGACGAAAGGAAAAAAGAGAATAGAAAAACAGAGGAGAGAAAGGGGAGACTAAGGGAAGAGAATAAAGAGAAGAAGGGAGACTGAGAAAGGAGACTAAGAAGGAGATGAGAAAACAAGAGGAAAAGAAGAGAAAGGAGGGAAGAGAACACGAGAGGTAGAAGAGAGGGAGAGGAAAGGAGGTAAGAGGAGAAGGAAGGAGAGAGGAGAGAGAGAGAGAGAGAGAGAGAGAGAGAGAGAGAGAGAGAGAGAGAGAGAGAGAGAGAGAGAGAGAGAGAGAGAGAGAGAGAGAGAGAGAGAGAGAGAGAGAGAGAGAGAGAGAGAGAGAGAGAGAGAGAGAGAGAGAGAGCACGTGTCATCTGGCTTGGTGAGTGTGACTGTGTGTGTGTGTGTGTGTGTGTGTCATGAAGTCTAAATCCTTGTGGTAAAATATCTCACGTTCACACACACGCACACACACACACACACATGCACAGCCACGCACACACACGTAGACACCCACACCCACAAGTTTTTTTCCTTTCAGAGAGAGAGAGAGAGAGAGAGAGAGAGAGAGAGAGAGAGAACAAACGAGGAAGAGGAAGTGGAAACAGTGAAAAATGAACGAGGGGAGAAAAAGGAACGGACGAAGGTAGAGAAAAAAAATGACGGCTTTGATGAATTAGAGAAAGGGAGGGAAAAAAGAGGGAGACAAAAGGGAGGAAAAAAAGGGAGAAAACGGAAAAGGTAATAAAAAAGGGAAATGGAAAATAACCAGAGAGAGAGAGAGAGAGAGAGAGAGAGAGAGAGAGAGAGAGAGAGAGGATAACATTGCGTGAGGGAGGAAAGAACGAAAGGCTCGAGGGAGGAGAGAAATGAGGGAGGAGGAAAAAAGGGTGAAGGGATGCAGGGACAAGGGAGGGTATGTGGAAGTGTGAGGGAGAGAAAGAAGGGAGTGAGGGAGACTGAAGGGAAGGAAAAGAGAAGGAAGGGAAGAAAGGGAAGGAAGGAATGAAGGTAAGTGAGGAAGGAGAGAAGGAAGAGGGAGGGAAGAAGGGAGAGGGATAGAGAATGAAGGAAAGGGAGGAGTGAGGGAAGAAGGAAGAAGAGGAGAGAAAGAAGGGAGAGAAGGAAGATGAAGGGAGAATAAGGAATTGGGGAGGAGGAGGAGAAGGAGGAAGAAGGAAGAATGAGTGAAAACGATTGAGAATGAAGGAAAGGGAGTAAGGGAAGAAGGAAGGAAGGAGAAGAGTGAGAATGAAGGGAGAGAAGCAAGATGAAGGGAGAATGAAGGAATTGGGGAGGAGGAGGAAGAGGAGGGAGAGGGAGGAATGATGAGTGAAAAGGAAGGAGAGAAAGAAGAGGAGGAATGAATGAAAGGGAAGGAGGGAGAGAAGGATGAGGGAGGGAGAATGGAGGGAGGGAGAATGAAAGAAGGGAGGAAGGGAGAAGAGAAAGAGAGGGAGGGAAGTGGGTACGAAGAGTCCAAACCCACCTTTCCTCTTCCCTCTCCCTATTCCTCCTCCTCCTCTCCCTCTTCTTCCCTCCTCCTCATCATCTCCCACCCTCCTCTTCTCTCTCCTTCTTGCACATAGGAATTACCTTGAGGACATCCAGAGAGAGAGAGAGAGAGAGAGAGAGAGAGAGAGAGAGAGAATGCCCTCGCTCGAAGCAGTCATTAAGAGCAATCTCTCTCTCTCTCTCTCACACACACACACACACAAGGAAATAAATCCCCTAATATTACTGTGCGGAGAGAGAGAGAGAGAGAGAGAGAGAGAGAGAGAGAGAGAGAGAGAGAGAGAGAGAGAGAGACTCGCTACAGGTAAAATCACCGCCGCAAATATACTATTGAAGGAGGAGGAGGAAGAGGAGAGGAGGAGGCCAGGAAATGCCTCCTCCTCCTCCTCCTTACCTTGTGCGGTGGATCATGGATGGTAAAAATCGTGAGGTGGAAGAGAAGGCAGAAGAAGAAGAGGAGGAGGAGAGAAGGACGAGGAGGAGCAGGAGGAGGAAATATAGGTAGGAAGAGGAGAAAGATAAACAGAAAACAATAGACTTGATAGATAACAACACCAACAACAATAATAATAATAATAATAATAATAATAATAATAATAGTTACAATGATAGATTAGTACTGTTGTTTTTGTTGCTGTGGTGGTGACTGACTGTTGCCAAGCCCACACACACACACACACACGTTGCACAAGGATCTCATCTCTACCGACGTCTGTTGAGAGAGAGAGAGAGAGAGAGAGAGAGAGAGGAAACAAGTGCAGTAAAAGTGAGCTGCCTCCCCAACCACCTCTTCCCCCCAACCCCACATCCCCCCTCCTCCTCTTCCTTCCCCCTCACCCCTCCTCGACCTCCTCCTCCTCCTCCTCCCCCCTCCCACCGTAACGCATTCCCTACTGGCCTACATAACTTTGCATTCTCATTCATTCGTCTGTAAAATAACCTTGACAATAACAACGCTAGGAGTAACAATCATAACAAAAATAATAGTGATGGCAATAATAACAACACTTAACACTTGCGATATAAAGAAAAGATCACGATAATAAATGAAAATAGAAGATAGAAAGAACAGGTGAAATAGGAATAACAAAAATAATGAATGATGAAAATGAGGAAGAGTAAGAAGAGGAGGAGGAAAAAGAAATAAAATACACTGAAAGAATTAGAACTGAAAATGACAACACAAAATAAATAAAATACACACACACACACACACACACACACACCAACGTAACTATTATTATGACGTGCACCTCCTCCTTCATCTCTCCCTCCTCCTCCTCCTCCTCTCTCACTCAGCTGATCACACCACCACCACTGCCGCCGCCCCGTGACGTCACACAGCGCCAGCCAATCAGCGGCCTCCCAGCATCAGACAGTCAGCCAATCACAGCCCACCGAGTCCAGTTCAAGGCCGCTTCTCACGCCCCTCTTCCTACACTTTTATTTATCTCTTTTTTCTTCTATTTATTTATTCTTATATTATTGGTATTATTTATTACGATACTGTTTTCTTGTAAATCTTAAAGCCCTTTATAATATTCTTCCTTAAACATTAACTGACAAATTTTGAGTGATTTAAATGGCAAAAGAAAATAATAATGATAATAAATGATTCTGTAACACTAACACGGAACTTCGAAAGGAGAGGAGGAGGAGGAGGAGGAGGAGAACAGGTCTAGGTGGGGCAGGGTGGAGGAGAAAGAGCTCAGCGTATGGAGGAGGTGGAGGAGGATGAAGAGGAGCACACATCCATAGTCACATAATAAAATAAACAAATAAATAAATAAATGGTGACATCGGGAGACATATTAGGAGGGACACACACACACACACACACACACACACGAGGAGACAGGAAGTGAGGGAAAAAATATAATGCAGTGTTGGCAATGACTAATAAAATGAATGAATAAGATAAGTGGGAAAAATCAGGATATACAAAGTAATGAAGGAACAGGAAAATAGCAATAAAAATAGCAATAACAAAGAAGATGAGCGTGACATGAATAAAGAGAAGGAAAAATAATGTAAATAGCGGTAACAAAGACAGTGAATGAAATATGATGAAATATGAATTAATAGAGATAGAAAATGAAGGAGAATGAAGGAAAAGAGAAGGAAAATGTTAAGTTGGCAATAACAAAGATAATGAAAGTGATAAGATAAAACAAGGATAAAAAGAGAAAGACGAAAGAAACAGATAAAAGAATATGATAATATGAATGAATAAAAACAGAAGGAAAAAAAAAACAGACTTGGTAATAACACAGATAATGAAAACAAAATAAAATATGAATAAGAGAAGAGGAAAGAAAAACAAAAAAACTCACCTTCACACTGTTGCCAATGCGCTGTGTGGACGCCTCGCCTCGCCTTGGCTACACTGACAGAGCTGGTGTTGGTAATAATGCTCTCGATGTTGATGTTGATGTTTGTCTAGCTGGTTGGCTGGCTCTCGCGTCACCACCCTGAAAGAAATAATAAAAAAAAAAATATTACTGACCTGTAGCTTAAAAAATGTACCGTAGTATTTATTATTATTATTATTATTATTATTATTATTGTTGTTGTTGCTGCTACACTTCCTCTCCCATTTTTTTATTCTCTTCTTTCCCGGAAAACGATGCAGGATATGACGGTCTTTTTTTTTTTTTTTTTTTGCTAGTTGTGATTCTGATAAATATTTTCTCTTATTCGTTTCCACAATAAATAAGGAAGGAAGGAAAAGAAAAATATATGCAAGGAACGTAGTAGTAGTAGTGATAGAAGTAGTAGTAGTAGTAATATTGCATGACTAAGAAATAAGAACAAGAATGAAAAGGAGAAAATGGAAGAACGATGTGAAGAATATAATAACAATAACAATAGTAGTAGTAGTAGTAGTAGAATTGGCAAACTTTAATCTTCCTCAGTTCTTATTTAACATTCTCCACCATTTTGTTGACACCACCACCACCACCACATGTCCTCGAAAAGATAGGCAAAGCTACGCACCATTAGACCTACATTTCAGAGAGAGAGAGAGAGAGAGAGAGAGAGACTCAATGCCATATATACTTTAAATATATGCTCCATAGACATTTGCCAAACTAAAGTCTCTCTCTCTCTCTCTCTCTCTCTCTCTCTCTCTCACGCAATCTGTACGCAACTTATCCCAAGGGTCAGGTCAGATGAAGAGGAGGAAGAGGAGGAGGAGGGTGACCAGGCATTTCCGGTTGGGCAGGTGAAAGAGGGAAGAGGGAGAGAGGAGGAGGAGGAGGAGGAGGAGGAGGAGGAGGAGGAGGGAGGGAGGGAAGGAGGGAAAAGGTAAGTCCGTGGCATAGGCAAGACAGATGGGATGAGGAGGAAAGGGAAGGTAAGAGGAGGAGGAGGAGGAGGGAAGGTTACATAGGGAGAGGGAGAGGGAGGAGGGGATCAACAGGGAGGGAGGGATTAAGGAGGGACGGAGGAAAGGACAGGTGTGATATGGAGGGAGAGAGAGAGAGAGGGAGAGGAGGGGAGAGAGAGGAGGGATTTGAAGCTGAGAGGAAGAGGGAAGAATTCAAGGGGAGAGACAGAGGGAAGGAGAGATGAGATTCACACAAAAGAATAGAGAAAACAAATCATTATTATTATTATTTAAAACGAAGTAGTAGTTGCAGTAGTAGAAGTAGTAGTAGTAGTAGTAGTAGTAGTAGTAGTAGTAGTAATAGTAGTAGTAGTGGTGGTGGTGGTAGTTGAATTTCATGACTAAGAAATGAAAAATGATAAAAAGGAAAAAAAGTATGGAAGAAAAATAAAGAAAATATCAACAATCATAGTATTAAAAACAGTAGCAGTAGTAGTAGTAGTAGTAGTAGTAGTAGCAGTAGTAAAGATTTCTTCACGGAAAACAATAAACAAATAAATTACTGATAAAAACAAATAAAATCAATAAAAATCTTCCCTTTAAAAATCATGCAAAAAAAAAAAAAGAAAGAAAAGAAAGCCTGAGAGAGAGAGAGAGAGAGAGAGAGAGAGAGAGAGAGAGAGAGAGAGAGAGAGAGAGAGAGAGAGAGAACGAGCGAGCAGGTGTGTGTGTGTGTGTGTGTGTGTGTGTGTGTGTGTGTGTGACGCTGGCCATTCTACCTTTAACATTCGTCCGTGATGTAAATAAAGTGGCGGCCCGATGAATAATCAAGCGGGGCAGCGCGAGACTAGTCAACAAAACCATAAATTATACAAAAATGGAGAAAAAAACAAAGAAAAAAACAACTAATAAGAGGAGGAGGAGGAGAGAGGAGGAGGAGTGAGGAGGAGTGAGGGAAGAGGAGTAATAAATAAATAAAAATACATGGATATCACGTGCCCTTGCAGCTGAGAGAGAGAGAGAGAGAGAGAGAGAGAGAGAGAGAGAGAGAGGACAGGACAGACACACAAACAGGACATTTTAACCTTCGCAAGACAAACAAACACACACACACACACACATAACTAGATAACACCAGTCTCAGCCCCTCTCCCCCCTTTTTCCCACCTAAGCGCCCCCTCCCCCTCCCTCCCCCTTCTCTCTTCTTGCATTCACCTCTTAATTCTTCCCCCACCTCCTCCTCCTCCTCCTCCTCATCTTCTCTACATCCTTATTCTTCTTCTTATAAGCTCTACCTCTTTCTTATACGTTCTTTTCTTCTTGGCTTCGTATTCTTCTTCTTTTTCTTTCCTCATCTTCTATTTCTTATCTCCGTTTTCTTTCCCTTCTCTTCTCCATACATTCCCATTATCTTCTTTTATCTCCCATTCCCTCATTTTCTTTCGTCTTCCCTCCCTTTCCTTTTCTCCCTCTTCTTCAATTTTCTTTTTTGAATCATCTTTTCCTCTTCTTTTCCATCATTTTCCTCTCCATTCCTTACTTCCCCCTTTTCCTTTTTTTAATACTCTCTCTCTCTCTCTCTCTCTCTCTCTCTCTCTCTTTACCTCCCTTTCCCTTATCTTCCCTTTTTAATCCCTCTTTTTGATCCCCCTTCCCATTCATCTTCTCCCATTTCCCTTATCCTCCTCTCCTCCCTTCCTCCCTTTTCCTTCCTTATTCGTACACCCTTTCCTCCCTCCCTCCCTTTCTCCCTAAATCCCGTGGCCTACCGTATGTCACTTTTCCCGCCCTTTCCCTCCCTCCCTTTACCTTGCCATCTGTTACCTCCAGTCAGACTCACCTGCCCTGTTTCCTCCTCCCTTTCCTTCCATTCCCTTCCCTTCTCTTTCTTTCCCTTCCTTTCTTTAGTTCAATTCAATCTATGTCCCTTTTCTTAGTCCTGCCCATGTCTCTCAGTCCACATAACAGTCTCTCTCTCTCTCTCTCTCTCTCTCTCTCTCTCTCTCTCTCTCTCTCTCTCTCTCTCTCTCTTTAGTTCAATTCAATCTATGTCCCTTTTCTTAGTCCTGCTCATGTCTCTCTCTCTCTCTCTCTCTCTCTCTCTCTCTCTCTCTCTCGGCCTAGAACGCTATCAGGGCGGAGATAAAAGATAGTAAATGAGTGAGACAAAGATGAGGGTTAACTAGCTCTAAATATACTTGCTAATTTACCCCCTTGCTTAATATCTCTCCCTTTCCTCCCCCTCTTCTTTCTCCTCCCTCATTTGTATTCTCTTCCTCCTCTTTAGTCTTCATTTCTTTCCTCATTCTCTCCTTTCTTATCAGTTACCTTGCCTACCTCCTCCTTACTTCTCCTCTTCTCTTTATTCTCCAATCTCCTTTATCTACCTCCCTTTCCTTATTCTCTCTCTCTCTCTCTCTCTCTCTCTCTCTCATATATCTACCTTCCTTTCCTCATTATCTTCTCTCTTATCAATATCCTTAACTTCTTTCTACTCTTCCTCCTTTTTCCTTCCCTTCTCCCTCTTTCCTCATTCTTATCAGTCTCCCTCACTCCTTGCTAGTACTTCCCTCCCACACTATCTCCCCCCCCCCCTCTTATCCTTCCCTTCCCCCCTTCCCCAGTACCTTACCCCTTTCCCCCCTTCCTCCTCCTCTCCACCCCCATCACCGTTACAAACAACAAGTACCCTTATCACAGGTGGGGGTTAGGCAATCAAGGTGGTGGGCAGGTGAGTCCAAGGGTGAGGTTTTGGTTAGGGTCACGTCACGGTCTGAGTGTGGATGAAGTGGATGAAGGAACGGGTGGTGGATGAATGTAAGGATGAGAAAATGTAGTTTTTTTTTTGTTTGTTTGTTTTTTACAGCAAAGGAGTCAGTTCAAGGGCATAAAAAAAGGTAAATGTTAAAACAAAAAGCCCGCTACTCACTGCTCCTAAAAAAAGAGTTAGAGGAGTGGCCGAAAGAGAGGTGTCCTGATACCCTCCAAGTCGTAGGCAGGAGGAAATACAGATGAAGAAAGATTGTTCCAGAGTTTACCAGCGTGAGGGATGAAAGAGTGAAGATGCTGGTTAACTCTTGCGTAAGGGATTTGGACAGTAAAGGGATGAGCTTGAGTAGAAAGTCGTGTGTGGCGAGGCCGCGGGAGGGGGGAGGCATGCAGTTAGCAAGTTCAGAAGAGCAGTCAGCATGAAGATAGACAGAGAGGCAACATGGCGGCGAAATTTAAGAGGTAGAAGACTATCAGTAAGAGAAGGAGAGGTGAATGAGCACAATTTTTTTTTTTTTACAACAAAGGATAGATACGGCTCAAGGGCAACAAAAAGTGTACAAAAAAAGCCCGCTACTCGCCACTCCCACAAAAGAGTAGCCAAAAGAGTGAGTGTAAGTAAATCAAGTATACATAAGAATATACTACATAATTATACATATACTATACATAATTATACCGTGTCCATAGTTTTCCTTAGTATATCACGACGTAACCGAAGGAAATGAAGCAAGGAAATAATTATACCTCTTTTTTTTTGTTTTTCTTATATATCAAGAAAGAACGATGCAAATTAACCAGAATCATACTTAGACCGTTTTTCATATGTGTTTGCTAATAGAGTAAGAACATATGTATACAGTTTATCATAGTTATTCTTTCTCTATTCCTCTTTTCTATGCCTATGAGCGAAATAAAACAACTACCACCACCACCACCACTACTACTACTACTACTACTATTATTATTATTACCACTAGCATTACTGTACTTTAACTAACACGAGGCACACTAACAAAAACAAACATAGGATAGATACCAAAGATCATTTATAGCCACACAAGGTTAAATATCTTTGTCCCCCTTGAAAATAAATAGATAAAGAAAATGGGAGATAAATTGTCTGATAAAAAGAAGGGACAGATGAAGTTAGATAATGAGAGAGAGAGAGAGAGAGAGAGAGAGAGAGAGAGAGAGAGAGAGAGAGAGAGAGAGAGAGAGAGAGAGAGAGAGAGAGAGAGAGAGTCATTATATCAACATTCAATCTCAGTTAACTTTTTTTTACCACAATCTAATTTATTTTTTTTATCCACACTTTCCTGTTTTCACTCAATCTTGTTTTTCTATTAATATTATCTTTATTTTTTATCTCAATTCTCTTATCTGTCTAAAACTTCCTGTGTGTGTGCATGTGCGTGTGTGTGTGTGTGTGTGTGTGTGTGTGTGTGTGTGTGTGTGTGTGTGTGTGTGTGTGTGTGTGCGGGCAACAGGTGAAGATAAGGTGGAAGAGGAGACGGCAGGTGTGGGAAGGTGAAGCGAGGTTAAGGTGGAGGAGGAGGAGGAGGAGGAGGACAGGTGTGTGGCGAGGACTCTTCATCGTCCCTCCCAGGTGGTCAGCAGGTGTTAAAGAGAGAGAGAGAGAGAGAGAGAGAGAGAGAGAGAGAGAGAGAGAGAGAGAGAGAGAGAGAGAGAGAGAGAGAGAGAGAGAGAGAGAGGAAACACCTGTGAACCAATTACTTAACCAGGTGGAGGGCGAAGCAAAGCAAGGAGGTAAAGAGGTAGGGGGGGAGGGAAGGAAGGAGGGAAGGAAGGGAGGGAGGGAGAAAAAAAAAAAAAAAAAGGAAAGAAGACGTAATAAAGTAAGGAAATGAGGAGAAACAGGTGAGAGAGAGAGAGAGAGAGAGAGAGAGAGAGAGAGAGAGAGAGAGAGAGAGAGAGAGAGAGAGAGAGAGAGAGAGAGACAGGAAGACAAGACAAAGGAAGGAGACAAAGAGAGGAAGGAGAGAGATAGAGAGAGAGAGAGAGAGAGAGAGAGAGAGAGAGAGAGAGAGAGAGAGAGAGAGAGAGAGAGAGACTATTTAAAATGGAAGGAAGGAAGGAGAGAAAGACGAAGACGGAAGAGAGGAAGACGGAGATCGGATGGAGGAGGAGGAGGAGGAGGAGACAAAACCACGTGGCAACCCAAAACAAGGAGGGCGGTGAACCTTCCTCCTCCTCCTCTTCTTCCTCCTCCAATACGCATCATCTAGTACGCAAAAGCAAACCAAGCCAGAGAGAGAGAGAGAGAGAGAGAGAGAGAGGAAATAGCGGATACGGGAAGAGGAAGGAGTTGGGACAAAGAGGAAGAGGAGTAGCAACAGGAAGGGAGGAGGAGGAGGAGGAGGGACTATGAAGAAGAAGAGGAGGAGGAGGAGGAGGAAGACATTGACCTCCCTTCTGTGGGTATTGTGGTTACTATAATACCAACCAGTCACTCCCTCACACTCACAGTCAGCCAGTCAGTCAGCCACTCACCTCACCTGACATGCACATTCCTCCGGTAATCAATTATGCACCTGAGCCAATCAATACCCAGTCAATACCCAGTCAATACCCCACTAAGTCACGTCAGCGGGTCAGTTAAGTTAGTCAGCAACATACCACGTCGTCAGTAAGTCAGTTAAGTCAGTCATCATTACATTAAGTCAGTTTAGTCAGTCAGCAGGTTAGTTTATCAGTGAGCAAAGGAAATCAGTTAATCAGTCAAGCCAATAAACAGTCAGCCAGTCAATCCGCATCACACATTAGCAAGTCAGCAGGTCAGTCAGTCAAAAAAAGTTAATCTATCAATCCAGTAGGTCAGCCCACACGTTATCATGTCAGTCACTCACCCATTCAGTTAGTTAAATCAGTCAGCAGGTCAGTCAGTCAAGTCAGTAAACTCCTACTGTCAGTCAATCAATCAGTATAGCAAGTCAATTACCTCCTTAAGTCATTCAGTCAGTCAGTCACAGTCACCTAATCAGCAAGTCACCACCTCTACAACCAGCCAGTCAGTCAGTCCATCGAGTAAGTCAGTCAACAGCGTCAACACCTCTACAGTCAGTCAGTCCGCCAGTCACTCACTACAGCTCCCCGACAGTTATCTCTCTCCTATCATCCCGGGTTAGTCACGCAGTAATCTGACTAGTCAACGACAGTTTCATCAGCCAATTTGCTTCAGTCACCCCGCCAAACTGTTACCACATGAGTTATTCAGCCACAATAAACCCAAGAACCCAGACAGTCAACCTCCAGTCAGTCAGCCAGTCAGACATTAAAGCCGTGACTAACTTATCTAATCAGTCATCCATCTCCCATTACCAGCCATACCCCTTAATCAACTATACTCTCAGATATATCAACAGTTCAGCCAGTCATCCATCTCTAAACCATTCAATCAGCCAGTCATCCAGCAATCATTCACCCACTCACACATTGTCAGTCAGCCATCTCCCAATCCAAGCCATAACCCTTTAAATCAACCAATTAGCCAGTCATCCATCTCTCAACCATTGTCAGCCACCCGAGCAAGCACCCAGCAAGCCATTCACCAAGTCAGCCATCTTTAACCAACCACTTAATCAGCCAGTCATCCATCTCTCAACCACCCAGTCAGCTATTCAACCATACGAGCAAGCACCCACTCATCCATTTCTCTACCCAAGCCATATTCTTAAATGAACCGTTCAGTCAGCCACTCAACCAGTCATCCACCCGAGCAAGTCATTCAACCAGACATCGCCACCGCCAATTAAACCACGCAGAAGCTAGGGAGTGCGCCACATGGCCACCCAAGGCACTGCGCCAAGTAGAGCCATGGTGCCAGGCTACCCCACAGCGCCACCCTCACCCGCTTACCCACCCCCCTCCCCCTGCCACCTCCCTTTTAAAGGCTAGAAAAAAGGGGATGCAGAAGTAGTGGGGGGGGGGGGAGAGGGAAGTGGAAAAAGGAAGGAGACTGTCTGGTATGCATGGGTGGGGAAGATGGGGAGGAAGATGGAGGAGGGGTTGAGATGAAGGGTAAGTGTGGGGGAGAGGATGCTGGGGTAAGTTGAGTTGGGGAAGAGAAGGAGGAGGAGGAGGAGGAGGAGGTAAGTTGAGTTGGGGAAGAGAAGAAGGAGGAGGAGAGGATGCTGAGGTAAGTTGAGTTGGGGAAGAGAAGAAAAGATGAGGAGGAGGAGGAGGAGGAGGAGAGGATGCTAGTCATGTCGATTGGGGAAGAAGGTAAAGAGGAAGGGAATAAGATGAAGGGAAGTGTGGGGAAGAGAAGATGCTGGGTAGGTAGGATGGGGAAGAAAGAAGAGGAGGAGGAGGAGGAGGAGGGAAGGAGGAAGAAGTGGGATTAAGAAATGGAGGTGTAGGGAAGGGATGATGTTGGGTATAATTATGAAATGAGGAAGAAGAGGAAGAGGAGGAGGAGGGAAGGAGAAAAGAGGAAGGGAAGGAAGGAAGGAAAAAAAGAAGAAATTAAGATACCAAAGGACAAAGAAACGAAAGAAGCAAAATGTACGGAAGAGAATGTAATGAAATATGGAAGATATGAATAACTGTAAAGATAGGAAGGAAAAGCAAGATATAAAAAAAATAAATAAGAGAAGTGTGGGGAAACCATGGGGGGGAAATGTACGTTAGAAGAGGATGAAAAAGAAGGGGAGGAGGGGGAACTGAGGCATTGGGGAAGTATAATCATCATCATCATTATTATTATTATTATTGAGATCCATAAGAGCAATAGTGAGAATAAGAATGACTGGAAAAGATAAGGAGTGGGAAATATAAGGCTTCAGAAGGATCAGGATGTGGCTGAAGAGGATCGAGAGGAGGATTGGAAGTGCTAATATACAGGATTGGATAGCACATAGGATTAGGAGGAGGATTAGGATTGAGGATTGGTGAGTCAGTGTCAGTCACCGCCAAGTCAGGTCATCACACACACACACACACACACAGGACAGTCACATGTGCATCAAAACTCTCACGTCATCTCTGTTTCCACGAATAGCTGTGTGTGTGTGTGTGTGTGTAAGTAATCAATATAAGGTCCACGACGCCCTAAAGTCTCCCTCTCTCTCTCTCTCTCTCTCAACGGCGTGGGACTCGAGGGAAGAGGAGGAGGAGGAATCAATGTTGCCTAACTTCTCACAAGATGGAGGAACACACACACACACACACACACACGGATACTTGCCCCAATACATCAAATTCTCTGATTCCGGGTTAAAAACTGGCGAAGGAGGAGGAGGAAGAAGAAAGAGCAGGAGGAGGAAGAAGAAAGAGAAGGAGGAGGAAGAGAAGAAGAGGAGGAGGAGGAACCCACCCTATCAAGAAGCCGAGGGAGGGAAGGGGAGGAGGAGGGATGAAATATTAAGGGGGAAGGGAAGGTAGGTCAGGGAGGGAGGAGAAGGGAAAGGGGGGGAAGGAGAGGAGGGGGAGAGGGCGGGACAGCCAGGTATTTGGAAAAGGTGAAGAGGGGAGGAGGAAGGGAGGGAGGGAGGTAACAAGGAGGGGGAATGGGGCGGGGAGGGGGGAGGGGGCTAATGAATGGAGATATTGATGAGGTGGAGGAGGAAGAGGAGGTAGAGGAGGAGGAGGAGGAGGGGAGAGGTGAGGAATGCATGGAAAGAAGGAAGAAAGGACGAGAAGGGGAATGAACGAGAGAGAGAGAGAGAGAGAGAGAGAGAGAGAGAGAGAGAGAGAGAGATTACTTACGAAAGGGGGGAGGGGAAGAAAAGGGTTTAAGATAGGTATTTAAGAGGTAGGCAAAGGGGATTAGGAGGGAGGGAAGACGTGTGGAGAGGGAGGGGGGGAGGGAGGAACAAGAGGGAGGGAACAGAAGGGAGGGAAAGGGAGAAACAAAAGGGAGGTAAGGAGGGAAACAATGAGGGGAGGGAAAGGAAGGGAGTAGACGGAGGAAGAGTAGGGAGGGAAAAGGAGGTAAGAGAGAGGGAATGAAAGGGAGTAGAGGGAGGGAAAAGGAGGGAGGGGAGAGGAAAAGGGAAGAGTAGGGATACGCAAAATGAAAAAAAGGGAGGTAGTGGAGAAAAAAAGGGAGGGAAGAAGGAAAAGGAAGGAAGTAAAGGAAAGGGAGGGATGGAGGTATAAAATGAAAAAAGGGAGAAAGGGAGGGAAGGAGGAAAAGGGAAGTAGAGAAGGGAGGGAAAGGGAGACACAAAATAGATGAAAGGAGTCATTTGAAAAAAAGGAGGGATGGAAGGAGGAAAAGGAAGGAAGGAGACTCACATGGTTTAAAAGGAGTCATTTGAAGAAGGGAGGGAAAAGGAGGCAATGGAGGGAGAGTGAGGCAGAGAAGGGAGGAAAGAGGTAAAGAAAGGGAGGGAACGAGACAAATGGATAAAGAGGGGTCATTAAACGGAGGAAGGAGTGGGATGATTAGTAGGAAAATTGGAATGAGGAGGAAAAGGGGGGAGGAGGGAGGGTAGCCACATGGGGAGGAGCAACGAAGGAGGGGGGGGGGGATGAAGGGAGGCTGGCCGTCTGCCATTCACCCCCCATCAAGAGAAGGGAATGATGGTGAAGGAGAGGAAGAGGAGGAGGAGGAAGAAAGAGGGAAAGGGTGGGATGAGGAAGGGAAGGGAGGGAAATAGGTAAAGGGAAGGAAGGTAGGGAGAGGGGATGGGGTGAAGGGAAGGGAGAGAGGATGGGGTGAAGGGAGGAGGAGGAAGAGAAGGAAAAGTGTGGGGTGAAGAGGAGGAAGAGAGGGAAAGGATGATGAAGAGAAGGGAAGAAAGGGAAATAGGTAAAGGGAAGGGAGGGAGAAAATTGGGTGAAGGAAATAAAGAAAGATAATGCAAAAAGGGAAAGGAAGGGAAGGAAGGAAAAGGAATAGAAGGGAAAGGAAGGGAATGGAAGGAAAAAGAAGAGAAGGAGGGGAAAGGAAAAGCAAGGAAATGAAGAAGGGGGGGTGAAGGGGGGGGGGGGTGAGTGGGTAGCGGTGACTGACCAACTTGGAGCCGCAAACCACGTGCACACACACACACACACACACACACACACACACAAGCAGGTCATCCACCCAAACAAACAAAGGCGACAAAAACAACGAAAACACAACTAACAATAAGAAGAAGAAGAATACGAAGAAAAACAACAATAATAACCAAACCCACAAACAAATAAATTAAATAAACAAATACAAAACGCCGGAAACACACACACACACACACACACACACACACACACACTTTCCCGGAAACGTGGCACCGTCGCAGAGCTCTCGGGAGGGGGAATTCCCGAGGCCTGTGACGTCACGCCCAGCTGATGAAGCCATGCCAGGCCGTGGAGGAGGGAGGAGGGTGTGGGGCCGCGGAAGAGAGTGAGAGGAGGAGGCAAAAGGTGGGAGGGGTGAGAATAGGGAGTTGGAGAGAGAGAGAGAGAGAGAGAGAGAGAGAGAGAGAGAGAGAGAGAGAGAGAGAGAGAGAGAGAGAGAGAGAGAGGGGGCCTTATGACTGCACAGAATTTTCCTTTACGTAGCAATGACGAATTCTTATACAACCCCTTCATCCACTACTACTACTACTACTACTACTACAGCTGCTACTACAATCACCTTCACTAAACCCAACAAACGGAACTTTCTCTACACACCAACTTATGCAACAAAACCACACAAACATGCACAGAAACCACTCGTCCACCTCTTCCTCCTCTTTCTCTTCCCTCTCATAACATCCTCTCACCCTCAATCCCTCCTTCGCCGCCTCCTTCACCATCCTTCCATCCACTTCAAGCTCCCCTCCACGCCCCCCTCCTCCCCTAAGCACCCCTGAATCACCCCCTACCACCCCTGGCCGCCATCTCAAGCAGGTGTTGGCCATACGTCTGGCAGCTAGAATCGTCGGCGGCAGCGTCTCAGCCAGCCAACAAGCCCCCCCCATCCTCTCCATCCCTTTCCTCCCTCCCTCCCTCTTCTCTCCCTCATCCCTCCCTGACCTGCAATGTGATACAACGTCCTGCTTCGACCTGTCTTTGGCTTAACATGACATGCAACAAAAATAATAAAGAAGAAAAACAAATAAATTAAAGTCTATGATATTCCTTGTCAATTTCTCTCTCTCTCTCTCTCTCTCTCTCTCTCTCTCTCTCTCTCTCTCTCTCTCTCTCTCTCTCCATGTGTTTCTTTATCTCCCTTTCTCTCTTCTTCCCTCCCCTCCTCCTCACCTTGACCTGCATTTGGTAACACTGACCTGCCTAGCTTGACCTGCTGTTGAAGTTAAATATCCGTCAAATGTGTAGCTTTTTAATTCCTTTCCTTTCCTTCCCTTCATTCCCTTCCCTTACAATTCTCTATTTTACATTTTTCTTCCTCCCTCTCCATTTCTCCTCTTTTTACAGTTCTTTCTCCCTCCCTCCATTCCTTCCTATAATCTCTTTCCTCTCTCTACAGTTCTTTCTTCCTCTCTTCTTCCCTCCCTCCATTCCCTATCCTTCCATTTCTCTCTTCTTTGTACATTTTCTTCCTCTTCTCCCTCCATTCCCTTTCCTTCCATATATATTTTTACGGTTCTTTCTCCCTCCTCTCTTCCATTTCCTTACATCTCTCTCCTCTTTTTACATTCTCTTCCTCCCTCGCCACCTTGACCTGTATGAGGTAACACTGACCTCCTTATCTATCTAGTTAGTGTTTAAGTGCTCGCTAGATACGCAGGAAGAGGATTCATGCCCCTCATTCCCCTTTTCCCGTCCTCTTTCTACACAACAATAATGTGAGGTGGAAATAGTTGAGGGCTTGGCATGATACACCACCAGTCAACATCGTCACACATTCCTCTTGAACACGGAATTAAAAAAAAAAAAAAACAGATGGATAAACAACGTAGAGGAGTAAACAAATAAACACGTGATAAGGAAATACACTCCACCCAAGGAATGCAATAAAAATAAATTAGGATAGCTAGGAATTCTGCAAGGGAAAAAAAAATATTCATCTAGCCATATTAAAAAAAACACGTATGCTCTGAATAATAAAATACCAGATAACGCAAATGATAAAATTGTTAAATCAATAAAATAAAAAAACACTAAATACACAAAAAAATAAACCTTGAACTTACTTGGGGGCTTTGATAAGTAAGAAGAGAAAAATAAAGATAAATAAAGAAAATAAATCCATAACATGAAAGCAAAGCAAAAGAAAGAGAATTAGAAAGCAGAAAAAATATAAGTAAACAAAACAAGAGAAGGAAAAGAAAGATGATAAAGAAAGAATAGGAAAGAAAACAATTATACGTATCAACAAAGCATAAGAAGTTACAGGAAAAAGAAAAAGAAAATGAAAGAAAAAATATACGTATCAACAAAGCAGAAAGAGGAACAGAAAAAGAAGTAAAATAAAGAAAATTAAAGAAAACAAAACTAAACATATCAACAAAGAAAAAAAGAAGCTAAAATAAATAAGACAAAGAAAGAAATTACAGGAACCAGATACCAAACTTTAAAAAATAACAAGGCCAACAACAAAAACAACTAAACCTTCACCTATCAAAAACAAAAAACAAAAAATCAACAAAAAATTACCATCTTAGGGGAGGGTGACCTTTATATATCTTTCAGCTGACATCATGCCCTCCCTGACCTGCCCCTAATGATGCTGACGATGATACTGCTGACGTCACACTTAAACTGACCTGACCATGCAAGACGAGAGAGAGAGAGAGAGAGAGAGAGAGAGAGAGAGAGAGAGAGAGAGAGAGACTGCCAGCTGACTTGTGGTTGCTCTCTCTTTGAAGGTCAAGCATAAATAGTTCCCCTTTCAGCTAGGATGACCCTCCACACGAGAGAGAGAGAGAGAGAGAGAGAGAGAGAGAGATGAGGGCCTTGGGAGGTCTTGTTTATATAAATTGGTTAGTGCGTCTCTCTCTCTCTCTCTCTCTCTCTCTCTCTCTCTCTCTCTCTCTCTGATGAACCAGTTTAAAGTGGATTAGGTCATAAAGAATAAAGCAATATCATCCTATATAAAAAGTGAGAATTAGGCTAACAGTAACCCAATACAAATTACCAACAAAATACATTAATTAACTTCGTAAGCTCAAATGCAAACCAAATGACCACGAACCATGAACAACACCACACCACGAACGAACAAAGAAGGTTCGCTAAACTTCAAGCATGTTTTCGTGAATTATCATGCGCCCCAACTGACCCTAACTGACTGACTGACGGTTTAACTGACTGGGTGGCGGTGACGTACTGGCTTGGCGAACAACAAAGAACATCTAACATCATGCATATCTTTGGAACACATTTGTAGCAGCCGCCCCCAAACTGACAAATGCTGGGCTAGCTGACTGACTGGATGACTGGGCTAACTGACTGGCTGAATGACTAGGCTAACTGACTGGCTGAATGACTAGGGTAGCTGAATGACTCACTGAATGAATGCCTGGCTAACTGACTGAATGGCTGCCCTAACTGACTGAGTGAATGACTGGGATAACTGGCTGACTGTTTGACCTGACTGACTGACTGACGGAATAACTGACACGCTGACTGACTGACTGGCTTATTAACTGTCAAAAACGGGTCGAATAAGAAAAGAAAAAAAGAAAATCACAACCACTCACTGAAATACCCCTCCACAGTTCCCACCCCCTGAACGTGACCTCTCGACCTGCGGATAGTGTTGGGTCATGAAGAGGGGATACAAACACTTTACACTTTCAGGGGAGGAGGAGGAAGGGAATCTAACCCCTTTTACGTAAGAGGAAAGACATCCCACGAGGTCGCCAACGTGACTGGCTAGGCCTCGCACCGTGATGGACGATAAAGGTTTTGCAGACCGCAAGAATTCATTTAAAGGATAAAGCTAAAATGTTAAAAAGAAAGAAAGATAAAATAGCCACGTGACCTCAAAAGCTAAGCAAGGTAGGGGTGTGAAAAAGCCTCAAATACAAGATGCCTATTTTTTTTTTTTTTTGCACTAACTTGAAAATGACGATATATAACTACAAAAAGTTATTATCCTGGTAGAAAGATATTCACTTCACAGCCAAGAAACTTAAAACAGGGAAATATTACCTACACGAGAAATAAAATGGTGTAGTTTGAAGAAAAAAGAAAAGAAAAAAAAAAAAAAACTTGCTCCCATACCGTATTTACTTTAAAGAATGCACGCTGGCTTCATCGATCTCCGTGCTGTTGTCTTTCTGAGCACGCAACAACCACGGTAGTCCACAAATTCCACCCAATAACATTCATCTTTATACCAAACTAGGCCTACGTTGAAGCATACTATGAAACACGCACGCTAGTCTTTGTGAAGCATATATTCACACAAAAAGAAAAATCACAGACACTGGCTTATTTTTCTTTCTTCTTAAAACGACACCAGGGTAAGAATCATCCAGAGAGCGGTGGGTGATGCAACTTCCACAGAGAGAAGCTAAAATCACTCGGACTGGCTTATTTTCCTTTTCTCAAATACAGCACGTGGGTAAAATAAATCTAGAGAGGTAGGTCTATTGCAACTTCAACAGAGCGAGATCAATTCAGCTCAACACACAAACACAAACTTAAGAAAAATAACACAAATCGTAGTCTGGCTTCCTTTCTTCACCTCTCAAATAAGACAAGAAAACAGTAAAATATATACAGAGAGCGTTGGGTGATAAAACTTCCCACAAAAGGAGATCAATTTGGGCATCGAGCTAAACACACACACACACACACACACACACAGCTAAAACTACACTCGCTTATTTCCCTCACCTCTCGAATAAAACGCCTCAGAGTAAGATGTATCCACAGAGAGCTAGGTGATGCAACTTCTATGGCTCAATTCAGGCCTGCAACTTCTATGGCTCAATTCAGGCCTACAACTACACACACTGAAACTTAAACATGATAAAAAAAAGCTAGATTCACACTCGAATAAAGCACCTCAGAGCAAGACAAATCCACAGAGCTCAATTCCGGCATACAACTATACACACTGAAACTTGAACATGAAAAAAAAGCTAGATTCACACTCGCATATTCCCCTCACCTCAGAGTAAGATATATCCACAGAGAGCTAGGTGATGCAACTTCTTCAGGCATACAACTATACACACTGAAACTTGAACATGTAAAAAAAAAAGCTAGATTCACACTCGCATGTTCCTCTCACTTCTCGAATACAGCACCTCAGAGCAAGATATATCCACAGAGAAATGGGTGATGCAACTTCCTACCTATGGCGTGGCAAGAGGGGAATGGTGGAAGCAGGAGAAGCAGGAGGGGGAGAGTACACCAGCAGCACCACGAACAAAAGGTTACCCTACGAACAGATGACTTGGGGACAGACAAAGAAGACCTACGTACAGGAAACGCTGGCCCCCCACAAATTCCTTTCACGCTAACCTCCATTCCCTACGCCACAGGCTTACTGGAGGGCTTTAGAAGGCGATAAAGGTGGAAGAAGAGGAGGTGGAGGAGGTGGATGACGTGGAAAGCTTCGAGACTACAACAATGACGAGGAGGGTGATGATAGTGGCTGTGGTGATGTTTTTAACTATTTCCACTCCTCTCAGCCCTACCCCAGCTCTCTACCCCACGTATGAGCCCAAGCCCTAACACACAGCCCCATTCCCAAGCCCTCAAGCCTCCGTGCAACCCGGGGGAGGGCAAAGAGACCAATAAAATCACACAAATCACAAACTTCTTACATTTTTAACCATTTCTACTCCTCTCAGCCCTACACCCAGCCCTCTAAACCACGCATAAACCCAAGCCCTACCACACAGCCCCATTCCCAAGCCCTAGAGCAACCCGTGGGAGGGCAAAGAGGCCATTAAAACCCACATTACTTTTTTAACACAGCTACAACTCTCAGCCCTACCCACGCCCTCAAGCCCACGCACAAGCCCAAGCCCTACCACACAGCCCCATTCCCAAGCCCTAGAGCCCCCGTGCAACCCGTGGGAGGGATAAAAGACCATTAAAACTCAATTCCTTTTTTTTTAACACAACTTCTCCTCTCAGCCTAACCCCAGCCCTCTAGACCACCCACAAGCCCAAGCCCTACCACACAGCCCCATTCCCAAGCCCTAGAGCAACCCGTGGGAGGGCAAAGAGGCCATTAAAACCTACAAATTCCTTTCTTGGTACGAGTGGGGGCTAACTGATGACCTCGCTCTCACCCAAACCTCCATAATGATTCCCCCGTAGTATTCCCCCCCGTGGCTTTCATTCCCTCGGGGTGTGAGGCGCAAGGGGGAACGGGGGAGGCCTGAAATACCTGTGGGAGCGTAGGCGCGGACCACAAAACAGCTGATTCAGTCCCAACAGTTAAAATGGCGTCCTCTCCCACACCATTGCCAGATTTTCAGTCTCGTCTTATTTTCCCCGATTTCACCGCAAAAACCGATTTCTCCACCACGATACCGAGACCCACGTATAGATATCATTAACACGCTTAATCACCCAAGGCTTTTTCTCAATATTTAAAGCCCAGAAGCAAGAAAAATACGAAAAACTGAGAGGGTCATCTGGTAACTTTGCAAAGGCTCCCACCCTCGCCTTATCATTTCCTTCGCCTTACGCCGCCGTCCTTAGGTTCCCGGGACTCGAAGCACGCTTAAATAATCCCCGGCGTGTCCCTGCAGCCTCGGGGTCGTGTTTTAAAGGGATAACTCACCGCAGAGGAGCACACGGCGGGGAGAAGGAGGGAGGGCGGCGGCGGGTCCTCCAACACCTGGGAACACAACACACTGGCTCACGTGACCTCAGCCTCGCCCTCTCATTGGCTCCTCTATGGCTCCTCCTGCCGAGTTTCTCTTCTCTTGTTTAGCCCCAGACTGTTTTATATGTCTAGGGAAGCTTCTGGGACTATGGGGAGACTCTGGGAATATGTTTATGATTGATTGGTGGTGTATGGTTGGTGGGATATTCGATCATGATTTGTCCTTCTCTTTGCTCATCCTGCAGAGTTTCTCTTCTCTTGTTCAACCCCAGACTGTTTTATATGTCTGGGAAAGCTTTTGGGACTATGGGGAGACTCTGAGAATTTATATATGGTTGGTTTGGAAGTATAGGAAGGATTGGTTAGGTTGTATATTCATGACTGGTCCCTCTCTGGCTCCTCCTGCCGAGTTTCTCTTCTCTTGTTCAACCCCAGACTGTTTTATATGTCTAGGGAAGCTTCTGGGACTATGGGGAGACTCTGGGAATATGTTTATAATTGATTGGTGGTGTATGGTTGGTGGGATATTCGATCATGATTTGTCCTTCTCTTTGCTCATCCTGCCGAGTTTCTCTTCTCTTGTTCAACCCCAGACTGTTTTATATGTCTGGGAAAGCTTTTGGGACTATGGGGAGACTCTGAGAATTTATATATGGTTGGTTTGGAAGTATAGGAAGGATTGGTTAGGTTGTATATTCATGACTGGTCCCTCTCTGGCTCCTCCTGCCGAGTTTCTCTTCTCTTGTTCAACCCCAGACTGTTTTATATGTCTAGGGAAGCTTTTGGAACTATATGGGGAGACTCTGGGAATATGTTTATAATTGATTGGTGGTGTATGGTTGGTGGGATATTCGATCATGATTTGTCCTTCTCTTTGCTCATCCTGCCGAGTTTCTCTTCTCTTGTTCAACCCCAGACTGTTTTATATGTCTAGGTAAGCTTCTGGGACTGTGGGGAGACTCTGGGAATATGTTTATAATTGATTGGTGGTGAGATATTCGATCATGATTTGTTCTTCTCTTTGCTCATCCTGCCGAGTTTCTCTTCTCTTGTTCAACCCCAGACTGTTTTATATGTCTAGGGAAGCTTCTGGGACTATGGGGAGACTCTGGGAATATGTTTATAATTGGTTGGTGGTGTATGGTTGGTGGGATATTCATGATTTGCCCTTCTCTTTGCTCATCCTGCCGAGTTTCTCTTCTCTTGTTTAACCCCAGACTGTTTTATATGTCTAGGGAAGCTTCTGGGACTATGGGGAGACTCTGGGAATATGTTTATAATTGGTTGGTGGTGTATGGTTGGTGGGATATTCGATCATGATTTGTCCTTCTCTTTGCTCATCCTGCCGAGTTTCTCTTCTCTTGTTCAACCCCAGACTGGTTTATATGTCTAGGGAAGCTTTTGGGACTATGAGGGAACTCTGGGAATTTATATACGGTTGGTTTGATAATGATGATGATGGTAATTTGTGGTTCCAGTCCCTTCTTGGCTCCTGCTGCCGAGTTTCTCTTCTCTTGTTCAACCCCAGACTGTTTTATATGTCTAGGGAAGCTTTTGGGACTATGGGGAGACTGGGAATTTATATATGGTTGGTTTGATAATGATGATGATGGTAATTCGTGGTTCCAGTCCCTTCCTGGCTCCTCCTGCCGAGTTCCTCCTTTCTTGTTCAACCCCAGACTGTTTTATATGTCTAGGGAAGCTTTTGGGACTATGGGGAGACTGGGAATTTATATATGGTTGGTTTGATAATGATGATGATGGTAATTTGTGGTTCCAGTCCCTTCTTGGCTCCTGCTGCCGAGTTTCTCTTGTCTTGTTCAACCCCAGACTGTTTTATATGTCTAGGGAAGCTTTTGGGATTATGGGGGAACTCTGGGAATTCATGTATGGTTGGTTTGATAATGATGATGATGGTAATTCGTGGTTCCAGTCCCTTCCTGGCTCCTCCTGCTGAGTTCCTCTTTTCTTGTTCAACCCCAGACTGTTTTATATGTCTAGGGAAGTTTTTGGGACTATGGAGAGACTGCATGGGAATTTGTACCCATATGGTTAGTTTGATAATGATGATGATGGTAATTTGTGGTTCCAGTCCCTTCTTGGCTCCTGCTGCCGAGTTTCTCTTGTCTTGTTCAACCCCAGACTGTTTTATATGTCTTGCGAAGCTTTTGGGATTATGGGGGAACTCTGGGAATTCATGTATGGTTAGTTTGATAATGATGATGATGGTAATTCGTGGTTCCAGTCCCTTCCTGGCTCCTCCAGCTGAGTTCCTCTTGTTCAACCCCAGACTGTTTTATATGTCTTGGGAAGCTTTTTAGACTATGGGGAGACTCTGAGAATTTATATATGGTTGGTTTGACCCTCCCTTCTCCCTTGTTGTTTATCTGCAACAATAAACTATCAATCAGTTAATGATAGTAATTCGTGGTTCCAGTCCCTTCTTGGCTCCTGCTGCCGAGTTTCTCTTCTCTTGTTCAACCCCAGACTGTTTTATGTGTCTAGGGAAGCTTTTGGGATTATGGGGGAACTCTGGGAATTCATGTATGGTTGGTTTGATAATGATGATGATGGTAATTCGTGATTCGTGGCCGAGTTTCTCTTCTCTTGTTTAACCCTAGACTGTTTTATATGTCTGGGAAAGCTTTTGGGACTATGAGGAGACTCTGAGAATTTTATATGGTTGGTTTGGAAGTATAGGAAGGATATTGGTTAGGTTGTATATTCATGACTGGTCCCTCTCTGGCTCCTTCTGCCGAGTTTCTCTTATCTTGTTCAACCCCAGACTGTTTTATATGTCTAGGGAAGCTTTTGGAACTATATGGGGAGACTCTGGGAATATGTTTATAATTGGTTGGTGGTATATGGTTGGTAGGATATTCATGATTTGTCCTTCTCTTTGCTCATCCTGCCGAGTTTCTCTTCTCTTGTTCAATCCCAGACTGTTTTATATTTCTAGGGAAGCTTTTGGGACTATGGGGAGACTCTGGGAATATGTTTATAATTGGTTGGTGGTGTATGGTTGGTTGGATATTCATGATTTGTCCTTCTCTTTGCTCATCCTGCCGAGTTTCTCTTCTCTTGTTCAACCCCAGACTGTTTTATATGTCTAGGAAAGCTTTTGAGACTATGGGAAGACTATGAATAAGTTAATGCTTGGTTTGATAGTATAGGAAGGAATGGTTAGGCTGTATATTCATGACTGGTCCCTCTCTGGCTCCTCCTGCCGAGTTTCTCTTCTCTTGTTCAACCCCAGACTGTTTTATATGTCTAGGGAAGCTTTTGGGACTATGGGGAGACTGGGAATATGTTTATAATTGGTTGGTGGTAGCTATATGGTTGGTAGGATATTCATGATTTGTCCTTCTCTTTGCTCATCCTGCCGAGTTTCTCTTCTCTTGTTCAACCCCAGACTGTTTTATATGTCTAGGGAAGCTTTTGGGACTATGGGGAGACTCTGGGAATATGTTTATAATTGATTGGTGGTGTATGGTTGGTAGGATATTCATGATTTGCCCTTCTCTTGCCTCCTCCTGCCGAGTTTCTCTTCTCTTGTTCAACCCCAGACTGTTTTATATGTCTACGGATGCTTGTAGGATTATGGGGGAACTCTGGGAATTTATATATGGTTGGTTTGACAATGATAAGGATGGTAATTCGTGGTTTCAGTCCCTTCCTGGCTCCTCCTGCCGAGTTTCTCCTCTCTTGTTCAATCCCAGACTGTTTTATATGTCTAGGGAAGCTTTTGGGACTATGAAGAGACTCTGAGAATTTATATATGGTTGGTTTGACATATGATGATGGTAATTCGTGGTTCCAGTTCCTTAATTCATGGCTCCTCCTGGCGAGTTTCTCTTCTTTTATTTAATTAACCCAGATTGTTTTAAATGTCTGGGGAAGCTTTTGAGACTATAGGGGAACTCTGGGAGAATATTAATACTTGGTCTGGTATTAAATTAACAATAAGATAATAGCTATAGTAATATTGTCCCTCGTTGGCCCTTCTTGAGTTTCCCTTCTCGGTTTTACCTTTAAACTCCGACTGTTTTAAATATCCAGAATATCTTATTAATAAAAGGTTCGTCTATTTATTACTTTATTCACTCATTAGTAAGACTTAAAAAGAAATAAATTGAATAAACCTCTCAGCATGCATTACAGACAACTACCGTGTACAGTAGTTTGATTTCCTTGTAGCTAACTATCATTATGTTCCCCCCCTTTGTTATCCACCGTAACCTTCCTCATTCTTGAGTATAATGTGCTGCAAAGGTGTGTGTGTGTGTGTGTGTGTGTGTGTGTGTAGGGGGGTGGGGGGTGGGAGGGATATTGTAAGAAACATCAAGAAGGCATTTTTTCCCCTAAGACTTTTCCTGTCAAACTTCAGAACCAGCTTCATGGTAATATTCACATCTTCCTCCTCCTTTCCTCCAATAATTCTCTCCCCTTAACTTTCCTATCCCTTTCTTTTATCTCCCATTCAAAATTTTTACTCTACTCCATTTTTTAGATTTTAATACTATATCACTAGGCCTATAACATTTCTTCCATTACTTTGTTAACTGCATCACTCATCTCTTCATATATATTGACACTTAAACCTTTCCCCCATTAACATTACCACAAGTTGATGCAATATTATGAGAAGGCAATCAACTCTTACTAACTTTCTCTCCATTTATAATTTTACTAAAGTTCTCTCCATTTCCTTTTACTTTATTCATTCATAAAGTAGTACTTTTAGGATACTCTCACTCTCACAAATGCTCTCACATTCCCCATTTTCAGGAGTGTCGATAAAGGAAAGTAAGTGAAAATTAATAACGATAATTTATATTTAACTTCAAATCAATGTTTCAGTGCAATCAGTATGAGAGGAACTGATGAGCAACATTGTCATACCTCAGACTTCATGTCGGTGATGTGTGCCGAGATGACACACTATAAGGCCGTATTACTAAACATTTCGTCGCCAAAGTTCACATATTTGACAAGGCTTTCTATAGGGATTTGGGGCATTTCCAGAAGTAGTTTTATGACCCTGGTGGTAGTTTGACCCTTCTACTGTACCATGAACCTAAAGAAACACTCATTAGAACCTGAATGATCCCCTCTTTGACCTTTAGAAATAGCTGATGTGAGAAGCAAATGTGTCTTATAATACCGACCTACACAGGCTGGCATTCTTAGACACTTCCACCTCTCATCAATTATTTCCAAAGGCCAAAAAGGAGATCAGTCGGATTCTTGTGAGTGTTTTTTTAGGTTCATGATACAAAAGGAGGGGCAAACTACCACCAGGGTCATAAAACGCCCCATGGATAAGCCCACAACTCCTACGAAAGCCCTGTCAAATATGTGTGCTTGGCCGACAAAATGTTTAAGAATATGGCCTTGTTCAGACTCACAGGCAGACAACTCATATACTACACATCATTTTGTAAACCTCATTTTACGCCCACATTTTTAAACATATTGGAGCCTCAGTTCCCCTGTTTTAAAAGCCCCTCATAGAAGTTGCTGGGATTTTCATGGACTGTTTTGTGATGCCAGTGATAGTTTTACACAGCTTCTGCATCTTGAACGGAAGAAAATCACCCATGAAAACCCGGTTACTCTTCTCTGTGGCCTTGGGATATAGTCGTAATGCGAGACGGATACGTTTAAGAATAAGGAGCTTAGTCTCCATCAACAGTAATGTGGCTCAGATGGTTTTTATGACTAGCTTTTCAAGGCGTAGTTAGTTGGTCTTGTTGAATGGTTTATATCACATTTCATGACTAAGTTTGTAATGTGTCGACTTAACTATCTGAGAATCCAACATCTCTAACTAAATGTCCCAAAAAATGTTATTAAAAGCCAAACTAGCCACACAGCTGTTGATAAAACCTAATACGATGTTTAACAATTTTGGCGATAGTGTTCAGGATGTCGCACAGTCACCAAGCTGACCTGTCATGACCTAATGCAGAGTCACCCTTCACACAAAGCTCATGGGTCGTGCAGGTCATGTGCACCGCCAAGTGAATCACGTCACAATCACAGGTTAATCATTTTCATTTCACGTAATTGGAGCATTCACAAATTTGACGAAATCCTTCCCTTGGAAAGTCTTACAATTTACACACATGCATAAGGCGAATCTATTTTTGCGGTCAATTTACAGGTCATACACACGAAGAACATATTATCATGTGTGATTAATATACTTATTGTACTTGGAAATGGTGGAATATAACAGCTAACTTGCCTTCACTTATGCCTGTTGAGCTGGTGACATAAACCATCAGTAATTACTTGCAGAAACAAAAAAAAATCATGCCTCGCCTGTGAGTTTCAGTAAAGATCATGATTAGTCCGGCAGAAGTACAACCCCCCTTAAACATTCCTTTGGCGTTTTCTTTCACAGCATTGATTAAGGAAGTCCTGTGCAGATGGGCTGGCAAACACTGTGTTATCAAAGGCAAATATTCACCATCATCCACACGAGCACTATCATTCATTACGTAACATAGATGGAAGAGACTCTCCGAATGACAAACCTTTGAACAATCGGGTACTGAAGGAACACACCGAGGGTAAAGTAGGTATCATCTCTTAATCTAAGGCAATGCTGAGTATGAAATCACAAGACGCCTTGAAAAATATCCAGCGTAACGACATGGTGATAAACTAACCAACACGCACACCTCACTCCCAGGCTCCCTTCCCCTCCCTTTTGGATTTTGATTCTTGATAAAGTGAAGTTGCATTACTTTTGTTCAAACAGAAGAGCAAAATCATACAAGCTATGAAGGCCTCGCTTCCCCTAACTCCCTCCCCCACCCCCCCACCCCCAGCAAGGCAACAAGTCCTCTTCGTCACAACACAGCACCTACCCCTCCTCCTCTTTGCTCCACCTACAGGTTGCTCCTCTTCCTCCTCTTCACCTCACCCAAACAGAGTACTTGAAGGGTCCTCATCTCAGGTTTGGGCTTTTGGGAACTTGTCAATTTATACAAACATAATCAGATTCATGTTGTATCTGATCCAATGAGCTGCACTTAAAGCTACCAAGATAATTCATCGCCATTTTACTTTTCAGCATAGAAACTGCCCAGGCTAAAACATTAAAGACCCAAGATGAGAGATTTACAATTCTTTTTAGTATACACAGAACAAATTAATACAAATATCTTTTGAAGATACTTGTTTCCTATATTTATCAAGGCATACAACAGGGAGCCACTGACAGCAGCTGACTGATGGAAATGAGCAGCAAGAAAAAACAATGTACAAAACTGTAAATGAAAAGAGAAGTGTTGAGTTAACAACACAAGTTTTCACATTTGGTGCCCATTTCTGTGTGGCACGAGGCATGTGGCTCACGGAGGCGAGGACTGTGCCCCTGGCTCACACCAGGACACCAGCCGTCCCTTGCTGCAGTGACACATGGACCAGGAGAATGTCCTTCATCAAGCAGAACAATTTTTGAGTCCTCCCAGTGGTCAACAGTAAACAATCTGTGCATCTACAAGTACATGTTGCCCTCCCTCACCCACACCACCCTTGTGCCAAGACAGCTACATACAAGTACTGCCTGTGGACCTTTAAACTTCAGGAATGTCCAATTTGAGGAGAAAAATTTTATGACCTAATGCTCTAATAGTCCCTCAAAAGGTGTGCTTGTGTGTAGAGACCTTGGGCAGTGGTGAGTGGTGGTGGCCTGTGTGGCTCATCCATCCGGAGATGGAATGTAATGATACATTCACACATTGATGCTCAAAAGAAGTTTCAGAATAATAGAATAAATAGTAACTTAAAATTACCTTTAAATTGAAAATTATTTAAATCTAAAATAAATATACTTCACAAAATACTTCACTATACTTCACAAAATCAAAGTACTGGAGATCAACCCTCCAAAACTTATAATAGCATCTTAAAAATTAAAATCTTTGGTATGTCATCATTAAAACTACTGGCACTGCTCTCAAAAACTAAGTACAATATAATTACCAAAATATCAACTGAATGCCAGCCTCTAGGAGTAAGTGCTACGGCTACGAGACTTAATATTCCTTGACTCTAGGGAACCGGTCATTCAGTTTGATTACTACAGGTCTACTTGTCCTCTGTGGAAATAATCTAGCGATTCACAAGATTAAATTATCATTAACAGAAACTGATTGATATGCATGATTGACAGACTACCAGACATGATTAGTGTGTGTGTGTGTGTGTGTGTGTGTGTGTGTGTGTACTAAGGAGAAGTAAGCCCTGTTGTTGAAGACTTGGGACCATTGTGAAAGCCCTTTACCTCTAAACTAACAACAATAACAATAACACACACTGGAGGAGTCCCAACACACACATACACACATACACGCACACCGCAACACTGTACACAAGGCTTGAACCAACATAAGAATGAAATAACGACTAAATCCACGACTTTTTTCTATTTTTTTCCCTCGTCCCTTGTGTGGTTCTTAAAACAAACACACAAACACACACACACACATGCGAGCAACAACGTACGCACTTACGTACGGGTAAAATTCTTGCTTCATATTTACAGCTGTTAACACGTACTCATTGTCATCGTTAGGTCCCTTACTTATCCTCTAGTCTCGGGTGATGGAAAGAAGCTAATCTCGACATCAACTAAGAAGGCTCATGTTGATTCTCTTCCCACATCCTATTCACTATTATGAGTCGCAGATAAGAAATAAATCCTAACCTAATTATCATCTCATTACAGGGTTTCATTTGTATTGTTAAATAAGTAGTTTCATGTTGGTTCACTTCCCAAAACCTACGAATTTGAGGGTGAGAAATAACTCCTCAAATAGGCTTCAATTTGATCATTAACTAGCCTCATGTATTCACTGCTCATAACCTTTGCATCTCTACCAATTTATGGATGAGAAATAACGTTTAACCTATTTATTATCCCCTTAAAAAGGCTTCAACTTGGAGTGGGTTCATATAGATTATCTTCTCATAACCTTTTCATCGCTATCAATTTGTGGGCGAAAAATAACTCCTATTTAATACCTTCTCAAAAAGGCTTCAACTCAGATCATCAACTAAGTGGGTTTATATACATTATCTTCCCACAACCTTTTCATCGCTGTCAATTTGTGGGTGAGAAATAACACCTATTTAATATCTTCTTAAAAAGGCTTCAACTTTGATCATTATATAAGTAGCTTAATGTATTCTCTTCCCACTGTCTCTTCACAATCACCAATTTGTGGGTTGAGAAATAACTCCTTATCTATTTAGCATCTCAAAGGGTTTAACTTAAATCTTTTGAGTTTGTTCTTGAAAATAATTTATATTTATTCGCATTCTTTTTGCTGGTGGATTTATCGTTTTTGCGGAAATGGTTATGAATCTAAGTTCTCAGCGGCTTGGACCACTGACTACATAACCATGAGGCATATGAATGAAGGCAATCTCTCTCTCTCTCTCTCTCTCTCTCAGCACACAAACAATTCTTCCCAGGCACTTCTGCTCTCTGACACATGAACCAAAGGATACAGGCAGACCTCAGCGCGCCAGACACATGGAACCGACACTGGAGGCCGCTGCCGGTGCTACCAATGAGGGCAGCACCACAAGCCTCCAGGACCCCCTCGAGCGACCAACTTTACAACCTTACAGCCCTTGACCTCACCAACGTACAGACGGGAAGCAGCTGATATGTCCTCTTCGGGCAACTAAACAGTAAGTACAAGACAACAGAAGAGGCAAATTTGTTGAGTGCAAAAGTCCTCTATGAGATTCTAAGTAGTAGTGTGTGTGAGGCCCTGACACTGGCCAACAGGTCTAGAGATCCCAAGATGGGGGAGAGAGAATGAGGAACTGGTTAAGTTCCAATCTTGCTAGCAATGCATTTGTTTGCTGCACACAAAAGTATTGCTTGTTTCTACATCATGCTACTGTGAACAAAATTTTTAAGATATTATGGTTCTGTATCTCAAACCAAGCCAGAGATCAGGTTACATGTCTCTGATCTTCCACTGCATATCATTATTTGTCATACTATGTAACTAAGGGTATGATTACACCAAGTGAATCGAATCGATTAACATTTCAATTCAATTCAATTAATTTCAATTTAACCATTTACACCAAGCGAATCGAGTCAATTCAAATCATTACGATTCATGGTGATTCAGTCACTGATTGGTTTGGTTCCATTTTTTCATGTCAAGGTGAGTCACCCGAGGAGTAAGCACCATGCTAGCGGGTGTCCTGATCAATTTAATACGAGAACGACGTGCGATCTCAGTGATCCTATGCACCGAAATTGGGATGCCATTGCTGCTTTATGGAAGGATGTTACTACTGATATGAAATGCAAAGGTAAGTGAACAGTTTTTATTCACTTACCACAGTAGAACTACTGTAGGCTACTGAACCACAGAAGGAATTGCCGCGCCCTATGATTTACTAGACAACATTACACAGCATCTTTTTTAAACAAATGACGACTCAAAACGCTATGGATATGGCTAGATATTCTCATCTGGCAACTGTACGGCGTGTGGTCTACGTATGAAATGTGTGACATAACTGCACGTCGGTAATTGGTATTCTGCTTTCTTGTGGAGGATCCAGTCAACTCCACCAACATTTAAATTGTTCTTTAGTCATCCTAAAGAAGTCATAAAATTTCTCTGGATTATTCACCAAATCTGGGAACAGATGTCCAAAGCTCCCAAATTCAGCTCTTTTAACATTAATTTCATGCACCCATATTCATTGCTGACACCTATGCCTACGCTGCCTCAGTCACAGCAACGCTGCTATTTCAGTGACAGCGTATACGTCTATACAAGTGAAAGCCTGACTTGGTACCGCCTTTTGGATGTTGACTCAGACTCAGTCAGTTGGAACCATGCTGATTCAAAATGCCTCGAGTCAAATGATTCTTCATGAATGGAACCAATTCGATTCACTTGGTGTAAATGCAGCCTAAAAGGGATAACTCCCGTTTTACTGAAGGGCGAAATTGAGTATCGGGCATCCCTTGACTCCTCTGGCCCAGACCACTCAGGAAAACAATCACAAGACCCTTTTCGACTCTCCTTTCTGTCAATACAAAATGCGGCATCAAAATGCTACACTATTTCTTACACCAGAAGCAGAAGGCTCTCATCATTTAGTGCACTGTATGATGATGATGTGACAGAGAATACACACAGATTAGACAAAGCATAAACCACTCTGAGGTCATTATTGTGTACTGGTGGTGACTCAATACAAGAGGCATTTGGTTATGATCTTAGGGGCACTCAGGATATACATGTGCCAAATTCGATGCTCTTGAAATTTACACTTATTTATAAAAGCCAGGCAGGTTCATAAAAGCACAAGACGGCCAGTCTCTCTCTCCCTCTCCCTCACTCGGGTTTCTTGTAGACCAGAAAGGCACCTGTGTGGGGACCCACATGCAAGATAGCTAAATATGAGTCTGGATGGATCAGTTGAGGTCATAAACCTTAGCTTAGAGTATTACACAACAAACCACTTTCCCACCTATATAATGTGATTTACGTCATCACTGCCTTGTGTATGACAGCCCTGCACTCCACAGCTCTTCCATGCTTGTCTGATTCACTCACTGGCCACTGTGACATCTGGGTGTGGCTTGGGTCTTCCGGCTGTCTGATGTCTTGTCATTCCAAGCGTTCATGTCATACCAATCACCTTCGCACCACCACTAACAAACTGGGAACAGGAGGATAAACCTACAGTGTTACATATTCCTCCCTTTCCTTTGATTATTATTATGTATCTATTTTCCTCTCCCCTCCAGAGTACTTTTAACTCCCCCCCGACATATACACCTCACGCTCTCCTCTTGCACACCATCACAGTAAACAAATTCCTAATATACTGACTCCTCACAAGGCTTCTATATCTCTGGTCCCGCCATCACAGATATCCAACTAGTCTATGAGAATAGGGTGTGTGTCCTCTGCTGCCCTCTGCACTCCAAAGCACATATACACACACACACACACCCTTCACTAAAGTTGATTCTCCCCTTTCCCACTGCACACAATAAAACACAACACACATTTCCTATTGCCCAGACATACACACTCAGTAACTATCCAAACACACACTTTTAACTGCCTAAAAATCCTGTTCTTCATTCCCTCTGCATATATACACACTCACACTCATTCCACCATTTAATGCAGTTCCTTTTCCCATTTCCAACAGTCAAAACACACACACACACTAACATCAGTACCCAGACACCCTAGACCTCCCACACCCAGGCACTCACACATTCACATACTCAGTACCTCCCCAAGACTGCACCCTGACACCCTTCACCACAGGACACATGAACCCCAGACCTCCCACTCCCAGGCACTCCCACTCACACACTCACATACACGCAGTCAATACCTCCCCAAGACTGCACCCTGACACCCTTCACCGCAGGACACATGAACCCCAGACCTCCCACACCCAGTATCCAAGGCAGCTACAGGCAAACAAATGATTACAAAACACTAGTGGCAGCATATCACATGTGACTTGTTTTGAGTGGCAGTGAGCGTCCTCTTGTCCACTCCTCCTCCTCCTGCTCCTGCCCCCTCCTGCTCCTCCTCCCTCAGGTAATATAAGGTATGAATATCACGTTGAAGGGCTTCTTGGCTTGGGGTGCTAGCGGCCAAGCTTAACTTCAGTCCTTGGGTAAGCGGGTTGAACCTTGAATAGTCTTGCTTTGCTGAGGGTACGAAAGTCAATATTAGCTTACAATTTGATTTTTTTTTTTTCTAGGCTGAGTTTGATTTTTTTTTTTAGCATCTAGCTGAGCATGTCTTAATTCTTCCTCAAGGAAAAAAAGAAAAATAAATAAATAAAAAATAAATAAATAAATAAATAAATAAAAATTCCAGTATATCTCAAATAATTCTGTAATCCTTAAAAATATAAATCACATCAACCTAAAGAATGAGAGAAGACAAAAAGAAATGAAGAAGACAAAACAAAAAGAAGAAGACAAAGAAAAAGAAGGAAAAGGAGAAGAAAAGAAGTAGAAATATTAATGTCCGTACTAAAAAAGAAGACCTAAAACAAACCTAAAAACCCACATCCCCAACTCACCTTATATTCATTCTCTGATTGCATGAGTCCGGCAACCACCACCATCTGATACTGCTTGGCTCTCATGCTGGACAGAGGCTTACGCAGGAGCCTGAGAGCTGAGGGCGCCGTCTGTGTGTGCAGGAGCTGGGAGACCTGGGTCGGGGAATGAGAGGGGTCCAGCACCAGCAGCCGTATGCCCCCCTCACTGCCCCCCAGCTGCTCAACGCCGATGACAGTGCGGCTGTGACCTACGGGAAGAGACGAGGGAGGTGTGGCTAGTGGAATAATAGTAATAATAATGATCTTCCTTGTATTCTTCTTTTCATTTATTATCCTTATTTTTCTTTGTGGGGTTTGATGGACTATTAGTCTCTAGTCTCTCTCACTTTTGACAATGTATACTCTCTCTTTGATATTCATCCTCATAAAACAACAATAATAATAATAATAATAATACCTAATAATAATAATAATAAAGTAGAGTATATAGACATGAAGACTGGGAGAGACTCATAGCCCCGCCAACACTACAAGGGAAAATTAGAACGATGAAAGAGAGAAAGAAAATATATAATAATGTCTTCTTTTATACAGCAAGGGAGGCAACTCAAGGGCAAGAAATAAAAACAGCAACAAAGAAGCCTGCTAGATGCTGCTCCAAATACTAAAAAGTCTCACGCAAAACAGCAAACACACACCATCAGGAACACAAGACAACACAGTAAAAAATTGAGGAAGGGAAGATGCTTGAGAGACATAAAGAAATATAGCTTCCCGCAAAGAAATATAGAGGTTTGGAACAGACTAAAATACTAAAAATTCTCACACAAAACAGCAAACACACATCATCAGGAACACAAGATGACACAGTAAAAAATTGAGGAAGGGAGATGCTTGAGACATAAAGAAATATAGCTTCCCGCAAAGGAATATAGAGGTTTGGAACAGACTAAGTGAGGATGTAGTATCGGTGAAGACTGTGCAAAACTTTAAGGAAACGTTGGACAAGTACAGATACAGAGACGGGACCACACGAGCGTAAGCCCAGGCCCTGAAAAATACAACTAGGTAAATACACGTCCTATGAAGAGAGGCAGTGAGCTCCAGGTTCCTTGAGACTCACCTTGGTGCTGGAGGTAGATCGGAGGCTTGAACTCGACCTGACTGGAAAAGTAGTCAAGGCACCATCGGAACAGTTCAGGGTGGGTGCCGTCTGAGCCTGTCGGTCGGTGGCAGTCGACCAGCTGGCACCTGGGGTAGTAGCAGGGGGTGTAAGAGGATTGGGGTGTCTTGAGGGTAATGAATCAAGGAGTAAGTGTAGTAGGCTGGCCATTCTGAGTTTTGGTTATTGTTATTTAAAATCACGTCTTCATTAGAGCATTGATTGATAGGGGTATGTAGTAAAGGTGGTTCATCTTTTTTTTTTTTAACAGCAAAGGAGTCAGTTCAAGGGCATAAAAAAAAGGAAACAATCAATGGAAAAAAAAGCCCGCTACTCACTGCTCCTAAAAAGAGTCAGA
The DNA here is from genome assembly GCF_024679095.1 of Eriocheir sinensis. Lineage (NCBI taxonomy): Eukaryota > Metazoa > Arthropoda > Malacostraca > Decapoda > Varunidae > Eriocheir > Eriocheir sinensis. The sequence continues at coordinate 8,235,231 of NC_066537.1, forward strand.
GTGGCCGAAAGATAGGTTAATAGAACATTGTCAATTCTTTCACCATAACGGGAAAAATTGATGCTTCTTACTCTTTCTCTCACTCAAATGCACACTCACTAACACACACACAGCAGGGAAGGGCATCGGGTCCTTACTTTATCCTGAAGGAGGAGAGGAGTGTGACAACCTCCGTGGCACCAATCCACTTGCGAGTGTTGGACAGCTTCCCCCCAAGCTGCTCACAGCCCTGAAATACACAGCAACACTTCAACTCAAGTAACAAATATAAACACATGATCACAAGAATATGAACACATGATATCAAAATGACCAAATAAGTAGCCTCTTAGGAGACAGACTATAATCCAAATACATTTTTATCCATATCGATCATGAGTCCCAACGTTGCCAGATTGTCGTACTCAGCCTCCTATGTTTGACGATTTCCGACCCAAAATTGCCTCCTTGACCCCAATAACTGCCTTCATATATAGTTATCGTTAAAATGGTTAATTATTGGTGTTTTTTGGCAATAGCTATGACTCAGAAACCGGTAAATACGAGGTTCTGAGTACGATAATCTGGCAATGGTGCTCATGGCTACTCTATCAACAAACATTAATTCCTAGTGCTGCCTCTTTACGCAGACGTTACATCACAACACACGCACCTGGAGATCAAAGCCGTTCCGCCAGGCCTGTTCAATGAGCTTCTGGATCTGCGAGATGGAAGGCATCATGTTTGGCCCTGAGAAGAGGCGGGAGTAGTAGCCTGTGTGGTGCTGCAGGGAGCTCAGCAGCATCTGGATGTTCCTGAGGGGGACAGTAATTGACCATGAGGGAAAATAAGGACACTGAATGAAGAAGATGGAAAAAAAAAAAAAGAAAAAAAAAAAAAAAAAAAAAAAAATGAAGCAATAAAAACGTCCCATGAATCAATAAGTTCATTGCACATTATCTTAAATATCTTGTTCACCAAATTCTATACTTTTGTAATGATTAAATAGAAGTAAAATGAAGTTGTAAAATTAATCAAGAGGCCTACTAGAAAAGGCATTGACAGGAAAGAACAGTTAACATGAAAATAGAAAAAAACAAGAAAGAAAAGAGCAAGGCATACTCTAGGGGTTAAAGACTGTCACTGGCTTGGTCATTTATAAGTTTCACAGCTTCAGTATTACCTCTAAACAACATCTTTTCACTGAGCATAAGAACAAACTAAGACACAATTCCTGAAGAGAGCACGCAGAGTATCCGTGGACAATTCCCGAGGCTCAGTCATTGATCAGTTTTGTAGATCCAATATATGCACCTATAAACTACATTTTTCACTATGCATAAGAACAAACCGAGACTTTTCCTGAAGCCAGCATGCACAGTATCCATGAACAGTTCCCAAGACCCACCTGTAGCCGCAGCCCCAGCCTCGGTCGCCGTACGTGGAGCCATAGTGGTCCACGGTGGTGCAGAGGTAGGTAGCCTTCACGTTGTTGGTGGCCTCACTTACCACACGTATGGGTCCGAGAAGCCCTGACGACGCAAAAGAGCACCACACATCCACAAGCCAGCCATGTGGGATCAAAAGAAAAGACATAGGAACGTAGGAAAGATCTCTCTCATACACTGCACGCTGCATTGAAAGAGAAGTGAAAGGACATAGGAACATAGGAAAAATATCTCTCACACACTGCAAGCTGCATTGAAATCTAACATAAAAATAGTAAAAATAAGCAGGAGCAAGGCAAACGCAAGGCAAGACTGTTATTGTTTTGTGGATACAGTAAATCTCTATACATTTGTCACCACCATGAGAAAAGACTAAGACACAAACCTTTGGTACACGAGCGTCCGTCATCCACCCCATTCTTCTCGGCGATCTTGAGCTCAATCTGCCGCTCGTAGTAGTCCGCCACCGTCATCTCCCCGGCGTACACGGCTCGCTGCATGTTGCTCAGGCTTTGCTGGGAGAAGTTACCCTCGTTGTCCATCCCATACTGTGCCTGAAACACCGCACTGCTTATTGCCTGAACCAAACACTTTTTTTCCCTTAGGGTAAAATATTAAGTGTTCAACTGTACCAAACTGTCTTCTGGCCTCACAATCTTTATTTCCTTTTCGTTGCTGTTTTATTTCTATTTTTTTATTGTCCTTGACCTGCCTCCCTTGATGAGAAAAAACTCTCCCGAAGACCAAAGGAAAAGACTAAAATTAAAAGTGTTCAATTGTACCTAAGGCCAAATAAAGAGGCTGTAAAATAAGGAGTGTTCAACTGTACTAAACTCTCTCTCTTTCCCTAATGTCAAATCAAAAGTCTAGAAAATTATGTGTTCAGCTCTGAGCCATTCGCTTTCAACTCTGCATCAACAACTCCCTCTCGTAATAAAAAATCCCCTTTATTTCAGTACCCATAAATTTGTCAGCTGTCATAAAGGGCCTCACCCTAAGCAGAGAAAACTCCTGCTGTTCTCTCATGCGCTGGACCTCCTTCTCCTGCTTTTCCAGTTCGGTTACGAGTCGCCTCTCCCATCCACCCTCATCTGGAGTTACTGGAGGAGGAAAAACCATCAACCATCAACTCAGTGTTCCAAATCTTTACTTCTAATATTGGGGATCGACTTCATAAATATTCTAAGAGTCAGTACTATTTCGCAATGAACAATATTATTAGTTCCCAGCTTACCGATGGAGGGCGTGCGTGTGAAGTGAGTGTCAATGTGGGCCGCCAGATCCCCCTGAGTGGTGAAGCCCATCCTGCTGCAGACCGGACAGGAGCCGACGTCCTCCTCCTCGTCCTCTTCCAACACTTGATCCTCTGGCGAGCACACCTCAGACTGCAACATAAGGAAAAAGTGTATAATGTGTGTGTATTTACCGTCTTTCACTTACGTATGTTGCTGTATCTATATTATTTGAGTTAAAACTGATCTGTCCTCATATCTTCTATCTACTTTATTTGAGTTAAAACTATTCTCTCTTCATTTCTTCTTCTAATCAGTATTATTTTTTCACCTATATGGCTTATTTCCAGACATTTATATTTTTTTCTATGGTTTTACTTTCAATGGTGACAGCTGACCTTGGCCGGGCTGAGGATGTCCTTGTGCTGGATGTTGACGTGCAGCTCCAGGTCTGGGGTGGACTCAAACTGCTTCATGCAGAGCGGACAGGTGAGCACCACCTCCTGGCGCACTGTCACGGCGGGGAAGGAGGGTGACGTGAGATCAAAGTGTGCCCTGTTGACGTGCTCCTCCAGCCTCCGTGGCGACGTCTCCTGCAGGCCACAGATGGGGCAGGACGGCACACCACCTGGGCTTGCCCTGACGGCGGCTTCCTGGTGGCCCTGCTGGTTGAGGTTGAGGGAGAGCTGGGCGCGGGAGGGTGAGCCACGACTGCCCCCGCCCTTGCCGTGAGCGGGGCTCAGGTTGGCATTGTAACCCTCGGTTTCATCGTCGTCGACGGTGATGAGCGGCACGCGACGGTTGTCAAGGCTGTCCTGGAGTGGGACAGTCCGCTCAGGCAGCTCCCCATAGCCGTTGGTTACCAGCAGCAGTTCATCATCGTCCAGGTCTTCGTCCTGCGGGCTGAGGTAATCCAGGTGGGCCGAGTTCACATGGTACACCATCTCCGGGGCCGTGATGTCCTCCAGGTCGCAGAAGGGGCAGGCGGTGGTGCCAGGCAGGTGCACCAGCACCATGTGGGAGCGGAGGTCCTCGTCGGCCAGGCCCTCCAGCCCGCACACCTCGCAGGAGTACAGAGCCTCCTGGGGCATTTTGGCTGCCATATTGGATCTGCACAAATAAAGAAATTTAATATGAAATGCCAGAATTTGCTCTTTACTACACTCCTACACGGCCACTGCGTGTAACGAAACACACGAGAAATAAATCCAGACAAGGAAAGGTTTGCCGGTGCTGGGGATCGAACCCGCGACCAGCGTAACGGGAGAGCCACTCCTTTACCAGTCGGCCAAAGAGGTACCCCCCTGGCTAAGTGGGTTATGGGAGGCTCGCCCATCAGGCAAGTCAGCATTACACGTCTCCCCATTCCCATTTAGATTAATTTCTGTGTGTTGAGTTCTCATTTTTCTATGAACTTCGGAGAGCATGGGCCATCACTCTACCTGTTACCCTCTCGGGGTGACACAACAGAACCACAGGAGAGGATCCCACCGCTGCCACCAGTGAAATGCCAGAATTTGCTCTTTACTACACTCCCACACAACCACCGCGTGTAACGAAACACACGAGAAATTAATCCAGACAAGGAAAGGTTTTGCCGGTGCCGGGGATCGAACCCGCGACCAGCGTAACGGGAGACCAGTCGGCCAAAGAGGTACCCCCCTGGCTAAGTGGGTTATGGGAGGCTCGCCCATCAGGCAAGTCAGCATTACAAATATACATCACACCCTCACTAAATGCCACTTTGCTATAACGCTGATGAGAAAAGACTGTGAGGAAAGCTACCCAGTGTTACTTCAACCACCACACTCACGACCCACTTGACAGCCAGCTGGCATTTGGTAAAACACTCCTGAGGAAGTGTCAACCACCTCAGGAGTCTTGAGTCAGTGCCGGGCACGACCCTACTGAACCAGGCTGTGAGGAAGCCTGTCTGCAGCCCTGACACACACTGACAAGCCCTGGCGTGCCCCGAGCAGCCCCAGCACACCCCGGCAAGCCCAGGGCAGGGCAGGGCAGGGGCAGGGCGGGAGGTCACGCTGCTGGACGGGGCCAACACCCTCGGGGCGGGACAACCCTCCCTGACGGGCCTGGCCATTCCCACGGGGGCGGCGGGGGGCGTCACTCACCAGCAGGGGCGTGGGCGGGCGGGCGGCGCTGGCTCGTGCCTGGCGCTGCCTCAGTGTGGGAAATGTTGACGAGGAATCACCGGCGTCCACTCGGCATTGATTTTCGAGCGCCTGTCTGCCATCAGCTGGGCCGCCGGGCTTCCCATTTTCTTCCATGGCGACGCTGGATTACTTCGCTGCAACGGAACACAAATACCTCACAGAAACTCACAGAAGCTCACAGAAGAATTCAGCCTGTGTCTCCGGCTCGAGATAACTCTTACTTCGGTCGATCGAGTGGTCGCTGTGGTCGAGGTGTCTGGACCCATGCCCAATATCAATGGCTACCGTGTGCTCTAGTTTTTTGTCTCTGTGATCTCCATGCATGCCTTATCCAGCCTATTTTACCTAATTACATGTTATCTTTCTATCTGTCTATGTACCTCCCTTCTCCCTTGTTGTTTACCTGCAACAATAAACTATCAATCAATCAATCTATTTTTGTCTGTCTGTCTACTTATCTATCTCCATCTATCTCTCTCATTTCTGTTTCTCGTCCCTTTCTTCATAAATCATTTTTCCTTGCGTTCTTTTTCCTCAATTTATTTCCTATTTTGTTTCTTTTATTATTCCTTAAAAGCTGGAAATAGAGAGATAAAAGCAATAATTAAAGGATGCAACAGCTGGGAGGAGGACCAACGAGAGAGAGAGATTGATTGATTGATAGTTTATTGTTGCAGGTAAACAAAAATTAAGGGAGAAGGGAGGAACATGAATATATTGCCAAACGATTAATTAATTATAAGATGGATCGATCTATATAGACTGACAAATGGATAGATAGATTAGACAGATAGATAGGATAAAAGGGATAAAAGGATAAAAGGAACTGATATATGAGACAAAGGATAAAAGGAACCGATGAGACAATTATAAGATTTATGATGATAGATAGATAGATAGAATTAAAGATAGACAGACAAATAGATAGATAAGTAGACAGACAGGTATATTAGACAAGTAGACAGGATAAAAGGGACAAAACTATGGAATACCGAATTGAGACAAGATGAGATGGAGGGACGTTCGAGAATCAGCAGAGAGAGGCCGGACAAACAGATAGATAGACAGATTAAACGGATAAATAGGATAAAATAAGGATAAGAGGAACCGTTTTGAGACAAGATTTATGATGAAAGGGACGAAAATCAGAAATGAGAGATAGACAGAGCAATTATATAAAAGAGATAGATAGACAAATAGATAGACAGGCATATTAGACTGGTAGAAAGGATAAATTAGGGATAAAAAAGGATAAATAGGAACCGATATGAGAAAGATTTATGATGTATGGGATCGACGTACGAAAATCAGAAATGATCGAGAGATAGACAGACAAATAGATAGATAAATAAATAGACAGGTATATTAGACAATTAAGTAGATAGGATAAAAGGGATAAAAAAGAATAAAAGGATCACCGATATGAGACAAGATTCAATTATGATGAGAGATAGATAGAATTAAAGATAGACACACAGATAGACAGATTAGACAGGTAAATAGGATAAAAGGGATAAAAAAGAATTAAAGGAACCGATATGAGACAAGATTTAATGATGAGAGATAGATAGAATTAAAGATAGACACACAGATAGACAGATTAGACAGTTAAATAGGATAAAATATAGGAACCGAAGAGACAAGATTTAATTATGATGAGAGATAGATAGAATTAAAGATAGACACACAGATAGACAGATTAGACAGGTAAATAGGATAAAAGGGATAAACAAGGATAAAATATAGGAACCGAAGAGACAACGAGGAGGCCGCGGCGATGTAAACAAACCCAGCCTTGAGGGTACGGCTCACACACACACTTAGACACGTGGTTAAATTTTCCTCGCAATGGCTGTTCGCTGTCAATTTGAAGGCTCTAATGAGATCGGGGTGTTCAGCAAGCTCACCAACGCCTACTGCTTGGTGGGGATCGGCGCCTCTGCTAATTTCTACAGGTAAGACATACAGGTCGTCAAATAGGCCTATCACCATGTCTCAGTAACTTGGATCGCGTATGTATTGTTTTCTACAGGTAATTACGTGGTTCTTCAGGTAAATGCGTAATGTTTTCTTTTTATACAGGTAAGATATACAGGGAGTCAAATAGGCCTATCAGCATGTCTCAGTAACTTGGATTGCATAATGTTTTCTTTTCTACAGGTAATTGCTTCATTCTACAGGTAATTGTGTCATTCTACAGGTAAATGCATAATGTTTTATCTTTCTACAGGTAATCAAACAGCCCAGTCAGCATGTCTCAGTAACTTGGATTGCATAATGTATTGTTTTCTACAGGTAATTGCTTCATTATACAGGTAATTATGTCATTCTACAGGTAAATGCATAATGTTTTCTTTTCCTACAGGTAATCAAACAGCTCAGTCAGCATGTCTCAGTAACTTGGATTGTGTAATGTATTGTTTTCTACAGGTAATTGCATCATTCTACAGGTAATTGTGTCATTCTACAGGTAACTGCATCATTCTACAGGTAACTGCATCATTCTACAGGTAAATGAGAATTTTTTTTCTCTTTCTACAGGTAATCTAACAGCCCTGTCAGCATGTCTCAGTAACTTGGATTGCGTAACGTTGTTTTCTACAGGTAATTACGTGGTTCTACAGGTAATTGCGTATTCTACAGGTAAATGTGTAATGTTTTCTCATTCTACAGGTAATCAAACAGCCCAGTCAGCATGTCTTAGTAATTTAGATTGCATAATTTTTCTTTTCTATGGGTAATTGCATCATTCTACAGGTAAATGTGTAATGTTTTTTTTCTACAGGTAAGATATACAGGAAGCCACATAGCCCTATCAGCATGTCTCATTAACCCTGGGTTGCATGTTTTCTTTTCTACAGGTATTTCCATAATTCTACAGGTATATGTGTAATGTTATCTTTTTTCTACAGGTAAGAATAAGCAGGTAATCGAACAGCCCAGTCACCATGTCTCGTTAACCTTGTATTGCGTAACGTTTTATTTTATTATACACTTTGCTCATGTTTTCTTGGTCTTGGTGAACCTGTACCATGATTAATTACACTAGTATCAGATAAAGGAGAATGTTGGGAAAGGTCTTTATTTTTTCCCTTTCCTTTATCTCATTTTCTTATTGTTACACTTTGTTTGTATCTTTTGGTCTAGCTGGATCTGGATCATGATTAAAATTACACTAGTATTAGATGAAGGGAGACTGTTGGGAAAACCCTTTATTATTGTCCTGTTGTGTTAGTAATGGTGTAAGATGAGTGTTGGAGGATAGCTAAATGCCCCTTTCCTATAGCCTCCCATTATATATATGTAACTAAAGATAAAGAAGAATGTTGGGAAAGGTCTTTTTGTCCTCTTGTGTGCTAGTAATGGCATAAGATGAGTAATGGAGGATAGCTAGATGCCTCTTTCCTATATATTCCCAGTATATATACGTAACTAAAGATAAAGAAGAATGTTGGAAAAGGCCTTTTTTGTCCTGTGGGTGAGTAATGGCTGAAGATGCATATTGGAGGATAGCTACATGCCCCTTCTGTGTTTGGCAGCATCTTCGAAGACCAGCTGAGCGAGACCATCCCTGTGGTGTACACGTCCATCGCTGACTGCCGCATCGTGGGCTCCATGGTCGCAGGCAAGTGGAGCCCTTCCTGACTGGCCACTGTGCTTGCTCCTTCCCTATCACTTGCACTTTGGTTGTTCATCTACTTATTGGTTTGGTATTACTACAGAATTACACCCAACTCACCCCATTGGTTGTTACATTTTCCTGTAATACTCTAAAATGCTTATCATCACTCTGATGAATTATATACGTTGAGTTTGAGTCACATTAATGGGAACTCCTTACCATTTTTCTAAAACTTGTAAAACAAGCATTCTCACTGTAATGGAGCATTAAGATTAAGAAATGTAATATCAAGCCTGGCCACGGAATGTCGCAGCACCACCTCAGACCTTCCTGCATTGCCTTCTGCAGGGAACCGTCATGGTCTGCTGGTTCCCAACACAACCACAGACACAGAACTGCAGCACCTGCGTGACCACCTGCCAGACAAGGTCAAGGTGCAGCGGATAGAAGAGCGGCTTTCAGCCCTCGGCAATGTGGTCGTGAGCAATGACTACGTGGCGCTGGTTCACCCCGACATTGACAGGGTATGCTGCTCTGTGGGATTTGTTACCCTGGATCAAAGTGAACAGCATCAAGTACAATAAGTTGTTGCTTTATTTGTTGCCCAATTGCAGTACAGTAAGCCTCCAGCTTCATGACTTTTAGTTTGTGCAGCCTATCAAACACTCATTTTTCAGGTGCAACACATATGTGGTCTATTATATGTAAAAGTTATTGTGATTACAATTACTACCAATTATAAATATAATTTGTTACAATCTACTTGAAAATGCATCAGTAATCAATTACAACTGCATAAAAATTAGTAATCTTTTACAATTACATAAAATATCCGTAATCGGTTACAATTACAGATTACGATTACCTCATGCCTTTCTTGTGTATGTATGTATGTATCACACTTTCCTCACACACTGCCACTCCTCCAACAGCATCAAATTCTCTCATGCTCATTTACATGCTCCAGGAAACGGAAGAGATCATCCACGACACCCTACAAGTGGAGGTTTTCCGTCACACCATTGCCAACAATGTTCTTGTGGGTTCATATGCAGTGCTGTCTAACCAGGGCGGCCTTTTGCACCCCGCCACCCCCACGCAGGAGCAGGATGAACTGTCCATGCTGCTGCAGGTGCCCCTGGTGGTGAGTTTTGATAAAGACTTCAGGTACTAGGTTATAACTAAACCATCTTTTGTTTATAATAATTGGAAAGCAGTTCTATTGATGCAAATCTTCAGTCTCATCCCCTTTGGTCCCTAGGCTGGGACAGTAAACCGTGGAAGTAACTCCCTCGCAGCAGGTCTGTTAGTGAATGACTGGGCTGCCTTCTGTGGAATGGACACGACAGCCACTGAGCTAAATGTGATCGAGAGCATCTTCAAGATCACGGATGCTCCACAAGCTGCTGCATCCACCACCATGAGGAAGGCGCTTATTGACAGGTGGGAGCTGATGGAATAACTTGTTAGTGATCTTTCTCAGGTGATGTGAGGACCAGTTAGTATAAGAATGTGTTGAGAAGGATGAAGTGGATCCATGATTCTTCCTCAAGTTTTGCTCTACATTTTTGTGGGTTGGGTTATGCAGAAGTAGATGGATTCATAACCTTAGAATGCTACTTATGTACACAGATTGAACTAACTTTGAGCTTTAGAAACAATTGAGGCAGTAACAATCTGGGCTATTAATGTGCACTATCTGTCAATTTTTTCTTTTGTACTTCTGTTTGAATATTTTTTTAATAACGTGATGTGCTTTCCTTTCAGCATGACATAAAAAGAATGCACCGTTGCAGCGGCAGAAGCAGCAGCAGTGCATGGAACAATGTGTTATTGTTCTTGTGAAAAATTTGACTATTCCATTTTATCATTGTCCAAGCTTTTTCTTTACATATTTTGTTGCAATTTTAAACTTATATTTCTAATTTGAGAGTTCTGTATATCATTAGACATGCACATGTAATCATTTATGTATGAAAATAAATGTTAAAACAATAGACTCTTGTTATGCATATGAACATTGTTTTGATGATTGTTGTAGCATATGAAGTGTGACTGAAAAGTTCCAAAACCATGTACACCTATGAAATGGAAAGACCATACCAGAGTTAGATTGTGTTGCCACCCCTTCCAAAGTGGTCGCCTTGTGCAACGATACACTGCTCCCAGCGCTCCTGCCACACGTGGAACAGTTGCTGGGAATCTTGTTTATTTTAACTGTGATTAGAACTGGATCTACTCCATGATGTCAAGAGATTAATGCATAAGCTGGAAATACACTGTCGCGCTGCACTCAATGACAACAGCAACAGTGCCAGAGCTTTTTGATCGGACCTTGTATTTGTCAGGTTTTACGGCTTTATATGGTGTAAGTAAAGTCCCTGCTGATATCAATAGTTCTTTTTATGACATTCTATCAAATTATTAGGATCCAACATCATGTTTCACCCTTCAGATGTCTTTACTTGATGCTGTGCCTTAAAAATACAAAAATTAACTAAGCTTCTCCTGGTAAACCTTTTATTACAAGCTCACAGAATCATCACAATTATTAGTCCACACACATTGGACAATTACAAATTTAAATAAAACAGCAAAATAAAATAGTAACACAAGAACACTGGCTGGACATATTTAAGCTACATACAAGTCCTCAGACCATTGGCAGCTACTAAAAAAAAAAAAAAAAAAAAAAAAAAAAAAAAAAAAAAAGTACAGCAAAAACCGTGGACATCTCACTGACTTAAAAGGTTACTGTAGGGTAAGTATATTACACTGACATATCTAAGTTCTGCACTATTCCAAAACTTCTCTCACTGTTTAACGTCTAAAAATAATTTTATTGCATCCAAGATAAAAGTTGAACACGTGTAATATCACTGCCACAAGAATTCTTTAATCAGTGAACCACTTGTTATATTTACAACTTGAGGATTGGCCAAGAATTTAAAAAGGATTGTTATAACAATTAAAACATTAAAAACAGGACATTCAACAACAAAGTAAATACTTGTATCCTTGGGTATTATTAAAGGAAGGCTACTGTAAAGGAAGTCAAGGAATCCTTTCCATGGCTTTATACTCAAGTTTTTTTCCTACCCATGACATTCAGAGGTAAGGAAAGGGCTGCAAACATTTAAAATTCAACATGCAAATGAGTGTGATCAACCAATGGTGTGTCTGTCACAATGAACGACTACTTGCCTAGAGCCAGTGTCATGGAGGGCTGGTCCAGACAATTTACTTATCACAATTATTTGTACTTATCATTACATTTGATTTGCTTAGAACAAAATTTCTTATTCATAATTAACTCTTAGATGGCGGCAGTATTTGAAGAGTAGCTCCCCCAAAATGAATCGTCTATATATGGTCACTGCCGACTTAGGACCGTAGCATAAAGATAGTTATGCCGCATAATAGATGTTTTAACTATTATATATATATATATATATATATATATATATATATATATATATATATATATATATATATATATATATATATATATATATATATATATATATATTCGACTGCAATCTGGAAGTGTTTTTATATCTCTGCCATACAAAACTGACCGACGAATTTTGGACCGTCTCTAAATAGTTTCATCACCGTCTAAGGATTAAATACATAATTACATAATTGAATGTAATCACTGACTTGCACAACAGAAAGTTTTACATAGATATAAGTACTCAATCATCAGTATCAGTACTGCATTAGAACAAACACATAATAACGACTAGATAGGAAATCAGAAGAAAAGGTTCCCTGTTGATGGGGATGTACCACCAGTGATGATGGCCTCCGGCTCCATCACTGAGGGAACACATTGCCACACACACAATCAATAATTTCTGGCCCTAAAAATAACTTGGCAACTGTCTATGAGAAGGCATGCCACAAATTGGTCGATGGATGGTACCCTGACATTCATTTGTAGATCATTTTCAATTAGGTGTGAGGGCTCCATCCATAGCTTCTTAAAGTAGAGTCACTTGTTGATTTGATCAGGGGGCATATTCTCAAAAATTTTGGCGCCCAAGTCCACACATTTGACAAGGCTTTCCTAGGAGTTGAGCATTTCCAGGGGTAGTTTAATGAGTGGTGGCAGTTTGAGCCTTTTTCTGTACCATGAACTTAAAAAGAAAACTCCTTAGAACCCAACTGATTTCCTTTTCTGGGCTTTGGAGACTGTTGTGAGAGGCAGAAGCATCTGAGAATACCGCCCCAGACCTCTGGGATATGCCACCTTCATTTTATCATACCTCTTGCGGCTTGTTTAGGATGTCTCTTAACTTGCTAACTCCATGCCATACCCCAATCCTGTGGCCCTGCTGTATGGCTTGAAGTTTATTCTTACTTTATTTCATCATGCATTCTGAAGCATACATCACATACATTGGCCCTCCACTGTCCTGCCTCTTTACTGATAAACTATAAATGGCAGACTCCTGTTCTTTCCACAGCATAAATCCCCCCATGGCAAAACTTTCTATCTTGTTTTGTTTATTCATTAAATAAGGGAATTTGAGAAGACTTACACCCTTACCTTTAATTACTAGCTCCAAACATAGGATTCTGAAAATCAGTTATGGCTGGCCTGTATAACGGACTCACATTCTGTAGGAGAGAAAATGAATGTTAAAATCTAATAATCTCTGCTCTTGAAAACAACAATTAAAGCACTATATTGCTACCTAACTTTCATACTTACATCAGTCCAGGCAGCCTTGGCCTTTTCAGTTTTGAAAGCTTCATATTCCCGTTTATCCTTAATGGTGGTGACGACCTTCCAGGCAATGAGCAACAGGAGGCCCACCAGCACCACACCCGCCAGCACTCCGCCCACCACGACTGTTGAGGAGAGGAACAATGACACACACACACACCCCTCACTCACACTGCATGAATTGGTAGAGGAGTGTGATTTTTTTAACCTAGACGGCAGCGGAACTATATAAAGAGGGTCCAGAATTCAGTCAGTCAGTTTTGTAAGGCAGAAATATAACAACACTTTTAGACTGCAGTAGAATTTATATGTAGATGATAGTTAAAACATCTCTTATGTGGCAAAACTATATTTATGCTACTGTCCTAAGGTTGGCAGTGACTATATAATAGACGATGCATTTTGTGGGGAGCTACTCTTCAAATACTGCTGCCGTCTAAGAGTTAATGATTCCTTCAAGATCAAGTTAAGGAAATTAAACTTCTCTAGGTTGGTAAGTTTACTCCTCAGTCAAATATATCATAACCTTTGGAGGTTGATTCTTAGATGAGACTGGCTTACAAAAATATATGTATAAACAGTAAGTCATGAGGAGCAATTACGTCTGTGGTTCTTTGAGTACTCACTCCATGGATTGATTACTTTGGGACACTCCTTCTTGTCCTGAGCCCACACATGCTTGACTGTTCCATTTTCTTTAACTTGGTAAAAAAATCTACAACCCTCTTCATCCGTGCTGGAACACAGATGACCATAGTTCTCTGGGGGGAGAGGAAAATTAAATGAGTGTATAACAATTAGGATGAGTAACATTTTGTAAGGAGAGATTATGGAAGTCAAACATGGGAACAGTAAGGAAGTGACAACATAAGGAAGTAACAAGTAAGGAGCAACAACGTATTTTTTAACCCGGTAGCAGCGACGGGCCAAATGTGTGGCTTTACCGTGTAGCAGCAAAGGGTCAAATTTGTGCCATGATTTAACCCGCCCCCAAAAAAGATGACACATAAACTGATCACGAATGTTTCTATATATACTATGAAATGGTTTGTGTGAGTGATGATTTTTTCACATTTTTCTCGCTTAGAAGAACCATTAAGAAACATGATCCCCGCTGCTACTGGGTTAACAAAGAACATGACTTAATTTCAAGCTAAACTTTGCCGGCCATAAAATATATCCATTCAGGTCATCACAAAACTAAGAAGGAGGGATGGAGGCACAATGTTCAAAGGGTGTGCACACTGAAATAACAGCTATCCAAATACAACTAAGAAAACCTTGAAAGTTATGGATTTCATTTGTACTTAATATATAATGACTTTCATTAAGAAGGACTTTGGAGCCTTTACAACGCACTCGTCATGTCAGAAATGATGGTGACCGTGTAGCTGGAGCACTGGTCCTCGCATGCAGCCCCGTACGTCCCCGTCTGAAACACTAAACACTCGACGCAGGGCTTGTACTCCTCACACTTTTCATCACAAAACTGAAATGCGAGGAGAGAGGGGGATGCCAAGTCACTATGTAATTCCAGTTGCAGCATTATATCTATGAAAGACAAAAGACTTATTCAGCACCCCTTCTTACAGTTACAAATATGCAGTACAATAGTAACATTTTTTTATGGCACAGGAGGAATGGAAGCAGCAATACAAAAATGTTAAAAAAAGCCTGTAACATGCTACACTATAAAAAGGAGACTGAGAAAGATTGAAAAAGACAATGATTAAATTCAGTTCTAAAGATGTTGATATATTTAACTGGTATTTTGACAGTAATAGTTATTCACTGAGGCATCAGCAACAAGTACTAAACTGTTATGAACTAATTTAGCTGGTAATGAGGCATGGCTGTTTAACCCCTTGACTGTGGATTTCCTATAAGAAGACATCACCAAGCTACCGGAATGGAACAAAAAGTGGCTGCAATAATTCAATGAAGAAAAATGTAGTCATGCACCTTGGGAGGGGAAATCCAGCATACCAATACCACAAGGGAAACACTCCACTTTCCACCACAGAGGCAGAGCAAGACCTGGGAGAATGTGTTACCAGGCTACCAGTGAAGGTGAAATCCATGCCAATCGCAGTGGACGGGTTAATGCCAACACACTATGTACACTCACTCATAATAACTCCAATATCTGAGGAAAGAAAACAAGGTACACCAGCACCTCACCTTGCAGTTTTCACAGTGCTTCCCCTCATAGTCGGCCTGACACTCACACCTGTTGCATATACAGTTCCCATGGCCGGAGCAGACTACCCCCTCGGTGTCTGGAAGATAGGTACACAAACAACATTGAGGCCAACGAGACAGCCTTGCCAACTATGACTGTATACATGAAAATTCTTACCAAGTCACCTCAGTAAATAATTCATTCAGATCCCAAGTAAAACAAGATATGAAACCTTCCTCCAAAACCAGTTAAAAGTGTAGATCAGTCAAGGAAGAGGAAGGTTAAGGGCATTGCAGAGTCAGCTAGTGTCACAAGAACAATTATAACTCTGTATAACTGTAACTAATCCACAAAATATCTTACCTTTACAGTTTTCTGTGTCGGTGCTGCAGCTACAATTCTGCCCCTCCCAACCTGCATCACAGTCACATTCATTACAGTCGCAGTGTCCATGACCAGAACAGATTTCTCCATTATTCCCTCGACAGTCTTTGTGGAAATTAGTGCACTGACAGTAGAACCCTTCAATAACCTGAGAAAAGGTAGACAGTGAAATGGTGTTCAAGGTAGTATGTTTTACAAGGACAAGCTGTAGGGAAGGCTGGACAAGATGGGGCTGGAGGCAGATAGATACCATAAGAGTATGTCTTCTGTCAAGAGTGTATGAATACCAGAAATATCTGTTGCTAGTGAAGAATACAGGAGTTTAACACTGTACTGGGGTACTGGAAAAAAGGTGATGATTTGAACCATTATGAAGTTTTTGTATTCAGTTTCTTTTGTTAAAATAAGTCTGCTCAGCAAAGTGAAAGTGCTTGATTGTCATACTGAGAAGATACAAGACTTGAGTGAAGGTTCACCTCATCTGGGTCTGGCCTCTTGTTACACACACACTGGCCACATTCACACTTGCCCTGGCCACTGCACACCACAGCCTCTGTAGCATTAGGGTTGATACAGTTTGTCTCATCAATGTCTGGGTTGTTCACATCTCCTTCCCTGCACTGACAGTTCTTCCCCAAAAAGCCAGGATGGCACTCACAAGCACCACACCTCAAGTCTCCTTGCTTCATACAAATATCTGCATTGGCAATAAAATCCTGGAGAGAAAAAAAATACATGAATTATGCTATGCATCGTTGGAGAGATAAAAGATACACAAATTATGCTATGCATTACAACTCACATAAAATATACTAAAAAATGTCATAAATAATTAATTAGTTCAGCACAATAGTCCCAAATAGCATGGGATCAAATAATAGCATAAGTATAAAATATCCAACCAAAAGTTATCTAGTAGTGTATCCAAGACTAGCAGTAGGACCAGATGGCCAAGACATTTTCTGCACACAAAAGAATCCTGTCCCTGCCTGCTGGAGGGGCTCACCTTCCCCTCCTCACACCTGCACTCGCACAACATCTCCAGGTCCAGGTATAAGTTCTGTGAATGGCCAACAAGTTCAAAATTCAAGGTGACATTCTGTTGGTCCCGAGCAGGACATTCCTCAATCTGCAATATAGATGATACTTGATTATAGCTTTAACTGTGGCATGAACTGCAATTTTGAAGTCCATTTCCATAATCTAGATTTTTTTCAAAACTAAAACACATTTTATATTCAAGGAAATAATGTGAGATATTTTTGAGAAAGGGACACGTGATAAAGGAATACAAGGAAAGTCTGGACACAGGAAAAAGGTAAACAGAGTAAAGGAATTTCAGCTGCAAAGAAAGAAAAAGAAAGATGCAGGAAAGGGAAGTGACTTATGATGCAGGGTGGAGATATAGCCAAGTAGCAGGTGGTAGAGAACCTTGACGTCCAAGGTGAACTCTGCTTTTTCACCCATGAGCATCTCTTTGCAGGTGTTTCCCTTTTGCACTGCACCGCCCTTGCACCTAGTATACACATCCACTGTGAGCCCTGGCATGGACGTCTGGGGCTCCAGGGTGATGGTTTGGATCCTGTCCTGTTGGTGTTGACGGAAAGAAGCAGATGCAAGTTGGTGTGGCAATACCATTCAGGAACACACAACTTAACACTGACTGCTGGGTTTATAAGTTAAGAAAAAGGCTAATTTACATCATTACATATGGAACTACTGTTACTGTTCTTATTTTCTATTTTAACATTGCTTAATTTCATTTTTTTTTTTTTTTACAGTAAAGGAAACAGCTTAAGGGCAAAAAAAGAAAACAATAATGAAAGAAAAGCCACAAAAATTACTGCCCTTATAAAAAAAGTTAAGAGGAGTGGCCAAAAGAGAGAGGTGTCCTGATACATCCTGATGGCAGAAAAGACTGTTCCAAGCTCATACTTACTTTAACAGGATCCACGATGATTTTGACAATATTAGAGGACGTGTCCATGTCACTGCAGGAGGAGCTGTGCAGCATACCAGACAGCATCTGGTAGAGCGACACCTGATCCTCTGTTGCAGCGAAAACGGTGGTCAAGTTATTGTCTTTCAGTACCTTGCTGAGCTGAGGGAGGCCAAACAATAATGATGAGGATGATGATGTGGCACTGCTGGTGGTGACAGTAATGCAGCAAAAATGAAGAGTAAGGTCATAAATCAAATACGTACTGACAGTAATCATGATAATGGTGATCATGTGGTGGTGGTGGTGACAAAATAGGATCACAATAATGTATGAAATTTCACTAAAGAACCTCCTATAGTGAAACCAGACTGGCGAGCCCGTTTTGGTGCTGGCTCCTGCGGGTTCTTTCCTCCCCTCCACTCCTGCCACACAGTCCCAACACCTATTTTTTCCCCTCATATGTTAGCTATAGGTAACATAGGAGAGGAAGAGATAGGTGTTGGGACCGTCGGCTGTATTACAAGTCGAACCCGAGAAGTTTTGGGTGCCTACAAAGGTCGGTTTAGGGGGCGTACTACAAGTCGAACTGGAGAAGTTTCAGGTCCCTACAGAGTTATTCATCCTGAACTCTGTAGGGACCCGAAACTTCTCAGATTGGACTTGTAATACGGCCCCTAAACCAACCTTTGTAGGGACCCGCAATGTCTCGGATTGGACTTGTAATACGGCCCCTAAACCAACCTTTGTAGGGACCGAAAATGTCTCGGATTCGACTTATAATACAGTCCCATGTGGCAGAGAGGAGGGGAGGAAAAATGGACTTGCCAATTTGGTTTCACTATGGGAAAGTGTTGAAGCAGTAAGTGGCAGAAACAGCCTGGCGTACCTCACCGACAGAAGGGTAGTCCTGCAACAGGGAGTGAGTGTATTCTCCTTTCCCGTTGAGGTGGCACGTCCGGTCATTGGGCTGGACGATGCCTGCAAGCTGGACACACATGGCAATGGGTAACTCGCTGCTTAAGGTCTCTCAAAACTCCTTCAAAACAATAGTCATAACAGTAAAGGTAGTAATAGTAGTAGTAGTGGCAGTAGCAGAGGTAGTGATAGTAGTGCATGAAAAAGAGGAGGAGGAGGAGGAGGAGGAGGGGGAAGGGGGAGTATGATTCATAATGATGAGAGAGAGAGAGAGAGAGAGAGAGAGAGAGAGAGAGAGAGAGAGAGAGAGAGAGAGAGAGAGAGAGAGATAGAGAGAGATAGAGAGAGAGAGAGAGAGAGAGAGAGAGAGAGAGAGAGAGAGAGAGAGAGAGAGAGAGAGAGAGAGAGAGAGAGAGAGAGAGAGAGAGAGAGAGAGAGAGAGAGAGAGAGAGAGAGAGAGAGAGAGAGAGAGAGAGAGAGAGAGAGAGAGAGAGAGAGAGAGAGAGAGAGAGAGAGAGAGAGAGAGAGAGAGAGAGAGAGAGAGAGAGAGAGAGAGAGAGAGAGAGAGAGAGAGAGAGAGAGAGAGAGAGAGAGAGAGAGAGAGAGAGAGAGAGAGAGAGAGAGAGAGAGAGAGAGAGAGAGAGAGAGAGAGAGAGAGAGAGAGAGAGAGAGAGAGAGAGAGAGAGAGAGAGAGAGAGAGAGAGAGAGAGAGAGAGAGAGAGAGAGAGAGAGAGAGAGAGAGAGAGAGAGAGAGAGAGAGAGAGAGAGAGAGAGAGAGAGAGAGAGAGAGAGAGAGAGAGAGAGAGAGACTTACCCTGCCATGCCCTGCTGAATGGAAGGCAGCATCAGTGAACACCACTGCCACCTTCAGTGCGTCTGGCCGCCAGCCCACCTCTGAGCCGCATGAGGCCACCTGCATCAGGGCCTCCAGAATGCCTTCAGGTTGGTCAGTATTTGTGGAGACGGGAGATGATAAAACCTTTTCCTGTGTGTAAGATGAGCTGTTTAAGACAATGTTTCCAGCCTTACATTCAAAATCAATGTGACAACATGAAATGTAATGATGGTAATGGGCAGCACATTCAGGCTTAATAAAAATAAGCACCTGTCACTTAACACACTCTCTCTCTCTCTCTCTCTCTCACTTTTCTACTAATTGTACCTCAAAGGCTGTCTGGTCAGGAGTGAGTGGGAGGATATTCTTGAAGCTGTATGTGTCTACTTGGCACTCCCGACAGGCTGCCACACTGTTGAAGAAGAATATTGGATCACCCACTCAGTGATTGTATCCTTGCAATATATATATATATATATATATATATATATATATATATATATATATATATATATATATATATATTATATATATATATATATATATATATATATATATATATATATATATATATATATATATATATATATATATATATAAGCAAATATTTTTCAAAGCACAAGCTATATGCATTGTACAGATTCAAAGTGGGGTGAATAGTGAATATCTAATAACTTAATATTTTTTAAAATGCATTTTTTTTTTATGCACTGCCTTTGGCAAAGGTAGGGTTTCATGGTGGGGCCTGATGGTCGGCCCCAGCCTGTTATGGACTCCAAACCCACACGCTAACCACTGAGCCACAACCTGCCTCCCTAGGTTAAAAGAGAGTTTATTTAAGACAATATACATGCCTGTTCATGTCTGTGTAAGGCAGCGTAGGTTTGTCTACAAACATGCCAAAGCCAAGCTGGACATTTTGGGTTATATCCATGAGGCCGGCCACTAGTTCTTGGGTCACACTGGAAAGCAGAGTCTTGAATTCTGACATAGATGTAGAGCCATCCATCAGGCAGTACAGGTCCATGGGGTAATTGACCCGGTGCTCATAATTGAAACTAATGTTGATGGACTCTCCTGAAATAATGGATAAATTAATGAAAACATTTTAGTACCAATCAGTAAATTTTGATGGCTATTTTTTTCAACAGTAAAGGAAGCAGTTCAGTGGTAAACAAGTTCACAAGAAAAGTTAACATGAAAGTTCCAGTAAAAGTTGGCAAGAGAAAAAACACTATGGCAAAATTAAGGGGTAGAAGACAATCAATAAGAAGATGGGAATGGAGCCTTAAATTAACGGTTATGACGTCAGGAAATGGAAAGCTTCACCCATCACTTGTGCTCGGCAAACTATGGTGTGCTGCCAGACTGTTGATTGGGTGTGGGCAGGTCATGAACTCTTCAGTCAATTCAATCTTTTCTATTCTTGAGGGGAGGAGGGACACTTAACCCTTAGACAGCGGTGGAACTATATATAGACGGTCCAAAATTCAGTCAGTTTTGAATGGCAGAAATATAACAAAACTTCCAGATTGTGGAAGAATCTATATATAGACGATAGTTAAAGCATCCATCATGAGGCGTAACTACATTTATGCTACGGTCCTAAGGTCGGCATGACTATATATAATAAGACCATTAATTTTGGGGGGAGCTACTCTTCAAATACTGCCACCGTCTAAGGGTTACACTCACGGCAGGGTTAACTTTAATTATCAGCTTATGTTACCTTGAGGTACATGTAGGTACTCACCGGCCCTCATCTTCAGTTTGACTCGCTGTGGACTGAACAGGGTCTCAGGTGAGGGCTGTTCTTTCTCGACCTCAGTGGGGAGGTCATAGATGGCATCTTTGCATGCTTCTTTGAATTTATCTATATTAGGGGATTCCTTGTTGATGCACTGGGGCAAAGTTACTCCAGTCTTCACTGCCACTGATGTGATATTCTAACAAGGAAAAAGCCACCTTGGTGAGATAAAGGTACATCACAGCTAAACTGATATCCAACTTCAGTTATAACTTTGTTCCAAACTGCTTGGTGCAGGTTATGGGATTAAATAACTGTCCTGCACTTACTGGTATATTTGCACAACTGGTCCACAAATAATCAACCAACACTGTAAGGTAGAATATTTTGGCAGAAACTGTTCCTTTAAGACTTTTGTCCTATTTATAATTGGTGCCAAGCAAGTTGTCCCCTCAGCCCCACCCCCTCCCCACCATAGCTTAGACTTCTCCATCTATTTTTATTATGTGATTGACTAGTACTTGTCTTAGGTCATCTTTTGCATCAAACACATCAAATATAACTGCAAGTAATCAGCAACAACTCCAGAAAGGAGGTGGGGTTTGGGGGACAAGCCTTCTGGTGGCGACTACAGTACTGTGTGTTTCAAGAGACAGAAGCTTAGCTGTTGCTGTACCGGGTTAGAGCACCAGATGCAGCTGGCGTCACTGATACACTTGGAGCAGGTGTCATATTCACAGCGTGAATTGTCACCGGCTACAATGCACACCAACACTGCTAGTGCCACAGCTACAGACCCTCTCCCCTGCATGGCTGTCCTGGATAAAAATGAGTCACCTTTGATGATCTTAGGCAATTTAAACAAAGTGTTCATTTAATTTCAGTAAATTTCAGAAGTGTGTTCACAAAAATTTTCATCAACTTCTAGGCACAGTTTATGAATGATGAGTCCAGGCCCTTACCTTGGTAGCTAAGACTTTGGAACCATAAGAAGACACACCCTGAGATTTCTAAGAATCTTGCGGACTGTTTCCTGTCAGGAGGAAGTTTAAGAGATTGTGTATGTGAGAGCGTGGGTTTGTGGAGTCTTATCTTTGTGTTATCTTATCATTGCCACCTGAGCTTGTAATGAAGGATCCTGCTCTTAGAAGACAGGCATCACTGATTCAAGGGACACAACACAGGATGAATACACACACACAAACGGCTTACATATTTATTAGATGATACATAAGTACTATTAATGAATGCTCCCCTATCAGAAAACAGATTTAAAAAAATATCAGTATTTTTTCCCATTTTGCTTTTTTTTTTGCCCCCTACACTCCAGCCTACCAACCATCCACTGCCTTGTGGGACAGCTGCGGTGCTGTGTCTGGTCTGGAGAGCTGGTTGGTGGTGGGTCTGCCATAAATCTTCACCATTTTCATCATCTGTTGCAAGCCAATAAAATTTCTGGCCTTCACTGAGGAGTCAGAGCAGATTAATAATAATAATAATAATAATAAAAAAAAATGAGTCTACAATTAGTGATTCAGATCCCTACACAAGACTTTAACCCTATAGAGTGAGCATCTCTTCTGGTGTTTATACTAACTAATGTCTGGCCAATGTTTGCATATATGATTTCTCTTTTGTAATTTCACAGTAACAAAAAGTCACACACAACTGTTTCCTCCCACATCACATCACACAACTTGGGTGACAGAAGGGGGGGTGGGGAGGCCTGATGGGTGACAAAACTATACAGAAGGGGAGCATGAAAATGAAAGGGGAAAGGAGTGGCTGTAGAGCAAAGAGGGAGGGTCTTGGAGAGAGCAACTCCCCGGGGCCCAGTGTGAAGAGAAGGCAGTGCAAGGGCATGTTCCCCTGTCACAACCATAAAACTGCATAAGTTGTATCTAAATGATATTATGCTGCACAACCCATGAGGCTGACCAGTCCTGGGCAACAGGGAGGGATAAGAATTCTTGCACTGTCACAAGTTATTGGTTGGTGTATATGAATGAAGCTCATAACATCTTCAGAGGAGTGTAAAGTTTTCTTGAGGTACAGCACACCTGCTGGCCCAGGACCTGCCAGCACTTGAATGCACCGCCCCCAAGGAGTACCACACCCTTTGGCCAGTGATGCATCTACATGCACACACACAAAAGTAAATAAATGAGAAAAATGCCGAGCGAGTTGTTCTCTCGTTTTTATCTTGGTGAGTGGCAAAGGGAGACTCATATAGGGCAAGTTCAGAGGACAAACACAGAAATGACATGGGGTAGAAAAATTTCTGGAGGATGTTGAGGAGGGGGCCTTCTCTTATTGTTTACAAATCACTAAGGACACAATTATAGAAAAGACAATGAGTGACCTACTGCTATTTTATAACCGGATATGCCACCATATTGTGCTGCTGGGTTCAGTGGTCTCCTGGGCAGAGCCGCAGAGAGGCTTGACATAAACTGTGTCACTTTAAAAGGCGTCTCCAGTCCAGAGGTAATATTAGGCAAAAACGGGATAATGAGGATTGGGGGAGCCCTGGCAACCAGCTACAGGTGTGTTCTGCTCAGGCCCACACACGTTCACTCTGCATCACGAGGTTCTGTTCTCCAGGAGGCCAGGGCAGGGGTCACCGGCAGCCTCTCTGCTGCTGATGGGCCTACAATAACTGTTACTGGCCCAAGTAACCTCAGCCCTGGCCCTTGTCATTTCCATTCAGCACACTTCTCCATTAACAAAACCACTCTGCAACATCAACAACTCTGCAACACAGGCCTCTATCAGCACACAGGCTTCCATCAACACAGTCCTGCAACACACCTCCACACCTTGCTCTCTCCTAAGTTTACGAATGAAGGAAAGGTAAGGTAAAATGACTTTTCTTCTCAACGTGGAAAACAACCAACTTGAGAGGATCAATATAGGTGGCATTTAGGTCAATATTATAGAAAGACGCGACAACAACACCCTACAGCGCAGCGACCAATCACGGCACGATGAATAATCTTAGTACAGGGCAAGGGTGGGGCAGGGAAGGGGTTGTCCCCGTGGCATGCACGATGGTGAGCGCTGGTTCAAAAAACACGGTGACTGCTAGTATAGGTGTGTGGGGAGGGTTAGCATACACACACACACACACACACACACACACACACACATATATATATATATATATATATATATATATATATATATATATATATATATATATATATATATATGTATATGTATATGTATATGTATATATATGTATATGTATATGTATATATATGTATATATGTGTATATATATGTATATGTATGTATATGTATATGTGTATATATATATATATATATATATATATATATATATATATATATATGTATATGTATATATATATATATATATATATATATATATATATATATATATATATATATATATGTATGGCATAAAGGAAGGAGAAAGAAAATGAGCATCTCATATATATATATATATATATATATATCTACCCTAAAATCTTACTTTTACATACCACTGTCAGTAAAGTTTTGATATGGCCTAACATGTGAATATATATATGTAGGCTATATATATATATTACAACTTTATTATGATTTTTCAACAGATCTGCATGATCAAACCAAGGAATATCACAGCTTTCAACCACGTTTAATGATAGGGAAACACACCAGACAGTATATAAAACCTATGCCAGTATGCAAGATAGCAGGGAAACTCCATGACAAAGGTTGTGGCAGCTAATACTGATGGTACACTCCTCAGCAACAGCACTGAGTCGGGTAACTTGAAGGAGAGCCAACATGCATGTGGGGGGGCAATGGGGGGGAAAGGAGAGTGAAGCAGAGATCTGTGGGTGCGTTGCCAGTCCTCAGGGAAAGGGAATGGCTAGGCCAGGATGAAAACTGCAAAATTTAGTCCCTTCTAAGGTGATCTGCTGTGGCAGGTGAGGATGGGTGGGAAGAAAATTTTGTACCAAGAATTCAGGAAGGTCTTTGAACTGTGAGGATGACACATGACATCCTTGACACTGTTGCTACCTCAAGTGGTGGCTGTGAGAGTCCCACAAACTTGCCTGCTGGGGTGGACCAAGAGTGTCTGGCCTGGTACCTGCTCTCTAGCACCCATTCAGTTGGCTTGTAAGTCGTGTTTCCCTCCAGCGGTCTGGGTTGTGGTTCTCTCACACCACCAACCAACTACAGACAGAGCTAGATTTCCATTCTTACTGCAGTCTAAGACAAAATTTCACTCAACTTAAACAAAACTCCATCCTAGAAGACTGGAAGTAAGACAAAACATAATCCCATTGGTCTGATGCACCTCAGACCAATAAGTGAGTCTGCTCCCAGATAAATAGTTCATACAACACACACAACCAGTAGAACAGAAGAAAAAATTCTACAATAACATCTAGTAGAATGAAATATTGCTCTCCTACAGTGACATATAAAAAATTTATATTTTCACCTGTTCATGTGAAAGCTTTTGTTATCAAATACAATGCATCAGCAAACCTGCACTCTTGATAAAATAATACTTTCTCAACATCAAAACAATGAGCTCTACAATTCCTTATGAAGGAAAGTTTTCTTAAAAACTCGGCTTCTTTTTCTAACAGGTGCACCGTAATGAAAGCCACCAACACCAGTGTTGACTCAGCAGATGAGGAAACGTCTCAAAAGCCAAAATTTTATGACTGTAGTTATCTACTGACGAGAAATGTTTCATTGTATGACCTTGGTTGTTGAAAACTCCGGGAGCTTGAACAAAACAGTTTAAAGTCTGAAGATGAATATAAAAAATCCAAGGAGATGCCACTCCACTCATGGTTTAACAGTTTTGCATACAATGAAAACAATTCAGCTTCATGTTACCAGAATCACATCTGCACATTTTATAACACGTGTGACACAGATAATAAAATCAATAAACAACATTTCTCTGGTCACTGAATCATGAAAAAATTGGTCCATAGGAATTGTAACAACTGTACCTTAAGAGTTAAGCATTCAAGAAACGTCAGTCATGTCCCCAATGAAAGCTCCAAACACGCTCTACAACACACTCTGTCTTCTGGCAAGTTTGTCAATGAAAACCTGTGACTCCATTGGGCAGCCGGGACTGGCTGAGCCTAATGATGTAAACAGATAACAACTCCTCAGGACGAGTGAATCCTTCTGGTTTAGATACTCTCAAACAATACCTCCTTTTTAAAATTGTGCACTAGTGACAGATGACGGATGAGTGTACACAATTGTAAGGAAAGTAAATGAAGAGTTTTTTGCATAGTAAAGGACTGGAAAGTGTAATGAGTAGAGCAGAGCAGCTGTGGTGTCAAGGAATATGATGTGTCTTTGGTAAAATACAAGATGAAAAAAAGTAAAGAGGGAGGGAGAGAGGGAGTGAGTGAGTGATGGGAAGCTGGCACCACTCACTGCTGCCTCCCAAATTCTCTTAAGAAGCATCTAGACTGAACTCTCATGAAAGCAGTGTTGTCACAAGGAAGTGGCCAAGTTTCCTCTCACCTCACCAAGACGCCGGTGGTGGGTGAAGCCGCAGAGGCTCATGACAACACGGCTGACAAAGGGAAACAACGGTCATGCTCGGACAAAATGAGACGGGAAAGCTGGGAGCCTGGGGAAGGGAATGGTCAAATCAAAATATAAAGAATAATATTGACATAACACTTCTATGTACTATATGAATGATTCATGTTCACATAATAATGATCAACAGCTCTAAGAATCCAGGTGCAATAAAGGTCACGAGTCACTGACTCTTGGGGAGGAAGGTTGTAAAGGATTCCACAAAAACTCATGACCATAGGATGACTTGCTTCCACATTATGCTTGCATGTTGTAGGCTATATCTACAAAATTAACAAATTTCATTTTCAACAATAACAAAAACAATTTTCAAGACTTTAGACAAGGACAAGTGTTTAACAGTGCCCTACATCCACCCCCCCCTGGGAGCCAGCCTCCAGGCGGGGGGGAGGGGGGGCTCGTCACCTCCACGGCTCTGCTTGGTCATCTCTGTACCGCACCCAGCACCCAGGGGAGGCACACCACCCCTGGTGTGGCAGGTGTGGGCAGTGCACACCCTGGCAGGTGGGTGTGGGCCCATCAGGCCCACACCCGACCCTCAGGCAGGCTTTCTGCCCCACTGCTCCTGCCGTTCTCTCTCCTGCTATCACAAAGCCTTCGGGAGGCCCTAAAAAATTCTGGATTGATCCCAATACTGAGAGACACTGGCACAGGAGCTCTGGGGTCGGCAGCCATGACATGCCCTCAGAGGAAACAAATAGATAAAGAAATGATGACCAAGATAAAAACTCTTCTGGCACCAATTTTTGGTGTGCCCATCACCTGGTGTGGCACTCAGTCAACTCTTTGCTCATCCTGCTGGTGGTGTGCTGGCTCTGGATGAGGTGTGGCAGGGGTGGGGGGTGGAGGGGGAGGGGGGAGGCAAGGTGGCCCCACCCATCACTTATGCGTTCTTCAGCAATGAGCCGGCCCTCTCGTTGGCCATGTTGACTCTCACCGTGTTAGACCCGGCCTGGAAGGAAGGCAGTGTTGGTGCTCAGCTGACTGTGTGTGTGTGTGTGTGTGTGTGTGTGTGTGTGTGTGTGTGTGTGTGTGTGTGTGTGTTTACAAGTTTTTATATTCTTATAGTCCTTGTTAAATGTGTCAATATGAGTTTTTCTTTGAGTTAGAATATACATATACAGCATGACATTACCTAACAGGGTGAAACAAACATTAACCTTAACTTACAGGAAAGCATAGTCAGTACAAGCAAAAAGGCATGTCAATGGTGAAGGGACCCAGAAAGAAGCACAGCCAATCATGTCATATAAGGCAAAGAAGCTTCTCCGTTTCCTCACAAGCACCATGACGTCTTTGCCCCTTACAGATCCAAAGAAGACGTAATAAAAAGACAAACAATAGGGAAATAAATAAATAAAAAAAAAAAAAAAAGGGTAAAACTGCAGACAATGAATAAATAAACAGAGGACAGAAAAAGAGGAAAGGAAGACGAAGAAGAATGGATAAAGACAAAGACGTGACGACAAGCAGGTCCAAGGTTTTGTTTGATATTACCGAGGAACATGAAAAAGCTTCCTTGCCAGTTATGAAAGAAAATGCTTCCCGACCTGATCAATACAGTACTGCACGCCCAATAGATAGTGACCGTGTTGACCAAGCCAGAGATGATACAATGAATGCGTAGCTGCTGTATGATGTAAACTGGGCGCGATGGCTGTAAGTACCGAGGTAAACTGAGGGGAACTTGTGTATACTGAATGAAGCTGCTGTATGTATTGAGGTAAACTGAGGGAAACTGTTGAATTTGTTGAGGTAAACTGAAACTGGTGTATTTGTTGAAGTAAACTGAAACTGGTGTATTTGTTGAAGTAAACTGAAACTGGTGTATTTGTTGAGGTAAACTGAAACTGGTGTATTTGTTGAGGTAAACTGAAACTGGTGTATTTGTTGAGGTAAACTGAATGAAACTGGTGTATTTGTTGAGGTAAACTGAAACTGGTGTATTTGTTGAGGTAAACTGAACGAAACTGGTGTATTTGTTGAGGTAAACTGAAACTGGTGTATTTGTTGAGGTAAACTGAAACTGGTGTATTTGTTGAGGTAAACTGAACGAAACTGGTGTATTTGTTGAGGTAAACTGAAACTGGTGTATTTGTTGAGGTAAACTGAAACTGGTGTATTTGTTGAGGTAAACTGAAACTGGTGTATTTGTTGAGGTAAACTGAAACTGGTGTATTTGTTGAGGTAAACTGAAACTGGTGCATTTGTTGAGGTAAACTGAAACTGGTGTATTTGTTGAGGTAAACTGAAACTGATGTATTTGTTGAGGTAAACTGAAACTGGTGTATTTGTTGAGGTAAACTGAAACTGGTGCATTTGTTGAGGTAAACTGAAACTGGTGTATTTGTTGAGGTAAACTGAAACTGGTGTATTTGTTGAGGTAAACTGAAACTGATGTATTTGTTGAGGTAAACTGAAACTGGTGTATTTGTTGAGGTAAACTGAAACTGGTGTATTTGTTGAGGTAAACTGAAACTGGTGTATTTGTTGAGGTAAACTGAAACTGGTGTATTTGTTGAGGTAAACTGAACAAAACTGGTGTATTTGTTGAGGTAAACTGAAACTGGTGTATTTGTTGAGGTAAACTGAAACTGGTGTATTTGTTGAGGTAAACTGAAACTGATGTATTTGTTGAGGTAAACTGAAACTGGTGTATTTGTTGAGGTAAACTGAAACTGATGTATTTGTTGAGGTAAACTGAAACTGGTGTATTTGTTGAGGTAAACTGAAACTGGTGTATTTGTTGAGGTAAACTGAAACTGGTGTATTTGTTGAGGTAAACTGAAACTGGTGTATTTGTTGAGGTAAACTGAAACTGGTGTATTTGTTGAGGTAAACTGAAACTGGTGTATTTGTAGAGGTAAACTGAATGAAACTGGTGTATTTGTTGAGGTAAACTGAAACTGGTGTATTTGTAGAGGTAAACTGAATGAAACTGGTGTATTTGTTGAGGTAAACTGAAACTGGTGTATTTGTTGAGGTAAACTGAAACTGGTGTATTTGTAGAGGTAAACTGAACGAAACTGGTGTATTTGAAGTAAACTGAGTGTTGCCTGTACATATGGTAGCTGAGAGCAAGGTCCTGGTGTGCCAATGAAGCCTCTGTTCAGTATTTAAAAACGAGAGGGTAAACATTCTGAACAGGAGTCTTTCCTTCGCCTTTTTAGGAGCAGTAAGCGGGCTTTTTATTTTTCTTTTTTGTGGCCTGAGCTGCCTCCTTTGCTGTAAAAAAAAAAAAAAAAAAAAAAAAAACCTACCCTCACCTCTTATCTTTCATTTCCTCTCCCTCTCCCTCTCTCTCGTTAATGAAGCTGCTTGATGACAGGATGGGAATATTAGTGGTTCGCCATGCAGAAAAATCCATATCCATAATTTACTCAAGAGCCGTGTGCAAATAATGAAGTGATCGATTGACTACGTAATTCCTGCTGGTTAAGGCGATGATTTAATTGCCTGTTCAGGTGTGATATGGATCTTCTTTTGGTTACTTCCACAACGAGCCGTAAAAAGGTTCAATGAATGACCCGTTGTGGAGCTGCTTTGTCAAACTCTGCATCGTTTTTTTTCTTTTTTGGGAGAGGAAGCAGCTCAAGGGCATTAAAAAAAAAAGATTAGAAATAAAAAGCCCACTAAACGCTGCTCCTAAAAAAGATAAAAGGAAAGAGTGGCCAAAAGAGACGTCAGTTTTGGGTGGAGAGGTGTCTTGATATTAACGCTAAATAAACTCTGCAAAGTTATTTTCTTTTTCGGGAGAGGAAGCAGCTCAAGAGCATTAAGAAAAAAAGAGTACATAAAAAAGTCCGCTAAACGCTGCTCCTAAAAAAGATAAAAGGAAAGAGTGGCCAAAAGAGAGGTCAGTTTTGGGTGGAGAGGTGTCTTGATACTAATACTAAATACACTAACGTTCTCACTTGTTTCGGACACCCAACACCTGATTGAGTCACATGAGCATCCCAGGACCTTAAATCTGGCCACTCTATTCATGAACCCCACTCAGTTTATCAGGTCCACAATAATGGTGTGTTTCATATCTGTTGTGACACGAATTTGAATACTACGTAACAGCTGGCCAGGTGACGAGCATAGTAAGAGGGCCAGTTTAATATGATGTAAAAATGTGAGTGTTTGTAAGTAAGAGCTTGCTGCAATTATGAGTAATATCATTTAATTAATTACCAACCTTAAAACAAGTTATCATAAGGCTTACAGCATGGGGATAGGAAGCAAATGAGCAATGCTAGCATATTAGTTTTCCCAACGCTAACATTACCAACACCACTTCTTAAACATTACTTGGCGGCAATCAGGAGCATCTGAAAGCTAAGAGGCAGTCACCACTCTGAAGCAACAGCGATAGCCTACCACCACTACCACCGTTAGTAAGTCCCAGCTTGCAGAGGAGGAAGGAAATCAAAAAATAATAAAGAGGTCTCACACCATGCAAAAATCGGATTAAACACTGGCATGATGACGGGCAAGAGGGTGGCTGCCTAAGACTTGAGCAGTTTGCCAGCCTTTTCGTTCGCCTCCTGCACGTGGGTGACATTCGAGGAGGCCTAGAG
The DNA here is from genome assembly GCF_024679095.1 of Eriocheir sinensis. Classification (NCBI taxonomy): domain Eukaryota; kingdom Metazoa; phylum Arthropoda; class Malacostraca; order Decapoda; family Varunidae; genus Eriocheir; species Eriocheir sinensis. Next base: position 8,266,585 of record NC_066537.1, read on the forward strand.
AAGGAGCAACGTAAACAGGACATGAACACAGGCACAAAAACAGGTTGTAGTAAAACACAAACAAAGAAAATTTAAAGAACACAAAATGCAGAGAGGAAAATAAGTGAAAGAATAAATATGAATGTGACATGAAGGGGAAAATAAACAGAGTGCAGAGAAGAGTTTGAGGACCCACAATGCAAAGAGGAAAACAACTGAAAGAACAAATTTGAGCGTTACATTAAGGGGGAAAAAACAAAGTAGAGAAGAACTTAAGAACACAAAATGCAAAGAGGAAAATAAGTGAAAGAATAAATATGAATGTGACATGAAGGGGAAAATAAACAGACAGCAGAGAAGAGTTTGAGAACCCAAAATGCAAAGAGGAAAACAGCTGAAAGAGTTAATTATGAAAGTTACATGAAGAGGGAAGTAAACAGAGTGCAGGATAGTTTAAGATCACAAATTGCAAAGAGGAAAATAAGTGAAAGAACAAATTTGAACGTAACATAGAGGGGGAAATAAACAGAGTAGAGTTTGATAACCCAAAATGCAAACAGAAAAATAAACGAAAGAATAAATATGAACGTTACATGAAGAGGGAAACAAACAAGGTAGAGAAGAGAGCAAGAACACAAAATGCGAAGAGGAATACAGATGAAAGAATTAAATATAAACGTCACATCAAAGGGTAAATAAAAGAGTAGGGAAAAGTTTCATAACACAAAATGCAAAGAGGAAAATACCTGAAAAAATAAATATGAATGTTAAATTAAAGGTGAAATGAAGGAGTAGAGAAAAGTTCGAGGACACAAAATGCAAAGAGGGAAAATAAGTGAAAGAATAGCCATGAACATCACATTGAGAGAGCAGATTAAAACATAAAAGTAACATAGAACACAGTACACACTTCCATTCATACTTCTCTTCCCCCACAAAACTAATAAACAGTGGACAAAACAAAACAACAACAACAACAACAATAACAACGAAAAATCAACATTGAAGGTGTGTATAAAGAAGCAAGGTATGATAAGTAATTTTTAGTGAACTTAAGTCTAAACAGATCTGACGTAATTATGAAAATTCAAAGTACAACAAAGAAAATAATGCGCAAATGTAAATACGAACAGTAAATTATCTTGTTCTTTGAGTGTGTTAAAGCAAATCTATGAAACTGACCAGTGGGGGAAGATTAAAAAAGAATATGAATGTACACTAAGAATCAGACACAACAAAATAATAAAACATAACCAAGTGGAAAATAACTCGGCCTGACTGAAGTGTGTTGTCCCCTATCAATCTCGCGTGCCACATTCGTTCACTAAAGCATGCGATAATCATACTTTTCACCCATTACATTACTTCTCTCTCTCTCTTACACATGCCAAACTTATAAGCAATCCACCACAAACGTAAAGTAAAAGACGTTTGTTTGGTTCGTAAATATTCAACTCTTCCGTAACTCAACCCAAAGCTCCTTCCTTCTCTTAATTCCCTATTTCATCCTACAACCCCCTTCTTTTTCTTCCTTTCGCATGCACACGCTTATATGATGTATCTCGCTCAATTTCATTTGTTTACTCGTCTTGTTTTTGTTTTTTTTGTATATGCTGC
>NC_066537.1:8279921-8414921 GCF_024679095.1 Eriocheir sinensis
GTGTGTGTGTGTGTGTGTGTGTGTGTGTGTGTGTGTGTGTGTGTGTGTGTGTGTGTGCACGGGTGTGGATGTGCATGTCTGTGTGTCTGTGTGAATGTGGGTGTGTTCTTACCTAAGTAAGAACACACACACTCATACACACCCACACAGACGCACACACCCACACCCATGCACACATCCACACCCATGCATGTGTGTGTGTGTGTGTGTGTGTGTGTGTGTGTGTGTGTGTGTGTGTGTGTGTGTGTGTGGGTGTGTGTGGGTGTGCGTGCGTGTGAAGGGAAGGGAGGGGAAAGAGGCTGATATTTCCGCAGTTCATATTTTTGGTTGGCTCTGGGGCCATGAGTGCTGGGTCTCTGGGAGGATCTAAACAGTTGCAACAAGCAGCATCGCGTCCTCCCACGCTTCTAATAAGTCACTCCTGAGAAACTCTGGCTGACGACCAACAAACTCTTACAGGCAACTCTGGAGGCTAAGTAGTAATAGTAATAATAGTAATAGTAGTAGTAGTAGTGTGCCATGCTGGTAGTGACTCCCTCACTCCTGCACTACAGCTGAAGGACTGCCATAGGAGGTCTGGCTCATTAAGATTGTGTGAGACATCTCTAGAGGTACGGGTCTGCAGGGCCACGCCTCCACCCTGCCAGCCCTGCCACCCTCCCCTGGCAAGGCGTGCCGGCAGCATGTGCTGGTGACAGTGAGTGTGGGTGAGGGTGTGGTGCAGGGGGCGGGGGGGGACCCAGCCCTCCAGCGGGCCAAGATACCACGAGCTGAGTTCTCTAGTGTTCAGTCCAGAAATGTTAAGCTCAGGTGGATGGCCTTTACCTTACAGTCACGTTCTGACAGTCCCTGACCTCTTAACTTGGCGCACAATCAAGGAAAGAACTTACGTTCTGGAATAAAGATCAGAGAATGTGTCAACTTGATTCAAAGTTATCGTAATGTAAACTCAAGTTGACTCAAACTTAACAGCCAACATTTTCCCACAGTTTTATTTAATTAAGAAAAGTCCACAGAAAATTAATTAAATGTATATATTTATTTATGGTCCATTAGAAATGAAAGAAAGTAAATTCACTTGACAACCCTGAATGTTTAGGAAGGACCGGGGCAGGTCACCTCTGACTGCTCCCACCCTGGACAGCCAGAGTGACCGAGGGACAGCCCACCACCAGCCGGGGAGGCGGCTCACCCGGACGCAGGCCCGCACACTGCCACACTGGACTTGTGGCACAGGTATCCATCAACAACAGGACAGCCCTTTGGTTAAAGTCCCTAGTCTTTACTTTTTTTTAGTATTTGCAGTCATATTTCTTCCTCACACTGCAGTCAATCCCTACAGCACAGTGCAGCAGGAGCCCCTTCAAGGCAAGCCCTCCTCCTCTGCCTGCGCTGGACTGTCCCCTGCCCTGGCCTCTAGAAAGGACAAGGATGCTTGGGGAGGACACTCACTTGTTGCACGGGAGGACGCACAGGCCACAACATTTCTCCATCCCCGTCAGGTTCTTCTCGGCTTCCTTCATGTCGGCATTGATCTGGTCCATTCCCTCCTCGATCCGGTCCAGTTGTTCTGCAGGTCACCCACACCACTGGTTAGCCAGAGGTCAAAAGCACTGCACTAGCAATGTTCACTATCTAGCACCAATCAAGATACATAATGGAAACACTAAATAGGTAACTAAATAAATATTGCAGTTTTTAGTCTACATTTGGCAACAATCTTGATGGAGGATCTTATTCTTGAGTTGCAGGACAAATACTTTATTACTTTTCATATACAAAAGAAGAGTTGTGTGTATTTTTCTACTAAGATGTAAGCATAAGGGTTAGTACTTGCATGCGTGAGAAAAGCGATAACAAACTATGCCAGAATCCCACCATTACATCTTCAAACCTTGCATGCCACACCTTGGACAGTTTTTTTTACAGTAAGGGAAACAGCAAGGGTAAAAATATAAGAAAACAATAATGAAAAAAAGCCCGTCACTGCTCCTATAAAAAAAAAGTTAAGAGGAGTGGCCAAAAGAGAGATCAATTTCAGGAGAGGAGGTGTCCTGATACGCTCCTCCTCTTGAAAGAAAGTTAAAAGTATAGACACTCTTTTCATGAATTTACAGAGTGGATGCAATGTTTGGATGAGTAATGGTGGAGGGATTCTTGACCCTAACCTTTACATCACTATCCTGCAGCACAGAAGCACACAAACATTCAGACAGGAATACTTACGGCCCTGGCTGTCAAGTTCTACCAAGGTCTTAACGCCGGCCTCCTGGCTCTAGAGAGGACCAAGGGCGAGATAGCATGCAGATAAGAAAAGGAAATGCCGCTTACACGCCCCAACCACCCTCCACTATCAAACATGAGGAGAGGAACAGATGAGGAGCAGGTCATGCCAAAGAAAAATTAGTTCGACTTCATCACCAAATAAAAAGCATGTTAGGAGGAGTTAGAAGTCTGAATGAGCAGCAAACACAGGGAGTAAGTGCATCTGGATATACATACGAGGAACTAAAAAAAAGTGTCCAGTAATAGCTATACAAATCAAACTAGCTGGAAGATATGCAGTTCGGATCTAGCAGATGTAGTGAAAAAAAGGTTGCGTGTAACATCTAAAAACCCTGATAACTGAAGCTGTGTAAAAAGGGTTCCATATCACATTAAAAAATCCTAACGCCTGAAGCCACTATTTACAATCTACTTATAGTCTGAAATGAATATGTAGCAAGAGTAGTGAAAAAAGGGTTGCGTGTAGCATGATCCCCGCTGCTACTGGGTTAAGCAAACAATATCACATTTAAAAATCCTAATGCCTGAAGCCACTCTATTTACACTCTACTTACAGTCTAAAATGAACATCTCCGTGATAGTGAAGAAGCCTTGGCGAGCTCTACAACCACACGCTCAAACTTAGGCTACGGTCCTTGGAATGTGTATGATTGTAACTGATCTTCCAACCTTCACTATCTCTTCCCTTCCTTCCCAAACCATCACCACCACCACCACCCTTAGTAGCAGGTCAGCAGACATTTAGCAGCAGTTGCAGATCCAGGGTCTCATGCTTGGAGCCGAGCCAAAGAATAGGAGAGTCTGGCTTCATTACACTGTAGTCGCTATTGAAGCAGGACTAATCACACAAGACCTGTTCGTATTTGGAGCAGAGCCTTAAAATAGGAGAGTCTGGCTTCATTACACTGTAGTCGCTATTGAAGCAGGACTAATCACAGGAGGCCTTGACGTTCATTCGCTTTAATGCGGTTACCCTGCCAGATGAATAACGTATTTCAATTCAGCACGCAGCAAACCAGCCATGCCCTATCCCCATGGACCCTTAATTATTGTTTGGTGTTAATTGTCCCATACGTTAAGGTGATATTTGGTATATGCCCGTAAATGTGTCGTGTTGTGTCATTCATAAGACTTCACACGCTGGGAACTATGTGTGTGCGTGGCAGTAAATCCTTCCCATGGTATACCCTATTATGACTTGGGAATGGCCTTCTTTGTATCTCTTATATACTGCTGGCTCACTGAAGGCACCATAACAACCAAACTTATGTTGTAATACTTATCTCGCAGGTCTACCGCATCAAAGCGAGTCAGAACAAGTTGGGTCATGTGATTAACCTGCAGCAGTCACAATAGGCGGCTACAACCTCGCTAAAAAGTTCTGGATGTATAAAAATTTTGAAACCGTGATTAATAATTTTCTACGCCTCTTAAGATGAAGAGGGAAAGAATCTTCTCACTAAAAAGTTCTGGAGGTATAAAATTTTTGAAACATATATAATCTCCTACGCCTCTTCAGAATGAGAGATTGACCCTGGATCCACCACTCCTCGGAAGCGCACACAACAGCTCAGGCAAACGTGCAGGCGTGTGCGTGTGTGGTTAGTGGTGGCGGACGGAGGGAAGAAACATGTGCATCAGGACGTCTTACCCCCTTGCTCTGTTAGCATGTACAAGGTTTTTGCTCCTGCATCTTCACTCTAGGTGGGAGGGAGGACGAGGAGGATGGAAAGAAGATATGGGGAAAGGAAAATGACAAAATTAACAAACTGAGGATGATATGGGTAAATAAGTTAATTCTACGGTAAAGGGCAAAGAAAGGCATACATAACTATAGTCAGTTCACCCGTGTCCGAGGTGAACATTATCGTGTGCTGGCAACCTGCTGTCACACGGCGTGTCCGATTTCGTGAATGACGTATGATAGCCTACGCATAGTACAGTCGTCAGTGTCCATAATATGCAGGCAGCAATAACAAATACCGTCATTTATAATTGATCATGAGCTAAAAAATATTAGTACTGTTGCAAACAGCTGTTTTGTTAATTTACATGATCACTGATTATAAATGATAAACAGCCTTGGAGCTGTCCACCACCGAGAAAATTAGTAGGCTTTATGTTAATAAAACAGCCATTTGCAACATTACTAATATTTTTTAACTCAAAATCGACAATAATTGACAGTACGCATTTGTTTTTCTTGCCTGCACATTATTATCACTGATGACTATTTACTGTGTGTACGCTAGCATACATTATCCATGAAATCGGACACCCCGTGTAACAGCAGGTTGCCAGCGCACGATAATGCACACCTCAGACTTAGGTGAAGTGACTATAAGGCTTGTTCCCGTCTATATCATTACCCACTGACAGTCCTCGTCAGCTCTTCGTACAGTACATGAGGCCTATTATAAAATGAAGCAGTCGACTCAACAAATCCAACCTCACAATATTGGCATAAAACAGAAAATAAGATGTAAAAACATGGTGAAAACAACAACAAAACTTGGTCATTAAAAAGATATAATAAAACAAATCTCATGCAACACACAATCGGAAATAAAATGATACCTTCTGAGACTTCCCTGTTTAGAAACAAATAAAATAAAGAATGATATAAAAATTCATACTCAAACCATAACCCTGAGTAACCATAAGACAATCCTCCAAGAAAAATGAAAACCCAACCGCCACCCAACGAACAGTGAGCCAGTGGTGGTAAAAGGGGAACAAAAAGTGCCTTAGTGGGGGAGAGAGCGGAGAGGGATATGGAAGAAAAAGGAGGAGGGTGGTCAGACAGAGAAGGAAAAGACAGATAAGAGACAGCTACACAGGGCTAGGTTGTTTGGCAGAGTGGGAGGAGAAATGGGTGGAAAAAGAAAGGGCTGGGAACTAAAAAGATTCAAGACCAAATTAACAATGGAAAAGAAGAAAGAGAAGGGACCGAGAAAAATTAACGGACAAACAGCAATGGAAAAGAGAAAATGGAGGGACAGGGAAAGACCTAAAACCAAACAGCAGTGGGTAAGGGACGGAAGGATCAGGAGCTGGGAAGACTCAGACCAAAGGAAAGGAGAGAAAAATGGGAGGACTTTAAGAACCAAACAGCGATGGGTAAGGAAAAAAAAAGAGAAGGAAATGGGGAAGATAGAACAACGAAATGGTGAAAAAGGAGAAAAAAAACGGAACAGGGGTGACTTGAGAATGAGAAAGAGAAGGGAACAGGAAGGACCTAAGAACCAAACAGCAGTGGGGAAGGGAAGGGTCAGGAGCTAGGAAGACTCAAGACCAAAATTAGCGGTGTGCCCAATGCTGTCCAACCCAGAGAGACAATGCAGGGGACTCACCACCCTGTCCGTCCAGCAGCACCATGGTCATGATTCCCGACTCATTGCTCTGAGGGACAAGACTTCAGGTGTCAGGCAGGGCAGGGAAGGGAAGGATGGTGTGGGGCAGGGAAGGGTAGGGAAGGGTGGGGAAGGAAAAGGAAGGGTAGGGAAGGATGGTGTGGGGCAGGGAAGGATAGGGAAGGGTGGGGAAAGAAAAGGAAGGGTGGGGAGGGAAGGGAAGGGTGTGGAAGGGCAGGGATGGGAAGGGTGCAGCAAGGAAGGGATGGGTGCAGTAGGGAAGGATGGAGAAGGGATGGGAAAGGATAGGATAGGAAAGCAATGGGAAGGGAAGGGTGGGGAAGGGAAAAGTGGTAGGGTGCGGTAGGGAAGGGATGGGAAAGAAGGGATGGGAAGGGATAGGATAGGAAAGCAATGGGAAGGGAAGGGTAAGGAAGGGAATGGTTAGGAAGAGATGGGAAAGAAAGGGATGGGTGCAGTAGGGAAGGGATAGGAGGGGTGGGGAAGAGAAGGGAATAGTGGGGTAGGAAAGGGTAGAGCATGGAAGGGAAGGGAAGGGAAGGGAGGGGCAGGGAGGGTTAAGACAGCAAACAGGGAACACACAGAGAAAGGAGGGCAGCATATACAAGAAGAAAAGGAATGAGATAACCACCACAAATATCAACTTTCCTTCTTTCCTATTACAAGCATATTTGGGAGGGATTCTTAATACCATCAAATAAGTTCCTGGGTTCGATTTGACTCCTCCCATTATGATATTCTGCTTCACACACCTTATGCTAGTGTCTACGTACCCTCAGGTTGTTACTGAACCATTCTGGACAATGACAGTACCTTCAATCACATAAATGGATGAGAACTATACATTACAATATCCTGGAGTGCTAACTTGTACGGTAAAAGCTCACTACTACTAACTGCAGCAACAACTGGGTACATATCTATTCAAAGCCATGCTGCTTGGTGCCTGGTTCTGCTGTGAAGGCCTTAGGAATCAAATTATACATGCAGCTGTGGGAATAGGAATACTGGAAAGCCCTAATTGTGATAACTTGAGAATACAGGATATGGTAACATGTAACACTGCATGAGCTTAGACGACACAGCGTACGTGACCCGTGTCTGTGTGTGCAGGACCTCCTTACTCACCTCCCTGGTCATCGAGAGCGACCAGGGTGCGGATGCCTGCCTCCTTGGACTGTGAGAGCGTGCAAGAGAGGTTACGGGAGGGGTGAGAAGGGGGTGGCCAGTTATTACAGCATGTTAAGATGTGGTGATATTTAATGCCGTGAATGTCCTGTCTTGTTATCATCGAGGCAATGTTTAGTGAAGCCTCTGATGTTATGGGAACTGGTGATATAGTGTTAGATTATGGTACTGCCAAAGCTTATCTATTTTTTTTTTTTTTTTACAGGAAAGGAAGCAGCTCAAGGGCATAAAAAAAAGTGTAGAAAAAAAGCCCAATAAATGCTGCTCCTAAAAACATAAAAGTAGAGAGTGGCCAAAAGAGAGGTCAATTTCGAGTGGCTTGCTTAGAAAAATAAAGTGTTTTGACTCCTTGTACGGCTGCAAATATTGATAAATCTTCACTATATTTTATTCCTGTATGTGAGCTATTCTTAAATTTTGTAGCATACACTTTTAGGAAGACTATTTGCCTGTATTTCATGTATTAATAGTCTAAGAATATAAAGAATCAACCAAGTGCTGAAGGTCTCTGATGGTTTCTTTATTTTAGAGGCTTAGGTGACGGACAAGGTTGTGTTAATACTGATCATTAACCCTTAAATGGCGGCAGTATTTGAAGAGTAGCCCCCCCCAAAAATGAATAGTCCATAATATAGTCACCGCCGACCTTAGAACCGTAGCATATATATAGTTACGCCGCATAATAGATGTTCTAACTATCGTCAACTATCTGGAAGTGTTGTTATATTTCTGCTTTACAAAACTGACTGACTGAATTTTAGACTATCTCTATATGGTTCCACAGCCGTCTAAGAGTTAATCAGACATGTTCAAACTCTACCATAACAACGTAAGTGATGAAAACAACAAATGCCATCTCTTAAAACTTCCACAATGTTATTCCTACGGTTAGAATGATTACGAAACTCCACCAAGATGCCACATGGAATACACTGCAGGGAGGCTGAATCCTAAGTGTGTGAACATGTGAGAAGGGAGAGTAATGAGGACAAGACATGAGCTACTGAGATTATGAGCAAGACACGATATTCTCTCTGTGATGAAGGTGATGACTAGGGCTGAGATGACATACTTTCCATCACGTATTTCCTCTATCCGTACAGACTCGTGTCAAATTAAATACATGATAAATTTTCAAAGCTTTCCCTATTCTAATGCAGACTGATTTACGAATACTCCCTCTGTGTTCATGATACTGTCCTTACCAACCCCTTTCACGTTTTTCCTCTATCCGTACAGACTCGTGGCAAATGAAATACATGATAACTTCCAAAACCTTTCCTTACTCTAATGCAGTTCACCATTTACTAGAGGACTAATTTATGAATACTCCCTATGAGTTCATGATACTGTCCTTGCCAACCCCTTTCACGTTTTTCCTCTATCCGTACAGACTCGTGGCAAATGAAATACATGATAACTTCCAAAACCTTTCCCTACTCTAATGCAGTTCACCATTTACTAGCAGACTGATTTACCCTCACGTGTTCATGATACTGTCCTTACCAACCTTACCAACCCTGCTTCCCTGCTTACCCTTCTTCCACTCCCTACACATAATGGAATGGTTGCCAAGAAAATATGAATGTTCTGATGGATGACAAAGGGCAGATCCAAATGTACTGATGGATGACAAAGGGCAGATCCAAGTGTACTGATGGATGACAAAGGGCAGATCCAAGTGTACTGATGGATGACAAAGGGCAGATCCAAGTGTACTGTTGGATGACAAAGGGCAGATCCAAATGTACTGATGGATGACAAAGGGCAGATCCAAATGTACTGTTGGATGACAAAGGGCAGATCCAAATGTACTGATGGATGACAAAGGGCAGATCCAAATGTACTGATGGATGACAAAGGGCAGATCCAAATGTACTGATGGATGACAAAGGGCAGATCCAAATGTACTGTTGGATGACAAAGGGCAGATCCAAATGTACTGATGGATGACAAAGGGCAGATCCAAATGTACTGATGGATGACAAAGGGCAGATCCAAATGTACTGATGGATGACAAAGGGCAGATCCAAATGTACTGATGGATGACAAAGGGCAGATCCAAATGTACTGATGGATGACAAAGGCAGATCCAAATGTACTGATGGATGACAAAGGCAGATCCAAATGTACTGATGGATGACAAAGGGCAGATCCAAATGTACTGTTGGATGACAAAGGGCAGATCCAAATGTACTGATGGATGACAAAGGGCAGATCCAAATGTACTGATGGATGACAAAGGGCACATCCAAGTGTACTGTTGGATGACAAAGGGCAGATCCAAATGTACTGATGGATGACAAAGGGCAGATCCAAATGTACTGATGGATGACAAAGGGCAGATCCAAATGTACTGATGGATGACAAAGGGCAGATCCAAGTGTACTGATGGATGACAAAGGGCAGATCCAAATGTACTGATGGATGACAAAGGGCAGATCCAAGTGTACTGATGGATGACAAAGGGCAGATCCAAATGTACTGATGGATGACAAAGGGCAGATCCAAGTGTACTGTTGGATGACAAAGGGCAGATCCAAATGTACTGATGGATGACAAAGGGCAGATCCAAGTGTACTGATGGATGACAAAGGGCAGATCCAAGTGTACTGATGGATGACAAAGGGCAGATCCAAATGTACTGATGGATGACAAAGGGCAGATCCAAGTGTACTGATGGATGACAAAGGGCAGATCCAAATGTACTGATGGATGACAAAGGGCAGATCCAAGTGTACTGATGGATGACAAAGGGCAGATCCAAATGTACTGTTGGATGACAAAGGGCAGATCCAAGTGTACTGTTGGATGACAAAGGGCAGATCCAAATGTACTGTTGGATGACAAAGGGCAGATCCAAATGTACTGTTGGATGACAAAGGGCAGATCCAAATGTACTGATGGATGACAAAGGGCAGATCCAAATGTACTGATGGATGACAAAGGGCACAACAAGATGATGGTGATTATCAGAAACAGACCAATGATCATGAGTGGATACAAAAAAAGTGACTCATTCTTCAGAGTTGGGACACAAGAGTCAGGGTTGAACTCACCTCCTCGCAGAGGGAGAGCATCCGCCGGGTGGACTCGAGGGTGTCATCTGTCACCTCGTTGGACTTGAACTGGAGCTCCTGCAAGTCCGACCTGGGCTCACCCGCCCCGTCACCCATGTTCTCCTGCAAAGTCCAGGCTGAGTTAGGGTCTGAGGCTAAGGTAGAAGGAAACAGCCAGAGGAGGGTCTATACACTACGCCGGAAAAGGGAGACACAGTAATAGGGAAAAATGCAGGATAAACAATTGGTTGGTAGTGTACACCAAGACAAATTTTACAGCTTCACTCCGAGAGCCAATGTGTGTGGCAGGGAATGAGTGTCAATACCTATCTACGGAGCCGAGGAAATTTCGATAGTGACCATACAGCTGATGGTGATAATTTTGTGCTGCCCACCGACACTGGACCGTGGCGTGGACAGCGAGACAGACGGGTTGGGTTGTATAGGGACGAATAGGCAACTGGTTATCATCTTCGGACTCCTACGACATGAATGTTTTGTGTCGTCGGCATGCAGATTTCACGGGTCTCAATGTTGTCGTGTGAATCTTGAGGGAGAACATAAAAACTACGAGGATTTGTGCGGTATAAGAGTACGAAATGATTTACCTTTAACATCTTAATAATAACTGTATACTAATGAGCGGAAGTGCAGATATAAAGAAAAAAGGGAAGGCGAGCAATTAGAAAATAACTTTACAAACCTTTATCAGCACACACACGTACACACACGCACAAGCACACACACACACACACACACACACACACACTTTCACAGACACCCCCCTACACCCCCACATACCACCGTTGCCAGATTATTGTACTCAGAGCATAGTATTTATTGGTTTCTGATGCCTAACTATTGCCAAGAAACATCAGAAATTAACTATCTTAACAATAATTATAAGTGAATCTCCTTATTGGGGTCCACGAGACAGTTTTTGGGTCGGAACTCGGCAAATATAAGAGGCTGAGTTAGGCAATCTGGCAACGTTAACACACACACACACACACACACACACACACTCATAGTACTTTCACGCACACATTCACTCATGCACATCATCATGCACTGTTATACCTATTGACCGTAACTGATAGATCATGCATACGTATAAAACAACTTTGGTTACAGATCGAGATAATAACAAGAAAAAAAAGTAAATCAAAGAGGCATGCGAAAAAGGATAAGACTAGAACAATGTATAGTGACTGAGAAATCGATCATCGCGTGTGTATGTTAACGAGGTTATTTGGTCTAGTTGTGGTATACAGGATTTACGTCCAAACTCGTGCTGTCCTGTCGTCATATCTGTTTTTATATACTGTTAGCCTATTCTTGAAATCATTAATGTTCCTTGTCTGTACCAAACGACATCTATTTTATATACTGGTAGCCTATTCCTATTCCTAACCTAACCTAGTACTGGTAGCTTATTCTTGAAATCATTAATGTTCCTTGCCTGTACCAAAGGACATATCTATTTTTATATACTGGTAGCCTATTCCTATCCTAACCTAGTACTGGTAGCCTATTCTTGAAATCATGAATGTTCCTTGCCTGTATCAAAGACATATCTATTTTTATATACTGGTAGCCCATTCCTATTCCTAACCTAACCTAACCTAAACTAGTACTGAAATCATTAATGTTCCTTGCCTGTACCAAAGACATATCTATTTTTATATACTGGTAGCCTATTCCTATTCCTAACCTAACCTAGTACTGGTAGCCTATTCTTGAAATCATGAATGTTCCTTGCCTGTACCAAAGACATATCTATTTTTATATACTGGTAGCCTATTCCTATTCCTAACCTAACCTAGTACTGGTAGCCTATTCTTGAAATCATTAATGTTCCTTGCCTGTACCAAAGACATATCTATTTTTATATACTGGTAGCCCACTCCTATTCCTAACCTAACCTAGTACTGGTAGCCTATTCTTGAAATTATTAATGTTCCTTGCCTGTACCAGAAGACATATCGATTTTTATATACTGGTAGCCTACTCCTATTCCTAACCTAACCTAGTACTGGTAGCCTATTCTTGAAATCATGAATGCTCCTTGCCTGTACCAGACATATCTATTTTTATATACTGGTAGCCTATTCCTATTCCTAACCTAACCTAGTATTGGTAGCCTATTCTTGAAATTATTAATGTTCCTTCCCTGTACCAAAAGACATATCTATTTTTGTATACTGGTAGCGCGTTCCTATTCCTAACCTAACCTAACTTAACCTAACCTAGTACTGGTAGCCTATTCTTGAAATTATTAATGTTCCTTGCGTGAACCAGAAGACATATCCGTTTTTATATACTGTTAGCCTATCCTTGAAATTATAAATGTTTCAAGCATGTACCGACTCTGTATCCTGTTCATGTCAACCAGCAATATTTTTATCAGGGAAACATTTTTGTAGTGCTATTTATGCATGTGTAGTCTCATTTAACTTGTATTCATGGCCCTGTGTTTTCCCACTGTCTCTAAACTGGTCCTTCCTGTTCTCTCATCCATGTACTGATTTGAACATTAACAAGTCTCCCCTTTCTCTTCATTCCTCCACCTTTCCCAGCTTCACCTTAGCCAGTCTATCTTCCTTGTTTTCCCATTGTCTAAACTGGTCCTTACTCTCCACATTCTCTCATCCATGTACTGAATTAAACACTAATAAGTCTCCCCTTTCTCTTCATTCCTCCACCTTTCCCAGCTTCACTTCAGCCAGTCTATCTTCATATCACATCCCACTGTCTTCTTCCCAGTTTTCTAATGCATATTCATCCCTCACCAGTGGCTTCATAGTTTTCCCTTTCCACTTTCTCCTAGTTTTCCTTCCCCTGTTGTTTGCTGTTAAGTTTACTGTTCCTACTTCATGAATTTTCTTTCCAATCATTGTGCCCTTGCCGGATTCTGTTGTGTGTGGATGCGTCTGCAATGCTGTGCCTATCTGATGGGTGCAAATTTTCGTAGGCGATGTACATCAACAGTATTTTTGGAGTTTTGTTTCATTTCGTGTAAACAAACATAGAACCGCATCTAATCAAAGTCTTATGCGAAAACTAGTGATAAAAAATGGTTGAGTCTTGCAAGAACCACTGGGGCATCATATTCTTAGAAGTAAAAGAAAACTTTAAAAAGAGCAGAGACAAGATAAAATGTTATCTTGGCCTAAACTCTCTGCTGCTATGGTTATGCACACAGCAAACCCGTGTGCAGAGAAAAAAGGGGACACGCATGTACAATCATTGGGGGCACAGACAGCAGAGACACCAGACTAACCGGTCAACTTTATGGCTGTAAGAGTGCAATGTATAATAGATAACAAGTTTATGAATAATCGATGGTGTTGGGCAAGTGCCATTACAGTGTGGCAAGTAAAATCACCAAGAGAAACATTATTTGAGTGGTTGACTATGGGCCAGTTCAATAGTCCAACGCAGTCATTGTAAACGCCAAAGCCAAACTATATTTCCCACAATGATCCGTTATTTCTACTCAATGCCAGATACTAGAGATTTTCCGTGTGATTTCCCAAAATTTCCTTCTTTTATATCAACACCAAACACTATATAGTCATCCCTCAAATAGTACTGTTTCCAATAGTTCGGTTTTGGTTTTATGTAAATTTTCATAGATTTTTTTAAGGATTTTTAAATTTTCCGACAAGCAGGAAATTTAAAAATCCTTAAAAGATCTTCTATGACAATCTGTATAAAGAAACCGAACTATTGGAAACCATACTATTTGATGGACGACTGAACAAGGAATTTTTGCCGGATTTCGTGCTCAGTTGGGGAGCTTACAAACTTGCTGCAGTGGACTATAAAACAGGCCCTATGCATCAATTCCAGTTAAAAAGTGACCGGTTAATCTATCCAGCGTCTATCAGATGAGTCATAAACCACTCTGGTCTTCGGCTTTGTTGGGAACGTAGAGTGTCAAAGGACATGCTATTGAAGGTGAGGCAAGGGACTCCAGTTAAGGCACCTGTATGGCCGTGGTGTGGCGGGGCTGGCGGCCAAGCAAGAGTTTTGAGGTTTCAGTAATACATGGCCAGATTACTTGCTTTACAACAGCAGTTTGGAAAGTTTTGTTTAGTCGGCACAACATCTGTGGTCATATGCCCGTTACAACAGCAGTGCAAAATTTATTCATGAGCTGCTGTAAAAAAGACGTAACTGCTGCAGGGTTTGTCTACGATTTATGAATTAATGGGCTGTATTATAAGTCGAATCCAAGAAGTTTTGGATCCCTACAGAGTTATTCATCCTGAACTCTATAGGGACCCAAAACTTCTTGGATTCAACTTGTAATACAGCCCAACAGTCTAAAGGCTGGGTCAATATGAGAGTGAGGGTCCACGATTCACTGGAAAATCTTACTACAGCACAAACCTAATTGGCAGCAAATTTTACATCAACCTGAGGCCAGTTAATTTAGGCAACGTTAAGTCACTGTTAAATGACCACTAGCCTACGCAGACAAGTTACACGAGCAATACGCCAGCAATGGGAGCCACCAAGCCATTATTAAGTGGAGTCGGTCGCCGAGGCAAGCATGAGTGTTAAAAGAAACCCCTGTCTGGTGGTGTGGCAGCAGTGGGGCTGGTCGGCTTGGCAGCCTCACTCACCCCAGCCTGGTTGTCCTGTTCCTGTGTTAGGAAAGGAAAGGGACAGAGAGAGACAGGATGGGATTAATTGCGTCAAGACAACACACAACACACACATACACAAACACGCAAGCACACCTTTAAGATTTTACATTTAACTGAGTTTTATGTTATTGATTTAATGGAAGTTAGAAAGGCCAAGTGCAGACAGGAGTACTACAAGTTCACACACACACACACCAACAATGACAGCACATGAACAGTTTACAGACAAGGCATCAGATTATTGGTTAGTTCATTTCATTTATGGAAGAAATAGAGAACATAGAATTACAACAGAGATAAAATAAAGACAAAGAAAGGATGGAATGTTTGCTCACCAACACTCTGCAACATTAACCTTTACATACCCCACAACTTACCATACACAACAAATAAATAAATACCTTAAATAAATGAACACACAAACGAAGATATATATATAAAAAAAAGTAATAATAGTCAAGGCAATATCCCGTAAGGTCCGTAAGAGAACTCATGAACAAAAGCAAGCTGAGGAAGGGACTTAATATGCATCTGGCTAAGCAGTCGTCACACTTTCCAACGCTTTTAAGACTTACGAGGAGGGACGCCACAGAGGTATTGGTACAGAAAAACCTTCATTCCAGGACACTCAAGATAGAGAAAAAGGGGGTTTGGAAGGGGTACTCAAATGTCTTGCGAGGGGGATGACACAGAGGTATTGGTCCAGAAAAACCTTCATTCCGGGACAGTCAAGATAGAGAAAAAGGGGGTTTGGAAGGGGGACTCAAATGTCTTGCGAGGGGGATGACACAGAGGTATTGGTCCAGAAAAACCTTCATTCCAGAACACTCAAGATAGAGAAAAAGGGGGTTTGGACGGGGAACTTAAATACAGACATTCACTATTTTATATTGAGTTCGTCGCATGCAAAAGATAAATGGAATGACAGCCGATATTTTTCGTCCTGGTTTCGGCACAAAATTCGACGTGCATGGCGAGAGTAACTTGAAGATTGCGTGATAATAAAAAAAAAGTAATTTGAGAATTGAATAAAAAAGTGTGACATTGCTCTAAAAAAGGATTAACTGATTGACTGACTGACTGAGGTGTTCCATTATGATGTCACAACTCTAAATAAAGGAAAAATAGCCTCTTTACCAGGTTATATACGAGAAAAAATAGTAAGTCTGCAACACCACCACAGATAATAAGATAAAAAAAAGTCTGATGTTGCTCTAAAATAATTACGTAATTGATTGACTGACTGGGGCGTTCCATTGACGAAATTCTAAAAAAAGAAAAAATGGTTCCCTTTGCTAGCTTATACATGAGCAAAAAAGTACAGCCTGCCTTTTTAGATGTCATATTAGTCTTCATCAACAACAATGTGGCTGATTTTGTGTTTTTTACCAGTTTATCAAGGCATGGTAAGTTAATTTTGTTGATTTCTTTTTGTATCACTTTTAATGACCTGAATTTGTAATATGTCAACCTGAAGGGGCTATTACACTGGGCAAATTTTCCATGGATCTTGTCAAACCACGATTTCCGCTGGCGTGGTTCTCATATTTGCGTGATTTCCTGACGTGTCCGCGATCTTCCAAAGCTACGATAGATTTCACCGAAGGACGACGGTATTACTCACCATCTTCATCAGCAGCAATAACAACAAACAATTGAGAACCACGCTAGCGGAACTCATGGTTTGACTGATGATCCACGGAAAATTTACCCAGTGTGAAAGCCCCTTAACTCTGAATATCCAACATCCATCCCGAAAATGGAAGTAAAAGCCAAACTAGCCACATAACTGTTAATAAATACAAATACGATAAAAAATCTGGCATACAGCATAACCCGCTTTCAAAACAAGGTATGGATAGCAAGGAGCAGAACAGATTACAGTTTTCTGCGAATGAAGACTTGCCTGGTCCTGATCAAAGTCTCATTACATGGAAAAAACTGTCCCTGTAGAATTGAAAAGTTGAAAAAATCCTTCATTGACGACATACAATTACTAGATATGCATTAAAAAATATAATAAAAGTCCACTAGTCATACGAACAATGCAAGTAACGTAAAAGAAAACTGTCGCTGTGATATTGAAAGATCCGAGAAATCTTTTAAATTCCACCGATGATGTACAATTAAAACTATGAATGCATTAAGAAGAAAAATAAATACAGTCCAAGGGGAATATAAACAACACAAGTAGGAGGAAAAATCAAACTATGGAACTGAAAAAGTCGAGAAATCTTTTAAATTCCACCGATGACGGAAGAAAATATACGGTCCACTAGTTGTACAAACAATGAAAGTAACGCACAAGAAAACTGTCGCTGTGATACCGAGAGATCCGAGAAATCCTGGAATCCTACAATGACGTAAAATAACTGCATATGCATAAAAAAAAGAAAATCAAATCAAAAAGGAAATCGGAGAGGAAAACCAATACAGTCCAAGAGGCATACAGACAATTCAACTCCCCCGCTAGCTAGTCAGTAATAGGAGCTTGGAGTGCGACAAAGTACGGCAGGCAGGAGGATATGGATTAACGATAACACCAACAGTAAAGTAAAGTGACCCCCTACCTCAGACTGCAGGGAAGAGAAAAACAGAAATTAAACTTAAGAGGAGGTACAGTAACATATTAGTATTCTCGTGACCTGAAATAAAATGTCCGTACCTTACAAAAAAAAAAAAAAAAAAAAAAACAAGGTACTTATCAAATCATTAAGAGTACTCAAGTTAATAAATGATGAGAGAAAACACATTAGATTAGGTATATTATAAGGGACAATGAAGAAAATAAAGGCTACTCTTGTCACCAGAAACAAATTGTATCTTATAAATAAAAAACTAAATTCAAAATGCACTTATCGAATCATTATTCAAGTTGATAAATGATGATGGAAAACACATTAGATATATTACAAAGGATAGTAAAGTAAATAAAGGTTTGAAAGTAAAGATCTCTCCCACACAATAGATTTCAATGATAAAAAAATATATAAAAACGATACAAGTAATTTACATGTTTTCCTAGTTTTTACACAGCAAGGGAGGCAGATCAGGGGCAATAAACAAAAATAACAAAAAAAAAAGCCCACTAAACGCTGTCCCAACAATATAGCACACAACGAGAGGCCAAAAGAGAAGCCAGGAGATAAAAAAAAATAAACGTACCATTTTTCTATGTATACTGGATCACCCAGCACGACACGAACACTCGCCCAAAGTCACTTATATCAAGTCAAGTCATGCGCAGCTTTGTGGGAGGAGACACGGCAGAGGCGTGGCCTATGCGTGATGCTGCTTGGTGTCAAACTAGAGAATGTAGAAACTGGGGTTTAGAGAAGACGAAGAAAGGCACACTAATCTAAATCAATCACTTCAACATGTCCCCTCTCACACCACACACCACTGTTTGTAGGCATTGGAATAGGCACACCTAACATCACCACAGCCGATCGAGGATTCAGTACGTTTCCTAACTTATAACCCAAAACTAACTAAAATTATGAGTATTCTTTTTCTTGAACAGAACATTGAATAAACAACAGAACAATAATATGAAAATATGTTCATATATTATACAACTGTGGGTCGAGGCAGCAGCGCACGCCATTTTGCGGGTATCTGCTACCTTAAATAAGCATATTTTTACTGTGCAAAGCAGGTGATGTCACTTATTGTGACTTCATGAGCTTTCATATTTATCTATTTGTGTACATTTCATGGAGGCATAACTTACATTACTACTTTCAATATTACTAGTGACATGAATTTGTGACTGTTTATCACAATAGAATTTCACTCAATTAAGTGAATCAGACACCACAGAAATATTACCAGTGAATAGAATGATAAGCACATACTTTGATTTAACTTCAGGATGTTTCGTGGATCATTTATAAATAAAAACAAAAAATCCGGATAGGCTACTCTTTAGCCCACTACCATCACTCGAGGAACAAAAATAGTCCCTCCGCCAAGTTTGTACCCGACATTTAATGGTTAGGTGCACCTATTACAGTCACGCATAGCACATCGAAAGTGCACACCCGGCCGCAACTTTAGTCACCCATGAACTGGTGGGTATTAAATTTTGGTATCAAGTGACGTCATCCCGCTGCTCTGCCCCAAACTGCCCCTGCGCGTACTGGTCGCAGTTTTGAAGGCAGAGTGACTTGACTTGTTGTAAGTGACTTTGCACTCGCCAAGCAAAAGACTACGGTGTGAATAACTATAATGACCGAGGCTATTCGTGGCCGAGTGAGTGTATTCATGCAAAAATGAGTCTCTAATTACTGCCAATGAGCATAAGTAAAAAAAATATAAAAAAAATTAATAAAAAAAAAATAAATAAATAAATAAAAATAAAACAGGTTATCAAACGGGTTATTAAAAAAACAAATTAAGGATGAGTTTAGCGATACACACTCCCTTCACAGACACAGCACATCTAAACAAAACAAAACAGGATGGGATAAAAAACACCTTAAAGTTGATGAGTTAGGACAGAGACACACCTCTTTCATGACACCCTGGCCCCGTGAGAGGTCTATCTACCCTGGCCATTTACTCCATGCACACGGCAGGCACTAAAACAAGTCTCGCTGGGAACCTTACCGGCATCTGTGTCCGTCAAGCAGCAGGGAAAAGAAGGAGAAATCAATATCAGTCCATCATCATAATCCTCCTCCTCCTCCTCCTTATCATCATCCTCATCATCATCTCCCCTCAACATACCCACAAGTTCTCATGATTAAAAAGTTTGAGAGTTACTAACGAATTTGTTCTATACACTTTTCAAACATTTCTAGGGCAGGGAAAAAGAGGGAAAATATTAAAATCAATCACCATTACTCTTATCTGCACTCAGCATACTCACAAATTCCCATGATTAATACGTTTGAGTTACTAATGAATTTGGTCTATACACTTTTCAAACATTTCTAGGGCAGGGAAAAAGAGGGAAAATATTAAAATCAATCCATTAGCATCATCTCCCCTCGACACATTCACAAATTCCAATGATAATAAGTTTGAGAGTTATGAATGAATTTGGTCTATACACTTTTCAAACATGTTAAGGGCAGGGAAAAAGAAGGAAAATATTAAAATCAATCCATTATCATCATTTCCCATCAATACACCCACAAATTCCCATGATAAATACGCTTGAGTTACTAACAAATTTGGTCAATAAACTTTTAAAATATTTCTTGATAAGACACGAATAGACAAGATAAAAATATGCTTGGTAAAAAGAAGGAATAGGTTAAGTGTAAATCCTTAAAATATTTCTATAAGATATTTAAACAAACACGAGGTAAAGATATACACACATTTACATAAATATTCAAACCACACAGACCCTATGCTCCAGAATAGGTGGTCAGTCCTTCAACCTAAGTGAAATCATGTTAAATTAAATACCACCAAGACTTTGCATTTCTACTTTGGTAAATGAAGTTGAGGGAAGTGTCGATCGAGTTTGTTTTTAAAGGAGTGTCAGTCGTGTTGCGCTGAACCACTGAAGATTGGAGGTTATTTATGCAGAAGAGAATGGAAAGTTTAAACCCATCAAAACAAATCCATGACAGAAAGAGAACAGGTAAAAAGAAGGGAAAGTTTAAGTTCAAACCCATCAACACTCCCTCACCACACACACACACACACACACACAAACAATACCAAAAAATTTATGTGTTCCTTTTTTTTATCTATCATTCTTTTACTAAATTGATGTGTTCTGTCTTTTTTATACCATTCTCCCACTAAATATATGTGTTCCGTTTTTATTTATATATCTTGCTCCCACTAAATTTACACTGTTTCTGGTTGGTTTTGTTGCTGTGGTGTATTTCTGGTGTTGGTGTGGGAGAGTTCTGTGGAAAAATACTGAAAAATAAATGGGCTTAGTTTTTTTCTCTCTCTTTTTATATCAATATCCCACGTCACTCCGACAGCTGACGTTACCAGTGCTTAAAATACCTCACCACCATTACCATCATCATCACCATCACCACCTTCTCATTGGATGCCTTACCTCCTCCCTCCCTTTTTTTTTCTGTTCCTTCCCTCCTTTCCCTTCCCCTTTCCTCTCCTCTCCTCCCCTTCCCTTCCCCTTTCCTCTCCTATTCCCTTCCTTTCTTCTCCTCTCCTATTCCCTTCCCTCTCCTCCCTTTCCTTTTCTCTCCTCCCTCCTCCTCCTATCATCAATACTCCATCATCACCATCACCACCACCACCATCATCATCATCACCACCTCCTCAAATTGATGCCTTACCTCCTCCCTCCTTTTTCTTTTCCTTCCCTCCCTTCCCTTCCCCCTTCCTCTCCTCTCCTATTCCCTTCCCTCTCCTCCCTCCCTCCTCCTCATCAATACCCCATCATCACCATCATCATCATCATTACCACCACCACCAATAGACATTCCCTTCGTTATTCCATTACCTAAACAAACTTAAAGTGGATACATGTTGACACTAATTAAACATATGGGAAAAAAAACCCATTCACACCCACACAAAAGAAAAAAAACTTATCCAGCTGAATGAAGTTAACGTTTTGGAAAACAAGCAATGATCATATATGGACAATTCCTCTCTATTATTATTATTATTATTATCACAACTGTTATTATTAAGAGACAGCAATAGCCACAAACATTATATATAAAACCATCACTAATATCAAAGGGGACAGAAATAACCAAAAATAAAAAATAAAAATCTATTTCAGTATAATTAAAACCTACAATAAGAGTCATAACAAACTGAATCATCATTATTATGAAAAGAAACCGCAATAGCCCTTAAAATATATAAATAAAAACCTCAAAATTTCCAAAGAATACGCAAGTCAAAGATAATACCAGGAGTGTCAATATAAACCCATAACTCCATTAACCTAAACCAATACGGGGTGGACACATCAAATAATCTTGGTCAAATAAAACTCGATAGAGGGGAGGCTAACAGAGGGCGCCGATAAGAGGGCTGACACGAGGCTCCACCACCATCACCATCGCCCAGACCGAGACCCAGATTGTCCCTCTCCATCCGGGCCTGTGACATTCTTGACTAATTTTCGAAGAGGCAATTACGGGCCTGAATAAAAACCTGTCACAGGGAAGGGAGGGGAGGGGAGGGAAGGGAAGGGAGGAAGGTAAAGGGGATGGGAGGGAAGGAAAGAGAAGGGGACGGAGAGGAGGAGAGGGAAAGGAATGACAAGATAAGGGAGGAAAGGGAAGGAAGGGAAGGGAAGAAACGGAAAGAGAAAAAGGATAGGAGGGGAAGGGAAAAGAGGAAAGGAAGGAGGGGAAGGAAGGGAAGGGAAGAAACGGAAAGAGAAAAGGGATAGGAGGGGAAGGGAAGAGAGGAAAGGTAGGAGGGGAGAAGAGGGGAGGAAAGGGGAAGGAAGGGAAGGGAAAAGGGATAGGAGGGGAAGGAGAGAGAAGGAAGCGAGGGGAAGGGGAAGGGAAGAGAGGAAAGGAAGGAGGGGAGAGGAGGAGAGGAAAGAGAGAGGAGGAGGGACGTTCTGACGCACAATTGGGAGTATAAATTATTGGAGGGATTGAATAGCAAATAATAGGATCCATTGTCCCTGCATCGATAGTGGTTAGCGACCCTATATATAGCCTACATATTCTTAAACGTATCGGGCTCCCATTCAACTGTTTCCCAATGCCACAGAGAGGATTAACCGGGTTCTCGTGGGTGGTTTTCTAGTTGAAGGTGGTGAAGTCGCGTCAAACTATCACCAGTATTACAAAACAGTCTGAGGGATGGCAGGATGGGAATGGGAGGGGAAGGAAGGGGAGAGAAAAGGGAGAAAAAGGAAGGAAGGGGAAAGAGGGAGAAAGAGGAAGGAAGGGGAAAGAGGAGGAAGGAAAGGAAAGAAGGGGAAGAAAGAGAAAGGAAGGGAAAAGAAGAGGAAGAAAGAGAAAGGAAGGGAAAAGAAGAGGAAGAAAGAGGAAGGAAGGGGAAAGAGGAGGAAGAAAGGGAAGAGGAAAAAAGGGAAAAGAAGAGAAAGGAAGGGAAAAAAACGAGGAAGTATCAGTTAGGCTATTATGTAGATTGACTTAGCGCTCCACAGTTAGGTTAAGTTAGCGACAAAGAATGCAACGTTTAAGAATACGAGACTACACGTTAAGCTAATATGTAGATTGACTGAGCGTTCTCCCACAGTTAGGTTAGGTTAGCACCAAAGAATGTAATGTTTAGATACGGAACTACACGTTAGGCTAATATGTAGATTGATTTTGCTTTCTCCCACAGTTAGGTTAGGTTAAGTAAGCACCAAAGAATGTAATGTTTAGATACGGAACTACACGTTAGGCTAATATGTAGATTGACTTTGCTTTCTCCCACAGTTAGGTTAGGTTAGGTTAGGTCAGCGCCACATGTTAAAGAACACTGGTGGATTACACGTTAGGGGAAGGGAGGGGTGACAAATATAACCCTAGCGGCGGCAAGCACAATGGAATCAATACATTGCCACCTCCGACGCACAGCTGGCGAGGTTAAAAATAGAATGACAAGCAAACACACACACACACACACACACACCTGCAGCAGAAACCAACCCAAAATAGATTATATGAAGGGAAAAAAAACAAAAACGCATGGGAAAGCTTGGGTAGGTAGGTAAGGGAATGTAGGAAAGCGAAAGTGAAGGAAAGTGAAGGACATGGCAGAACTACGCAACCTAAGGACGAAATATTTAACATGCACATATTATAAAAACCTCAATCCCCGCTCTTTCATCCGAGCTGGAATGGGAAACTGGACTGAGTGATGGGCAGGATAATTCGGCGCTCTGAGGGATGGGAATGGGAGGGGAAGGAAGGGGAAAGAGGAGGAAGAAAGAGGAAGGGGAGAGAGGAGGAAGAAAGATGAAGGAAAGGGAAAGAGGAGGAAGAAAGAGAAAGGAAGGGAAAGGAAGAGGAAGGAAAGGGAAAGAAGAGGAAGGAAGGGGAAAGAAGAAGAAAGAGGAAAAGAAGAGGGAGAGAGGAAGGGAAAGAAGAGGAAGAAAGGGAAAGAGGAAGGAAGGGGAAAGAAGAGGAAGGTAGGGGAAAGAAGAGGAAGAAATGGAAAAAAAAGGAAGAAAGAGGAAGGAAGGGGAAAGAAGTGGAAGAAACAGGAAGGAAAGGGGAAAGAAGAGGAAGAAAAGGGGAAAAGAAGAGGAAGAAGAGAAAGAGGGAGGATTAAAGAAGAGGAAGGAAGAGGAAATAAGGGAAGACAAGAGGAAGGCTGAATAGATGACACGGCAAGGCGGCGCTAGGCTAAAAAAATGTTATCCTTCCATCTCAAAAATGCAACCGTCCCTTTCATTCCAGTAGCAAAAAAGGGAGAATGGGAAGGCAATAAGGCATGAGTATAGAAGAAAAAGAGGGAGAAAACAGACTAGGCTAATATACTGGAAGACGTCGCAAAGATAAAGAAAAAAATACTGTAAGCTTAAAACACAATCTTCCCTTTTTTTTTCCTAGGACAGAATGGGATGCACGGGAGAGTGGTAAGGATTGAGAATAGATGTAAAAGAAAACTGGGAGAGGAATAGGTCAAGATGGCGCTAGGCTAAAATAAAATACCACCGCATAACCTCAACAATGCAACCTTCCTTTTTTTTTCAAGGACAGACTGGGATGCACGGGAGAATGATAAGGATTGAGAATAGATGTAAAAGAAAACTGGAAGAGGAATAGGTCAAGATGGCGCTAGGCTAAAATAAAATACCACCGCATAACCTCAACAATGCAACCTTCCTTTTTTTTTTTTTTCCTAGGACAGAATGGGATGCACAAGAGTGATAAGGATTGAGAACAGAAGAAAAAGAAGACAAGGAGAGGAATAGGTCAAGACGGCGCTAGGCTAAAAGAAACTATTACCGCATAACCTCGATAATGCAACCTTCCCTTTCTTTCCGAAGACAAAAGGGATGAATAGGAGGAGGATGTGTATTGAGGGCTGAAGATGAAGGCAGAGAGGAATTAGGCAAGACCAATCAAGGAACGAAACAGCAGCACGCAATCTTAAAATCTAGCTTCCATAGGACCGAAGGAATGAATAGGAACGTGAGAGAGATATTAGTAACGAAGAAAAAGCAAAGAGAAACGAATTAGGGCAAGACCAAACCCAAAAACGAAACCCAGCACGCAGATAAAGAATGAAAGAAAAAGGAAAACAATAGACCCAGACAGTAGACACATCAGGGAGTGCCGTTACAAAGGCAAAACTCCCGACCGACTACTACTACTACTAGATCTGAACCCAAACGACCCTCACCTTCCATAGGACCGAAAGGGGAAGGATAAAAGGCCAAAGGATATCAGGAGGTCGTTTGAAGCCTCTTATGGGTCACGTGGAGAGTGGAAATAGGGTCAGGCTAGCATCGGGATAGAGATAGAGGAGGATAGAAGGCCAGAGGGTGTTAAGAGGTCATTTGAAAGCTTTGATGGGTCAAGGATAGAAGGGAAGGGATAGGGATAGAGGAAGGACTGGGGATGGAAGGGAAGGATTGGGAGTAGAATGGAAGGACTTGGGATGGAAGAAAAGGACTTGGGATGGAAGGAAAGGACTCGGGATGGAAGGAAAGGACTCAGGATGGAAGGAAAGGATTCGGGATGGAAGGAAAGGACTGGGGATTGAAGGAAAGGACTGGGGATGGAAAGAAAGGACTGGGGATGGAGGGAAAGGACTGGGGATGGAAAGAAAGGACTGGGGATAGAAGGCAAGGACTGGGGATGGAAGGAAAGGACTGGGGATGGAAGGAAAGGACTCGGGATGGAAGGAAAGGACTCGGGATGGAAAGAAATGACTGGGGATGGAAGGAAAGGACTGGGGATGGAAGGAAAGGACTGGGGATGGAAGGAAAGGACTGGGGATGGAAGGAAAGGATTGGGGATGGAAGGAAAGGACTGGGGATGGAAGGAAAGGACTGGGGATGGAAGGAAAGGACTGGGGATGGAAGGAAAGGACTGGGGATGGAAGGAAAGGACTGGGGATGGAAGGAAAGGACTGGGGATGGAAGGAAAGGACTGGGGATGGAAGGAAAGGACTGGGGATAGAAGGAAAGGACTGGGGATGGAAGGAAAGGACTGGGGATGGAAGGAAAGGACTGGGGATGGAAGGAAAGGACTGGGGATGGAAGGAAAGGACTGGGGATGGAAGGGAAGGACTGGGGATGGAAGGAAAGGACTGGGGATGGAAGGAAAGGACTGGGGATGGAAGGAAAGGACTGGGGATGGAAGGGAAGGACTGGGGATGGAAGGGAAGGACTGGGGATGGAAGGAAAGGACTGGGGATGGAAGGAAAGGACTGGGGATGGAAGGAAAGGACTGGGGATGGAAGGAAAGGACTGGGGATGGAAGGAAAGGACTGGGGATGGAAGGAAAGGACTGGGGATAGAAGGAAAGGACTGGGGATGGAAGGAAAGGACCGGGGATGGAAGGCAAGGACTGGGGATGGAAGGAAAGGACTGGGGATGGAAGGAAAGGACTGGGGATGGAAGGAAAGGACTGGGGATGGAAGGAAAGGACTGGGGATGGAAGGAAAGGACTGGGATGGAAGGAAAGGACTGGGGATGGAAGGAAAGGAAGGGGGATGGAAGGAAAGGATCAGATGAAGGACTGGGGATGAAGGAAAGGATCAGATAGAAGGAAAGGACTGGGGATGGAAGGAAAGGACTGGGGATGGAAGGAAAGGACTGGGGATGGAAGGAAAGGACTGGGGATGGAAGGAAAGGACTGGGGATGGAAGGAAAGGACTGGGGATGGAAGGAAAGGACTGGGGATGGAAGGAAAGGACAGATGGAAGGAAAGGACTGGGGATGGAAGGAAAGGGCTGGGGATGTCAGGCAAGGACTGGGGATGGAAGGAAAGGACTGGGGATGGAAGGAAAGGACTGGGGATGGAAGGAAAGGACTGGGGATGGAAGGAAAGGACTGGGGATGGAAGGAAAGGGCTGGGGATCAGATGAAGGAAAGGACTGGGATGGAAGGAAAGGACTGGGGATGGAAGGAAAGGACTGGGATGGAAGGAAAGGATCAGATGGAAGGAAAGGGCTGGGGATGGAAGGAAAGGACTGGGGATGGAAGGAAAGGACTGGGGATGGAAGGAAAGGACTGGGGATGGAAGGAAAGGACTGGGGATGGAAGGAAAGGACTGGGGATGGAAGGAAAGGACTGGGGATGGAAGGAAAGGACTGGGGATGGAAGGAAAGGACTGGGGATGGAAGGAAAGGACTGGGGATGGAAGGAAAGGACTGGGGATGGAAGGAAAGGACTGGGGATGGAGGGAAAGGATCAGATGGAATGAAACGACTGGGGATGGAAGGAAAGGACTGGCGATGGAAGGAAAGGACTGGGGATGGAAGGAAAGGACTGGGGATGGAAGGAAAGGACTGGGGATGGAAGGAAAGGACTGGGGATGGAAGGAAAGGACTGGGGATGGAAGGAAAGGACTGGGGATGGAAGGAAAGGACTGGAGATGGAAGGGAAGGCCTGGGGATAGAAGGAAAGGAATGGGGATGGAAGGAAAGGACTGGGGATGGAAGGGAAGGACTGGGGATGGAAGGAAAGGACTGGGGATGGAAGGAAAGGACTGGGGATGGAAGGAAAGGACCGGGAATGGAAGGAAAGGACTGGGGATGGAAGGAAAGAACTGGGGATGGAAGGAAAGCACTGGAGATGGAAGGAAAGGACTGGGGATGGGAGGAAAGGACTGGGGATGGAAGGAAAGGATTCAGGATGGAAGGAAAGGACTCGGGATGGAAGGAAAGGACTGGGGATGGAAGGAAAGGACTGGGGATGGAAGGGAAGGACTGGGGATGGAAGGACTGGGGATGGAAGGAAGGACTGGGGATGGAAGGAAGGACTGGGGATGAAGGAAAGGACTGGGGATGGAAGGAAAGGACTGGGGATGGAAGGAAGGACTGGGGATGGAAGGAAGGACTGGGGATGGAAGGAAAGGACTGGGGATGGAAGGGAAGGACTGGGGATGGAAGGAAAGGACTGGGGATGGAAGGAAAGGACTGGGGATGGAAGGAAAGGACTGGGGATGGAAGGAAAGGACTGGGGATGGAAGGAAAGGACTGGGGATGGAAGGGAAGGACTGGGGATGGAAGGGAAGGACTGGGGATGGAAGGGAAGGACTGGGGATGGAAGGGAAGGACTGGGGATGGAAGGGAAGGACTGGGGATGGAAGGGAAGGACTGGGGATGGAAGGGAAGGACTGGGGATGGAAGGAAAGGACTGGGGATGGAAGGAAAGGACTGGGGATGGAAGGAAAGGACTGGGGATGGAAGGAAAGGACTGGGGATGGAAGGAAAGGACTGGGGATGGAAGGAAAGGACTGGGGATAGAAGGAAAGGACTGGGGATGGAAGGAAAGGACTGGGGATGGAAGGAAAGGACTGGGGATGGAAGGAAAGGACTGGGGATGGAAGGGAAGGACTGAGGATGGAAGGGAAGGACTGGGGATGGAAGGAAAGGACTGGGGATGGAAGGGAAGGACTGGGGATGGAAGGGAAGGACTGGGGATGGAAGGTAAGGACTGGGGATGGAAGGCAAGGACTGGGGATGGAAGGGAAGGACTGGGGATGGAAGGGAAGGACTGGGGATGGAAGGGAAGGACTGGGGATGGAAGGGAAGGACTGGGGATGGAAGGGAAGGACTCAGGATGGAAGGAAAGGACCGGGAATGGAAGGAAAGGACTGGGGATGGAAGGAAAGGACTGGAGATGGAAGGAAAGGACCGGGAATGGAAAGTAAACAATGGCCATAGAAGGAAAGGACACAATCTCAAAACACAAACCATCCTTCCATAGACGCTAGGACCTCATCTAAACCCTCTAATAGCTCACGAATAGCAGGGATAAGCTCGGGCTAGTGGAAATAGGGCCTGGCTAGCATCGGGCAGCGGGTTATGCAGCACGGCGGGAAGGTTAGACAAAGGCAGCGGCGGGTGGCGGGCGAGACTAGCGTATCGACCCGCCCGTGGAGGAGTGGAGGGATGTGGAGGAGGTGGAGGCTGGTGGGGAGAGAGGGAGGGAAAGAGGAGGTGGAGGGGGAAGGGAGGTGTGGGAGGGATTCTGTTGGGGGGAGGAGAGGGAAGAAGGGGGGGAGCAGGGGAATTTCCCGCCACCCAGCCAAGGAAAATGGGGGTGGGGGTTGAAGGGGGGACTGAGGAAGAGGAGGAGGGGGCGACGTGCCACTCTAGACTTATCCAGTACCCGTGGAGGAGGAAGAAGAGGCGGAGGAAGAGGAGCAGGAGGAGGAGGAAGAGGAAGTGTAAGAGTAGGATGAGGAGGAATATAAAGATGTAATAAAAAATAAAATACACGTTAAATAAATGGAAAGAAGAACGCAAGAGGAGGAGGAGGAAATGATAAAAGGATGAAGGACTCGTAAAAAATAAAATATAAAAGAAAACAAAAGACGCACGAAGATATATATAATGAAGGAGAGAAAATGACGAAGAAGAAGAAGGAGGAGGAGGAGGAAAAAGAGGAAGAAGAACAGGATGAGAAGAAAGACGACGTGATAAAAGGATAAAAAAAAAATACATAAAATAAAACCTAAAAAAGATGAAAGAAGAAATATAATGAATGAGACACGAACGAACGAAGGGAGAGGGAGGGAAGGAAAAACGATACAGGAGGAAGAAGAAGAAGAAGAGGAGGAGGAGGAAGGGAGGGGAGAGGGGGAGGGTCAAAATAATACCTTTCATCCCACAATTAGTCATAAGTCACCTGTAATTCTTCCCATGGCTATCTAATCTTAGAGAGAGAGAGAGAGAGAGAGAGAGAGAGAGAGAGAGAGAGAGAGAGAGAGAGAGAGAGAGAGAGAGAGAGAGAACTAAGCCTAACTGACTTTACATAACTTGCTCTATTTCCAGCTTGACTTGATTTAGAGAGGGGAAAAAATAGGGCAGGAATAGTAGTAGTAGTAGTAGTAGTAGTAGTAGTAGTAGTAGTCTTTTGTTGCAGGAGAATATGAAGAGAATGAGGAAAAAAAAAGGTTGAGTAGGAAGAAAAAAGAAAAGAGGAAAAAATATGAGCAAGAATAAGAAAAGAAAGAAAAAGAGGAAGAAGAGGAGGAGGAAGAGGAAGAAAAAGAGGTTAAGAGGGAATAAGAAAAGGAAGGAAAAAAGGAGGAGGAAGAGGAAAAAAAAGGTTGAATGGGAATAAGAAGGAAAAAAAGAGGAAGAGGAGGAGGAAGAGGAAAAAAGAGGTCGAGTGGGCATAAAAAAAAGAAGGAAATAAGGTTGAATGAGGATATAAAAATAAAGAAAGTAGGTTGAGTAGGAACAGGAAAAAAAAGAGGAAGAGGAGGAGGAGGAGGACAGGCCGGAGGAGGATAGGTAAAGCAGGTTGAGGAAGAGGAGGAGGAGGAGAAGGATCGTCATAGGAGGTTGGCTAGACACAGTGACGTAGATAGGGAAGCAGGAGGAGGAGGAGGAGGGGGAGGAGGGGGCGTGGCAAAGAGTGACGTCATAGTTGTGGGCGGTGCCTGGCTCGCTGCGGGGAGAGGAGGAGGAGGAGGAGGGGAAGGGGGCGGCGTGCATGAAGGGGGGGAGCATGACGTTCTAGACTCCACTAAAGCTGGAAGGACGGAAGGGAGCACACACACACACACACACACACACAGAAGCGGTGGCGGTGGTTGTAATAGTGACATGACAGACATAAACACACACACACACACACACACACACACACACACACACACACACACACACATACATACATACATACAGACAGACACACATAACAAATGACACTCAAGATTGGCTGTCAGGTCTGAGAGAGAGAGAGAGAGAGAGAGAGAGAGAGAGAGAGAGAGAGAGAGAGAGAGAGAGAGAGAGAGAGAGAGAGAGAGAGAGAGAGAGAGAGAGGTCGCGTGACTCAAGCGGAGATAAAGGAAAATACCAATAAAGGAAGACGTGGAAAGATAGGCAAGGATGAACAAACACACGAAATAACAAGAAAAACACTGATAAACGGAAACAGGAAAATACACGAGGAAAAAGAGGAAAAAAAGAAAGAAAAGTGAGATTGTTTGGAACGATAAAATGAACTAGAGGAGAGATGGACGAGAAGAAGGAAAAGAAGAACACAGCAGGACAAAAGGAAGGAAAAAATGAAGGAAAGATCAAAGGAGGGACTGAGGGAAGGAGAAAAGGATGAAATAAGCAACCTAGGAGTCAAAGTCAAGCAGGAACATATGATTCAGAAACGAAAAAAAGAAGGAAAGGAAGCACAGGGAGGGAAGGAAAGAATACAGGAAAGATGAAGAGGGAGGACTAAAGAAAGGAAAGATATAACGGAATGGGCAAACTAGAAAGCCATGTAAAGAAGGATGGGAATGCAATGGAAGAAAGGAGAGGAGGAAGGAAAACAAAATGAAGAAACGAGAGGAACACAAGGAAGGAGAGAAGGAAGGACATGAGGCAGGAAAGAAAGGATGGAAGGAAAAAAAAAAGCATAAGGAAGGAGAGGAGGTGGCAAGGAAGCACATGGAAGCAGAAGGAAGGATATGACGAAGGAAAGAGAAGGACATGGAAGAGATGAAGGAAGGAAATAATAAGGAAGAGAAGCACATGGAAGGAAAAGAAGGAAGGAAGAAAGGAGAGAAAGGAAACAGAAGCAAGAGGAAGAGATGAAGGAAGGAAAAAATAAGGAAGAGAAGCACATGGTAGCAAAAGAAGGAAGGAAGGAAGGAGACGAAAGAACACGACGAAGGAGAGACAGGAAGGAAGGAAAGAGAAGCACATGGAAGAGATGAAGGAAGGAAAAAATAAGGAAGAGAAGCACATGGTAGCAAAAGAAGGAAGGAAGGAAGGAAGGAAGGAAGCGAAAGGGTACAAGCAGAGGCTGAACCGCGTCACAATCAATACACACACGCCTCCCTCAGCCTCCCTCACACACACACACACACACACACACACACACACACACACACACACACACACACACACACACACATGCACTACTGCCTTCTCTCCCCCCCTCCACCTCCTCATCCCCCTCCTCCTCCCTTTTTATCTCCCTCCTCCTTCTCCTCTTCATCTCCCTCGAGTCCAAAAAGGTTACAGCATCCAGCATCCTTCAATGGCGAGAATACTATAGTCTCTCTCTCTCTCTCTCTCTCTCTCTCTCTCAGGTGTAGAGAGGAGAGAGAGAGAGAGAGAGAGAGAGAGAGAGAGAGAGAGAGAGAGAGAGAGAGAGAGAGAGAGAGAGAGAGAGAGAGAGAGAGAGAGAGAGAGAGAGAGAGAGAGAGAGAGAAGAGACCTAAAAGTCTGTGTTTTGTAGGTCTCTCTCTCTCTCTCTCTCAATACGTAAATACAGGAAGAAAAAAAAAGGACGGAATTAAAGAATCAGCACGAGAGAGAGAGAGAGAGAGAGAGAGAGAGAGAGAGAGAGAGAGAGAGAGAGAGAGAGAGAGAGAGAGAGAGAGAGAGAGAGAGAGAGAGAGAGAGAGAGAGAGAGAGTATAGGTACAGGAAGAGGAAGACAAGCAAAAAAAAAAGCAAAAAAGAAGGAAAGAATTAGCACACGAGAGAGAGAGAGAGAGAGAGAGAGAGAGAGAGAGAGAGAGAGAGAGAGAGAGAGAGAGAGGGTATAGGAGGAAGGTCGAGGAGCTTCTTAAGATGGGAGAGAAAGAGTGGTTCAAGTCTCTCTCTCTCTCTCTCTCTCTCTCTGGGGCGCTTGCTTTTGTTGTATTTCACTTCCTGTTACAATTGGATCAAGAAACACACACACACACACACACACACACACACACACACACAAAGACACGCACACACACGGCGTAAGTAGAGTAGGTTGCGTTAATCAATACTACTTACTACTACGCACATGCTACCTACTGACACACATACACACACACACACACACACGAACGTACGAACTCATTAATAGGGTGTTTTGAATCATGTGTTTGTCAGCCTGCATTCTCTCTCTCTCTCTCTCTCTCTTTAATAGATAGGGAGATGATATATAGCGTTGGATTCCCTTTAAATCAATTCCACTTCACTATATAAAAAAAAAACAGGGTGGAAAGGCCTATTTATACTCTCTCTCTCTCTCTCTCTCTCTCTCTCTCGATGGAACAGGAGAAAGGAAGAACAGAGAAAGGGGAAAGTAGTTCTGCTGTGGTGGTGGTGCTGGTGCTGCTTGGATAAAGGGGGAGGGGAAGGAGGGGAAGGAAACGACAGGAGGGGGAAGAAGAGGAAGAGGAGGAGGAGGAGGAGGAGGGGGGATCTGGCCTCCTCCGCCAATCAATACGACCCTTCCCTCCTCCTCCTCCTCCTCTTCCCTTCTTCCTCTTCAATGCATCTAGTGTAAGGGGATGACTTTAATACACAAATACCCACGCACATACATACATACATACATACATACATACACCCACCCACCCACACACACATGTACACCTAATAGTAATCCCCTCCCACACGCACATAAATACACACACACTCACGCACATGCGCCTACACGAACGCACACACCCACGCATCTGCCCTCCAGCGCCCGCCACGCACACACACACACACACACATACCCCCCATTAGGACTGTTACTACCATCACCATTCACTTAACCAAACAACCATTAGCACCCCCCCTCAACCACCACCACCATCATCACTACCACCAGAGAGAGAGAGAGAGAGAGAGAGAGAGAGAGGGGTCCAGAATATGAGTCCGTTCCACATCTGAAAAAATATCCATTCACTGTTTTTTTCGTCTTCGTCATTGGACACACAAAAAAAAAGAAAAAAAGTTCCCATTCAGAAATCTAAACTTGGCTTCATATTAAACTTGAACGAATAGAATCAATAGATGGTGGTGGTGGTGGTGATAGTGGTGGTGGTGGTGATGATAGTGATGGTGGTGGTGGTGATGATAGTGATGGTGGTGGTGGTGGTGATGATAGTGGTGGTGGTGGTGGTGGTGGTGATGGCCTTCGTCGATAATATATAATCAAACCTACTGCAACTTTTTTTTTTCAACAGTAAACAGCTCTACTACTACTACTACTACTACTACTACTACTACTGATGATGATAGATACATAGATAAATAGATAGGTAATGGTAGTAAACAAAAAAAGAATCCAAGAGTCTATACAAAGAGATTCAATGCCATGGTAAAGTATTTGAATCTCCTGAAGCAACACCATCTATTAATAGGATCAAATTCTATACCAAGAGTTTCAGAGACAGGATCGAATCGTCTTTAATAAGCTTCCAGAATCCTCCTTGGGCCTGCAGTGTTGCGTATGTGTGGTGGTGATGGTGATGGTGGTGGTGAAAAGGAAGAATAGGTGTTTGATTTCATGTAGCATGGTGACAGGTTCGAGAATGGTATTGAAAAATGGTAGTGGAGTATTGCGTGTCTTACTGGGTGGTGGTGGTGGTGGTGGTGATGGGCTTGTTTTGATGTGGTGGTGGTGTTTGTGTGGTGAGGTGCATGTGGCGTTATAAGTTGTGGTGTGGTGTGGTGTGGTATGTCAAGTGTGGAGTAGAGAGGTATGGTGTAGGGGAGGTGGTGGAGAGCAGTGGTGGTGGTATGGTGTTGGTGGTGGTATATGTGATGTGGTAAGCTAGTCTATGTTGGTTGGTAGTGTGGAATATAGTGGAGAGATATAATGTGTGTGTGGTATGGTGGAATGGTATGGTGTGGTGTTGGCTAGTGTGGAGTATAGTGGAGGTACAATGTGGTTTGGTGGTGTGGTTGTGGAGTTAGTGTGGTCGGAAATACGGTATCCCTAACCCCACTCCCTTTAACTCCACATGTATCGATCCTTATCTGTCCTCGCCTCCACTCCCCAACTCTCTCTCTCTCTTTAAATATCCACCTTTCATTTGTCTTTCTTTCCTCCCTATTTCTCTATCTATATATCTACCATTCCTCTCTCTCTCTCTCTCTCTCTCTCTTACTGGTATACCACTACTTCCGTGACTGTCCTTCACTACCACCACCACCATCACCACCACCACCATGCCTGCACGCTACACTTTGCCAATACAGAAGTGGGTGTTTTTTTCCTATACCTATCGATATTCTGATAGCCTAGACGACCACCACTACTACTACCACTACTACTACTACTACCACTATCACAACCTTCAACTTCCCATACGTCTTCTCTCACTAACTCGTAAATACACGTTATCGACACACCGCATTGCTATTTTCCTTTATTTACGATGTTCTTTTGTTATTTTATCCAGTGAATGAGTGTTATTGCGGATATATATTGCTTATTTTCCTGTTTTTCTGTCTATGTTTCTTTCTTTTTAGGTCAATAATGAAAGAATGAATGATGAAGGAATAGATGGATGAAGGTTACGCTTTAAGACTATGAAAGAAAGAAAGAAGAGAAAAAAGAAATTGGAGAAGAGAAAAATGTGAAAAAAAGTCTACGGATAATGTCAATCATATTTCACTTGGTCTGAAATTATAAACCCCGTGTGACCGTACGTAAACAAATATATACACACACAAACCACTTTCTCTCTCTCTCTCTCTCTCTCTCTCTCTCTCCCTGACCTACGGCACTGCACACTTCCTAACCAAGCGCGCCCCAGCCCCGGCCCGCCAAAAATAGCCTAGTCTTTTGTTTGTCATTTAAGGAACATTTTACAGTGTGCCAATAATTAGACTGTACCTATATATAGCATCCAGGGTTGACATTATTCCTATTGCTCATCCTCCTCCTCTTCTTTTTCCTCTTCTTCCTCTTGTAGTTATTGATGGGGACATGAGATAGGAAGGGAAGAATGGAAGGGAAGGGAAAAGAAACAGAGGAAAAAATATGAGAAAAAAAGAGGAAGTGGAGGAAGGAAAGAAAGACATGAGATAGAGAGAGAAGGAAGAAGGAAAGGGAAAAGTATTAGAGAAGAAAGAGGAAGAACGGAGAGAAGAGGAAGTGGAGGAGGGGGAGAAAGAGGGTGAAGAGGAGGAGAAAAATGAAGGAGGAGGAGGAGGACAGGAAGAAGAGTGAGAGAAAAGAGATTTTGGAGAAGAGAAAATGGTAAGAGAGAGAGAGAGAGAGAGAGAGAGAGAGAGAGAGAGAGAGAGAGAGAGAGAGAGAGAGAGAGAGAGAGAGGTGGTAGGTATGTTAGATCGACCGACTCTTTTGTGAATAAATAATATGCTTTGATTTCCTCTATTGTTGTTTTTATTGATCTTTATTGTTTGTTGGAGACTTTATTATTTACACTTTGTCCCCTTTGTCTTTCCACGATTAATTGTAGCTATTGTTTGTTGTTGTTATTATTATTATTATTATTATTATTATTATTATTATTATTGGTG
This sequence comes from Eriocheir sinensis, assembly GCF_024679095.1. Lineage (NCBI taxonomy): Eukaryota > Metazoa > Arthropoda > Malacostraca > Decapoda > Varunidae > Eriocheir > Eriocheir sinensis. Next base: position 8,315,801 of record NC_066537.1, read on the forward strand.
CATATACTAACAATACCACAACGACGATAGGCCTATTTGAATGTACTTTTGCTATCCGACATTTTTTTTCATTATTCCATTTCCCATTCTTCATCTTTTTATCTATTTTTGTTATTGCTATTAATCTTATTTTCATTTTTTTTCTTTATAATTCTGCTACCAGCCTTTATGTATTCAATTTCGCATTCTTATTCTTATTTATTTATTTATGCTTAATACCACTCCTCTTGTTCTATTATTATCATCACTATTTTAGGCTGGTTCCAAAATATTCAGTTAAGGGCTATGTGACGGAGATGAACCCCAAGGCCACGCGCAGCTATAACCCATTACCTTTACCTACGTCACTGTCCATCTACGTATTATAACCTTCCCATTTTCCTTTTTTCTTTTACCTAATTTTATCATCATTATTATCATTACTGTCCTATCTACGTATTAAAACCTTTCCTCTTTTCCTCCTCCTCCTCCTCCTTCTTTTCCTCCATTTTCTCTTCATATCATTATTACTATTACTACCCAATCTACGTATTAAAACCTTCCCTCTTTTCCTCCTCCTTCTTTTCCTCCATTTTCTCTTCATATCATTATTACTATTACTACCCAATCTACGTATTAAAACCTTCCCTCTTTTCCTCCTCCTCCTTTTCCTCTTATTTTCTCTTCATATCATCATTATTACTATTACTACCCAATCTACGTATTAAAACCTTCCCTCTTTTCCTCCTCCTCCTTTTCCTCTTATTTTCTCTTCATTTCATCATTATTACTATTACTACCCAATCTACGTATTAAACCATCCCTCTTTTCCTCCTTCTCCTCCTCCTCCTCCTTTTCCTCCATTTTCTCTTTATATTAATCATCATCATTATTATTAAAGGAGACGGCACTTAACTTAATACCATAACAAGATTTCCGGGAATAATAATAAAAAAAAAAAAAAATTGCGCCATTACTCCACTAACACGGCGGCAGAAGTGACGTCAACACACACACACACACACACACACACACGATGATACTTCTGCACACATTGGCTTCTTCCTTCTCTTATCACCCTCTAACTTACAGGCTTATGTATGTATGTATGTATGATGTATGTATGTATGTATGATGTATGTATGTGTGTATGATGTATGTATGATAGTATGATAGTGTGTGTGTGTGTGTGTGTGTGTGTGTGTGTGTGTGTGTGTGTGTGTGTGTGTATGTATATAATGTGCGTGTATGTGTGTGTTTCAGTGTGTGTGTGTGTGTGTGTGTGTTAGGTGGAGGTAAGTAGTTTATATAGACAGTCATATAATCTCTCTCTCTCTCTCTCTCTCTCTCTCTCTCTCTCTGTGGGTTGGAGGTCAGAAGGTCACTCTCCTTGACCTCGCATCTCCAATATTTAGAAGCAACCGCAAAGATACGCAGTTCCCGACACACACACACACACACACACATACAGGGAAGGAAGGAAAATTCTGGAACATTTCTTAAGGATTTTTCTCTCATTTCTGGAGGTAGAACGGAGAGAGAGAGAGAGAGAGAGAGAGAGAGAGAGAGAGAGAGAGAGAGAGAGAGAGAGAGAGAGAGAGAGAGAGAGAGAGAGAGCGCAATTAAGGGGGACGAGGAAGGGAAGAGAGGAATTAGGAAAAAAAGGAAGGAAGGAGGGAGATGAAATAAGCAAGGAGAGAGGGAGAGGAAAATGGGAAGGAAAAGGAGATAATGAAAAAAGGAAGAAATGACAAAGGGGAATAAAACCAATAAGAGGGGAAGAAGAGAAGGAAAAAAGAAAGAAAGAAGAAACAGAGGAAGAACGAAGAGAGAAGAGGAAATAGAGGAACGAAACAAAGAGGAAGGAGGAGACGGTGAAAAAGGAAAGGAGGAGGAAGGGAGAGAAAGAAAAATAAGAGAAAAGATAAATTGGAGGAGGAGGATATGGAGGAAACAGAGAGAAAAGAAAGATGGTGAAGGAAAGGAGAAAAAGGAAAGGAGGAGGAAGGGAGAGAAAGAAAAATAAGAGAAAAGAGAAATTGGAGGAGGAAATGGAGGAAATAGAGAAAAGAAAGATGATGAAGGAAAGGAGAAAAAGGAAAGGAGAAGGAAGGGAGAGAAAGAAAAGTAAGAGAAAAGAATAAAAATGGAGGCGGAAACTGGAGGAAATGGAGAGGGTAAGGGAGATGGAAAATTACTGGAGAAGGAGGAAGTGGAAGGGTGGAGGAAGGGGGAGCGAGAGAAAAAAAAAAAGAAGAGGAAACGAAAGGAGGGAATAGGAGATAAAAATAGATAAAAATAACACGAAGAGGAAATGGAGGGGAAGGAAAACAGGAAGAGAGAGAGAGAGAGAGAGAGAGAGAGAGAGAGAGAGAGAGAGAGAGAGAGAGAGAGAGAGAGAGAGAGAGAGAGAGAGAGAGAGAGAGGAAAGAGGAAATAAATAAGAAACAAAAAATGGAAGAAGAGAAGAAGGTGGAAGAGGGGAAGGAAAGAGGAAATAGGAGACGAAAAATGGAAGAAGGAGGGAAAGAGGGAGAGAAAAAAAAAACAAGGTAGAGAAGAGAAAAAGGAAGGATGAAAGAGTGAGAAGAGAAAGGAGTAAGAGAGGAAGTAGAGGAAAAAAAAAACCGAGGTAAAGAGGAAAAAAGAGGAGATAAGGAAATATAAGGATGGGAATGACAGGAGAAAGGAGGAAGAGAGGAAGAAAAGAGAGAAATGGGAAAGATAAAATGAAGTGAAGGAAAGGAAGGAAAAGAAGAAGAACCCAAGAAGTAAATAATAAAACAAGGAATAGAGAAATAAAGGAAGAAAATTAGGTGAAGCGAAAGAGGAAGAAGAGAAGGAAGAGAGAGGAAGCAATAAACACAAATTGGAGGAGGAAGAGGAGGAGGAAGTGGAGGAAAAAGAAAATGAGGAGATAAATAAAGACAAAAAAACAAGAAAACAAGTAAATATAAGATTGAGCAAATTAATTAAATGGAGGAAGGAAGAAAGAAAGAAGGAAGGAAGGAAGGAAGGAAGGAAGAAGAGGGGAAAGAGGAGGAGGAAGAGGACACGGAGGAAAGAAAAACAAGACAAAAAAAAGAGCAGATAACGAGATGGAAGAATGAGGGGATAGATAAAAATAAGGAATAAAAGAGGAAGAGAGGAAGAAAAAAAGACAAAAGGAAGAGAAAGAAGGAAAGGAAGGAGGAACTAAGGGAAAGAGAGATGACACAGAGGAGGTGGAGGAGGAGGAAGAATAACGAGGAAGAGGAAGAAGGAAAGAATGAATGGGAGACGAAAGAGAGAAAGGAAGTGAAAGAAGGAAAGGAGAAAGGGAGATAACATAGAGGAAGAGTAAAGAGGAAAATGAAGAAAAAAGATAAAAGGGAAACATAGAAGAAGTGAAAGACGGACACAGAGGAGGAAGAGGAAGAGTAAAGAGGAAGAAGGAAAGAAAGAGACAAAAGAGGGACAGAAGGAAGTAGATAAGGACAAAACAGAAGACTCAGACAGATAAGAGAATGAAGAGGAAGAGACGAGGACGGGAAAGGAAAGAAGGGAGACAGAAGGATGTAGTAGATAACAGATAAGAGAGAGAAAGAGGAAGATAAAGGGACATAGAGGGGAAGGAAAGGAAGGGGAAACAAGAGAAGACAGAATGAAGATAAGGAAGAAGAGAAAAGAGAGAAGAGGAGGGAGGAGAGGAATGAACGAAGAGGAGGAGGAGGAAACAAAGAAGACAGAAGGAAGATGATAAAACAGAGGAGGAGGAGGAGGTGGAAGGACGAAGAGGGGAAGGAAGAAGAAGAAGAGGAGGAACAGACAAAAAGGGATAGGAAAGAAAGAAGAAACAAAACGAAAAATACAAAAAAAAAAAATACGAGGGGAGAAAAAAGAGGAGGAAGAAAAGACGTAGAAAGGAAGGAAAGGAGGGGAGGCAAAGGGGAAGGGGGAGGAAGAAGGGGAGAGGGGGGAGGGGAGAATTTAACGGCCCCTCCCCTTGGCAATGAACCAGCAAACTCCTCTCTTCCCCTCCTCTCCTCCCCCCCCCCCCAACACAAATACACCCCTCTCCCCTCCCCTCCCCCCCAACACAAATACATCCTCTCCCCTCCTCTTTCCTCCCCTCCCCTTCTTTCCCCTCTTCCCTCCCCTTCCTTCCCCTCATCTCCTTCATCATTGTGTTTAGTTCGCCTTCCTTGACCTCAAAAACCTTATCCTCTCTCTCTCTCTCATATACTCCCTTCTTCCATTCTTTTTTTTTTCTTTTTCCTTCTTTCTCATTATTTCTATACTTTCATTTTTTTCCTTATTTAATCTTCATTCTCTCTCTCTCTCTCTCTCTCATATCCTTTTATCTACAACTGTATCTACCAGACTTCCCCTCTCTCTCTCTCATATCCTTTTATATAAAACTGTATCTATCAGACTTCCCCCCCCCCCCTCTCTCTCTCTCTCTAAAGGTCACAGATGCATAGACTAACCTTTGCCTTACACGGGTAAACACACACACACAAACAAACAACAACAAGAGCAATGAAACTCCTGACCTTCAATTTAGTTTCTTTTTAATATTCAAACTTCACAGATAAAAAAAACCCCGCTTATGTACAGACCTTTCTACAGACGGAAAACTATATTATCAGAATTATTAATATATTTGTTTTTTTCTTTCTATATAAACTTCATAATCATAACCTTCCGAGTCTCAACAGTATATAAAAACATTGCGTGTCAAAAATCATCATTTAGAATTATTTACATTAACATTTTTTTTCATCTTATTTATCTTTTTTTTTCCATTATTTCTCATTTCGTTTGTATAAAAAAGTGAAACGTGCCAATGACTGCGTGTTCGTGTGTGTGTGTGTGTGTGTGTGTGTGTGTGTGTGTGTGTGTGTGTGTGTGTGAACGAGTGGCCACTTCAGAGGGCGAGGAAAATAAACACGGTTCTCATCCCCCCCTTCTCCCCTTACACCATCATTATTTTTCCTATCTTCCTCCATCCATATTGCGTCCTTTCTTGTGTGCCCTTAAGCTGTCTTTGTTGTATAAAAAAAAAAAATAAATAAATAAAAATCTACTCCTCTCACTTCCATCCTCTCTCCACAACCCTTCCTAACATTTCCATCCACCTTTGAACTATTCATTTTACAGCTTCCACCGTCTACACATCTTCCACCACCTCCCTATCCCTTTTATCCCCAGTTCCTAACCCTTCCTTACCTTCTACACTTTCCCTCTCTTCCTTCACCTCCCTTAACCTTCCCTTCTCTCCTTCTTTATCTACAGTTTGCTTTTGTTTCACCCTCTTCTGATCTCTCTTGGCATCTTTTTTCTCTCCTCTTTTCTAAGTCTTCTTCACTATCTACACTCTATAGTCCACCCTCTATTACCCCCTTTCCCTTTGTTCCCTTTCTTAACCCTTCCTCTATCTTCTCTCCCACCCTTCTTCAATATTTACACTATCTCTATTCTCCTCCTTCTATATCTTTCTACCTCCCTTTAATTTCTCAATCATTCTTTACCAATAACACTTAATTCTCTGCTCTTCCTATTTCCTCCATCTCTTCCTCCTCCTCCTCCTCCTCCTCCTCTTCCTCAGTTATGTTATATTTTTTGCAGTTTTCCCTCTCCCTCACTTCCCTTTCCTAACTTCTTCCACACTTATACATCTCCACCCTTCCCCCATCCACCCTCTTCCACCTGCTCTTTCCCCCCCTCCCCCCAACAGGTAACACACACACACACACACACCTGGTCTTGGGGGTCCCTTGAGGTAGGTAAGGGTTCGTGTCTGTCTTCCTGGATGGCACCAATGGTCTTCTTTTTCCTCTTTTTTTGGGGGAAGTATTTTTTTTTAGGAGAGGATTTATGTGCTGCTCCTATGCCCCCTTCATGGTTTTGGGGTGAGGGGAGGAGGAGGAGGAGGAGGAGAGAGGAGGCGTGAGTTAGTAGCTGGGGTCTTTCCTTCCTTCCTCTCTTCTCTTTCTCCTATATCTGTGTTTTTTCTTACTCTTTTTCTTGTGGCCGAGTTTTTGTGTTACGTGAGACTAATGACCCTTTAGAAACACTCCTGGCAGTATACTTAAGAGCAGTGTTGCTTACTGTGTTTGGAGTGCAGTTTTCTATCGGTAATGTGGTGTTACAAAGAGCAGTCAGTCGTGTGTTAAAAACTCCCATTTTATCCGACAAGAGAAGTTCTAAGGAAAGCTGGAGGGGGTTTGTTTAAGAGGTACCTATTCTTTGCTTAACACCCTCAGTTTTTTCCTTTTCCTGTACACCATTCATTCATCTTTCATCCCTCCATTTTATCTGACAAGAGGAGAGGTTCTTGGGAAGGCTGGAGGGGTTTATTTGACAGGGATTCTTTGCTAACACCCTCAGTCTTTTCCTTCCCTGTACACCATTCATTCATTTTTAATCCTTGAATGGCTTGGGGGCAGTAAGAGCTTCTTTGTTTCATTGAGAGGAGTGATGGTTGGGGCGTCCTTTCCTCTCCCCCTTCCTGCCAGTGTCCTCCTTTGCTGTCGTCTGTTGGCACCGTCACCCCCTCGGCCTACAGCCTCCCCAGCAGCCCCACTTTCCGCCTCACGTCGTCCCAGGTCTTGGCAGCACGCTCCCTGGCCTGCTTGGCACCCTGCTCCAATAGTTGGTCCAGGTGGCCGGGCTCCTGCAGCAGGTGGTTCATATGCTGCCTGATGGGGGCGAGGTGCTCCACCACGGCGTCGGCCACCACCAGCTTGTACTGGGCGGTGGTGAGCCCCTCGCTGGCCTTGGTTATCTCCTCCAGGGTGCGGCCCGTCACAGCACTGTCAATTACCATCAGGTTGGACACGCCGGGCCGGGCCTCGGGCTCGTAGAAAACCTCAGAGGTGAAGTCTGTCACGGCCTTCTTGAACTTTTCCCGCACCACATCAGGCGCGTCGCTCAGCGCCACACGCCCCCGAGGGTCCGGCTCGGACTTGGACATCTTCTTGGTGGGCTGGCGCAGGCTGCGAAGGCGTGCAGCGTCCTGGCCCAGCACCAGCGAGCGTGGCGGGACAAAGGTCTGGCCGAACCGTGTGTTGAAGATCCGGGCCAGGTCCGCCGCCAGCTGGATGTGCTGCAGCTGGTCCTCCCCCACGGGCACGTGTGTGGCGTGGTACAGCAGGATGTCCGCCGCCTGCAGCACGGGGTACACGTACAGCCCCAGGGGGATCTCCTTTTGCTTGGCAGACTTCTCCTTGTACTGGGGTAGGTGGCCCAGCCTGGCCATGGTGGTGAGGCAGCCCAGCACCCAGGCCAGCTGGGTGTGCTCTGGCACCCTGGACTGCTGGAACACTATGGCCTGGCCGGGGTCAATGCCGCAGGCCAGCAGGGAGGCGGTCATGGCCAGGGTTTGGGCGTGCAGGGTGGCAGGGTCCTGGGGCAGTGTGATGGAGTGCAGGTCCACCACACAGAACAGCACGTCGTCCCCGCCCTCCTGCAGCTCCACCCACCGCCGCACGGCACCCAGGTAGTTTCCCAGGTGCAGCTCCCCTGTGGGCTGGATGCCGGAGAAGATGGTCCTGGGGGTGGCGGGGGCCTTGGTGCACTGAAGGGCAGGGCTGGTGTGCAGCCCATGACCCAACAGGCTCCACCTGGGCCTATGAGGTGCCTGCCTGCTGGCCCGGTGCTCCCTGCCCCTGGCCTGGGGAGGCATGCAGGGGGGGGCCACACTCTGGGGTGGCATGGAGGAGAGGGCCCTGCAGGGTGGGGGGGCTGCAGGGGTCTGCCTCAGGTAGCGGGCAACCACAGGCAACACCTGTGTGTTTCTTCCTCCGCGCACTAAAACCATCTCCCCTTCTGGCTTGCTTTCCTCCCTCCTCTTGGCCTTCCTTCCTCCTTCTTCCTGCTGGAGACATGATGCATCCACTTAGCAGGTCCTCTCCTCTTCCCCGCCACACAAAATCATTAGCTTAGTAAACACAGGTGACTCACGACAGGTGTGGCAGCCACCACCACAGGGCTCCCTCAAACCCTCTCCTTAGGGTTTACTTTATGGCCTGGTATGTTGGGATCACTGCCTGGTGCTTGCTCACATTACGGGTAGTGTACATTTCCCAGTAATCAATGCAAACCCCTTTTCTAGAACGATACATTTCTGGGAAGTGCTCTGAATTATTTGTTTGCCTTTCAATGAAGAAAAGTAATGGTGTGGACCGACCCCTCCTGCTGTACCACCACACTCCTGTGTGTGTGTGTGTGTGTGTGTGTGTGTGCGCGTGTGTGTGTGTGTGTGTGTGTGTGTGTGTGTGTGTGTGTGTGTGTGTGTGTGTGTGTGTGTGTGTGTGTGTGTGTGTGTGTGTGTGTGTGTGTGTGTGTGTGTGTGTGTGTGTGTGTGTGTGTGTGTGTGTGTGTGTGAGTGCATGCGTGTAGCCATGTATGATAGGAATACTGCTGTGCTGTGTCTAAATGGGAGGGGGGGGAGGCATTGGAGAATTAACTGTACCATGCAGCACTTTGGGTAAATTACGAGTCTTTATTCAAAATGTCACTGTGAGCCTTCTTTTTATGCTTGTGTAGCAAAACCAAGAACCTGTAGAATGTCTTCTTTCCTCTTCTAACCAGCAAAAAAATAATCTAAATCTTTAAACGCTATCGATAACTCCTCTTACACTCACACATACACACACACACACACACACACCACAAAGACCATGTCCCACATTTCCCACTCCGGTCACAAACACATTTACTGCCGGAGCACATCAACATCACACATTCACATTCCACACACATCACCAGACTCAAACACTGCCTTGCCCCTTCCTATTGCATTTCCGGGAACAATCATTAGCGTGAAAGTTAATCTTGGGTGACGGCACTTCGTAAACAATGCAGGTGGGTCTTGGTGGCGGTACTCGGGGTAACCTACAGAGACCCTATATATTGATTACCAAGGATAGAGTTGAGCATGACTTTACTAAGCATACACTGGGATATCATACAGAGGAAGAGTTTATTATTCTCTTTGTGACCCTACACTGATTGCCATGGAAAGCGTTGCCCTGAGAGACTTTAACCCGGTAGCAGCGGGGATCATGGTTCTTAAAGGTCCCTCTAAGCGAGAATAATGAAAAAAAATCACCATTCACGCAAACCATTTCATAATATACATCAACGCATTTGTGATCAGTTTATGCATCATCTATTTTGGGGGGTTTATATCATGGCAAAAATTTGGCCCGTCGTTTCTACACGGTAAAGCCACAAATTTGGCCCGTCGCTGCTACAGGGTTAAGCACACACTGGGATATCAAACAGAGACAAGAAGTTTATTATTCCCTCTGTGTCTTGTATGAATGTCAAAGGCTGCATAGTAAGAAGTGATGAAGTAGGGATACAATGTGTGTGTGTGTGTGTGTGTGTGTGCTGAGTGGATGCATTGTGCGGGCCAGTCCTCCCTTCCTTAAACTATGGTGGAAAATCAATGTTCTAGAGACACACTATGCACCATTCTGAAGATAGTGATCCAAGTGCACTCACACACACTCACACTCACACACTTTCCCACCTCCTCCCACCCACAATTCCACTCATCCAAATCTAACATCCCTCTCGTGTATGTTAATGTCAACTCTAGCAATTAAACCGGTAGCAGCGACAGGCCAAATTTGTGCCATGATATAAACCCTCCAAAATAAATGATACATAAACTGATCACAAATGCTTTGATATATATTATGAAATGGTTTGTGTGAGTGATGATTTTTACTCATTTTTCTCGCTTAGAGGGACCATTAAGAAACATGATCCCCGCTGCTACTGGGTTAAGGAACTAGTAATATGCAAATAGGTAAACACACACACACACACACAAAGACACCTCTCCATTCAAAACTGACCTCTCTTTTGGCCACTCACTACTTTTATATTTTTTTAGGAGCAGCATTTAGTGGGCTATTTTTTCTACACTTTTTTTGTTTTTTTTTGTGCCTCTGAGCTGCTTCCTTTCCTGTAATAAAAAAAATATATATAAAAAAATCCCACCACCTCCTACACCCGCTTCCCTGTACGTCATAGAATTATCTTTTTACATAATTCCACTCATTCACATTCTACAAGACAGGACATCCTCTTTTACAACTCTAGCAAGGAGCTAATATGCAAATGGGTAAATCTAAATACACACACACACACACACACACACACACTTCTTCGACTTAACTTTCTTGCACAATTCCACTCATTCACATTGTCCAAGAAAGGCCATCCTCTTTGCGTAAAATGTCAACTCTAGCCAACTCTAATATGCATGAGCTAACTCCTCTGCCTCTGCCTGCCACACCGAAAACCTGATGGCAGAATGGATGGCAGACACGATGAGCCTGGTAAAGGTCACCCTGCTGCCCCCCCCACCCCCTCACCCCCTCATGCCGCCCTACACCCCAGCCTCACTAAAGGGAAACTAGGGTAATACAATAGCGAATAATTTTATATACCCTCAGTGTGTTTATATATAGAAGAGAATAGTATGCAGTTATTTACACTACATAGGAGAATGGTTACCAAATTATTCATATTGTAAAGTATGGTTAAAAAAAATAATACCCATATGAATGCAATAAGTAAGATCAATTGAACAAATACACATACATACTTACATATATACACACACATATATACATTCATACATACACATACATACTTATACATACACTCTGGTACACATACATACTTACACACATCACACAAAAAGAGTAAGAAAACACAAAATAAAAGAACAAAAGAACAAGAAACTACGTCATTCCTCGGTAGACTATTTGACGAGGCCATAAAATATAACCAAGTGCATCTCAAGGCAATATCCAGAAAGACTAACAACCCTCATCAAGTATTTACTGCATGGATTACTCTTTGATCAGGACATAATGGCATTTTAGTGTAGGAAGCTCTCAGGAAGCCATTTACTGAAGAGGAAGTGCAGGGGAGAGAAAGAATGGGAGGAAAGAGAAGGGGGAGAGGGGGTGCTGTATTTAATGAAGGAGAATTGTCGCCATCGAGATTTGGCACGGGGCCTACTGGGTGAGACCTGACCGCTGGGGTTGCCAAATGTCTCGACGTATTGCCAGGATAACCCATGCTAACAAAAAGGAAAGGAGGGATTGAATGATATGACGCAATTTTCTTTTTACAGGGAAAGCCGACTTTTTTGGTATTATTCTAGTGTTTGCCCATACTCACCCCTCGCAAACAAAAATTTTCCTCCACCACCCACTAAAAAAGTATGCAATTGAGACAGATTCCGCGTCCCCCACACGAAACCCCGCATTCCCACAGGTCCCCAAGCTTGTTTTTGGGGTTACGGGAGATTATGGGCAAACACTAGAATTTTACCACTTTTTTTTTGCATACCGTGTTAGAGAAGATGCTCGAAATTAGTCTTATGTTGAGGTAATGAATTGCTTGGAATTAAACAGTGTGGATTCGTTTGTTGGTATATTATTCAAATGTGAGAGAAATGTAACTATGAAAGGGGCAAACCATGCATACTTCCAAATGATGAAAAGACAGATTAAGCGAGATGATGCAATTCTCTTTCTAAAATCATAAAAAGAATTGAATGTCTTATGCAGTGAGCCAATTCTTTCTTTTTCATACTGTTAGAGAAGATGCTGCAAGTTTTTTTGATGTTGGGGTCAATTAACTGTTTGAAATTAATAGTGTGGCTTCGTAAGGTATGTTGATATAGAGTTAAAATACACAAGACATACAATTCTACTAGATGGAACAGATTACAATACCCTGGCACCATTCAAATATATCCTGGTGTTAATATGATGATCCTTTACTCTACCAGGAAACGATGGAAGCAGTTTTGTAGAATGAAGAAACTTGTTAAAAACTTTGCGGGTAACTTTACAAGGAGGAACAAAGTAAAAGGACCCCAGACTGTGAAAAAAGTAAAGAAAACGTTGCAAGAAAGAACTGACAGGCCATAACACCCCTTCATTATCCTGCCGTGAAAGTTAGTAATGATTATAATTTTTCAGGACGGGACAACTTTGCAAGATGATACAAAATGGGGCTCTATTTTTAGACTATGAACTTCAGCTCTTACTGCCCCCCACCCCCATGACACCCCCCCCTCTCCTAACATCCCCCACTAATTTTTGTTTCACCCCCCCTCTCCTAACACTCCCCACTAATTTTTGTTGCCCCCCCTCTCCTAACACCCCCTACTAATTTTTGCTGCCCCCCCTCTCCTAACACCCCCCAATGGTTCTTGCTGCCCCCCTCCTTACACCCCCTACTGATTTCTGCCCCCTCTGCCCCCCAATACACCCCCACTGATTTTTATAACTTTTTAACTACTTCTGGAACGATAGACTAGATGACGTGATTGTGACATCCCATAAGGTGGGTAGGCGGTGGCTGAGTGGTTAGCGTGCTGGGCTCACATTCATCACGCCATGGACAACGTCGGTTCGAATCCCCACACTACCACCTGGGATTTTTCAGTCACCGCCGAGTGCCCTAAGACTACCCACATGCTGTCCTGAAGACCACCCATCAACCCGGACTATAGAAGAAATCGTCCAGTGAATCAAGAATGAGTTCCAGGGGGCAGCATGAGCCAAGCATAACTGGCGCCACTATAAAAAAAAATGCCTGTGCCATGATGGGCTTGGGCCAACCAACAGTTAGGCGCCTGAAGAAAGCCTACAGGTGCTATAGGCTGAAATGTAAAAAATAAAAAAATAAAAATAAATAAATAATAATAATGTTTCCATATAATTAATTCCACCATCCAATAAAGAGAGGAACCATGAGTGCCAATAATGAACCAGAATATGCATAAGGTTGACATATGAAAGAGATAGGTCAGTAAATCTTAGCTCAGTGATTCTGGATGCTTCTCTCGGAACCTCTTTTTTTTTTTTTATAGTATACAGGAACCGTTTCTTCCTTAACGTGTATCTAATTACCATCATTCTCCTCATTATCCATTATCAATATCATTAAATTTTCAAAGCTGTAAGGGTTAAATGAAAGTGTACAGATGGAAAAACATGGAACCAATCAATATCTTTCAGGGGAGTGCTCAGTTTACTTAGACAAACAATGAAAAAATACATATAATTCTAATCTTAACTTTTTCCCTAGTCTCCCCTTCCACTCTATGACCCCAAAATCCCTCTGGAATGAGCCAGAATGAGCAATGAGGTAGGAGGGGAGGAGGGGAAGGAAGGGGAGAGGGGGGTCAATGATGTCTGTCACCCACACTTGCGTCAAAGCTAAAACAGTGAATTTATGGCTTTTTTTTTTTAAACTCACCCCTCCCCCCTACACCCACCTTCCCCCTCTCCCACATCCCCCCCCTTCCCTTCTACAGCTGGAAACTTCAAATCATTTATCCTTCCCTTGAAGTTCATAATTACAGAGTACAGTTTAAATTTATGTGGTATGATTTTAGCTTCAAGGCACTTACATATTTGAATACTAATTACAACTTAACTACAGATGGTGCCCTTGAGACACAGAAATAGAACATTTTTTTCTCATGTGAATTTAAACGTCACTGGAAATAAATACTACAGATACAAAGATACATATGATCAAAGAGAGAGAGAGAGAGAGAGAGAGAGAGAGAGAGAGAGAGAGAGAGAGAGAGATGACGCAAGGATAACAGGGACAGATAGCCCCACAGACACCCCCTACTTCACACACACACACACCTGCAGGAGATCAATAGTTACAGCAGGAGGTCTTAGGCGGCCCCGGGTGTGAATGGCAACGCCCACACAATAGTAAATAGAGATCAATGAACGAGAGGAGGTTCTAAAACATACCTTGACATATACGCACACACACACACACACGTACACGCCCCCACACGTACGTACACATGCGTTGACCTTCACATATTTATATACGTACACAAATTACCCTGTTGCCGCATGTTATTATTCTATGTAAGGTTAAAGAGGAGATAGTGGAGAAGGAATAAAGAGGAGGAGGAGTAAACAGGAGTAAAGATGAGGGAACAAAGGGGAGGAGGAGTAAACAGGAGTAAAGAGGAGATGGAGGAGGAATGGGGGAGAAGGAAATGCCGAAAGAAAGGAAGTGGAGGGGGAGGAGTAAACGTAATGAAGGAAACAGAGGAGGAATGAAGAAGAAGAGTGAGAAGAAAGAGGAGGAGGAATGAAGAAGAGACAAACGATAGAACGATAAGGAAGAAGGAAAAGTCAGGAGATGGAGAAGGAATAGAGGAAAAGCCATGAAGGAAAAGGAGATAGAGAAGGAATGAAGAAGTAAAAAGGAAGGGAGATGAAGTAGTAAAGAGAAGGAAATGAAGGAATGGAATAGTTAAAAGGAAGAAAAGGAGAAGGAAGGAAAAGAAAGAAATAATGAAGGAGACGTAAAAAGGAAAAGTTAAAAGGAAGGAGATGGAATAAAGGGAATGAAATGGAGGAATTGGATAGTAACAGGAAGAAGGAATGGAGAAGAAAAGAAGGAAAAGAATAAAAAAGGAAGAAAGAATAACGAAGAAAAGTGAAGACAGTTTTAACCCCAGATCAATGAAGACAACAGTGAAGCAAAACAGTTAATGGGAAGAAGAAAATGAGAGGGAAAAGAATAAAAAAGGAAGACAAATATAGAAGAAAAGAGGAAGAGTCAATTTAAACCCAAGATCAATGAAGACAACAGTCAACCCCAACCCGGCCTGTCACCGCTAAACGCCCACCACGCCCACGATAACCCTCACACCGCCTCTCCATGCCCTAAATTATAATCCCCATGCTTTGAAGGTACTCACGGTGAGGTGTTAGGAAGCGGAGAGGTAGAAGGTGACAAAGGCGCTGAGGGTTATTGATCGTGTCCTTCCTCGCCAGGCAGACCACACCTTCTGAGCCCCAGACCCCGGCCGCCCTCCACCAAGCCTCCCCATCCATAAATTACACCGTATTCACGCCATTCAAAAGCATCATCGTAATTTTTCTGGGTTATGATAATTTTTGGGGTAAGTTAAGTGGGGTTTAAAGGGTTTTCTAAGAGCGTATTGCATGATAAGAGAGTTTTTAGAAGGTCTTGTTGCCCGTTATCGAGTTTTAGGTCCTGCTGATTTTAGTGCACTGTATATTTTTTTAAGTTCCTACAGTAATTAACGTGTAAATACGTAAATTAGTTCAGAGATTAAAATGGTGGTCATTAATCCATTTATAACAGTGTTTTCATCTTCTCAGAGGCCAAGACCCGACCGCCTTCCATAACGCCTCCCTGTAGCAAAATTACGCCTTATTCACGCCATTTAAAGGCATAATAAAAAATTCCTGACTTATAATGATTTTTTGGCTAAGTTACGTGAGGTAAAAGAGGTTTTATGGACGTGTAATATGTGATAAGAGGAGTTTTAGAAGGTCTTGTTGCCCGTTATCGAGTTCAGGTTCCAATGTTTAGTGCATTGCGTATTTTTTGCGTTTTCTACGGTAATTAACGTGTAAATGTGTAAATTAGTCCAGGGATTTATAGGATGGTCATTAATCCATTTATAGGAGTGGTTTTAAAAGGGTTTGCACTTATGAGGCTTTGTGTTCAGTTACCGAGCTCCAGGCCCTGATGATGTTTAATGTATTGTGTATTTTATGCTCTTAATGCCATAATTAGAGTGGAAATACGTAAATTAGTCCACAGGTTTTTAGAATGAATAATAATCCATTTGTAGGAGTCGTTTTAGAAGGGTTTGGTTTCCGTTATCGAGTTAAAGATCCTGAGGAGATTAGTGCAATGCGTATTTTTTGCGTTTCATGCCGTAATTAACATTGGAATGCGTAAATTAGTCCAGATAATTTTAGAATGAAGATCAGGCCATAAATAGGAGTAGTTTTAAGGGGTGAAGGGGGGAGCGAGAGAGCAGCGGGCGCCCATTTCAGAACTACCAGACAGTCGTGCCCAGAACATTGCATTTATCAGTTTAAAGCCCAAAAACTATCATAGCCCCACAAATAAGGATACCCAATAAGAGATAGCTGTAATAACGTAAAGCACCGGTGTTTTTTCATATATTTATGGGCCAAAAACTGAAAAATACGAGGTTGTAATTACTGGTAATGTTGGTGGTCCTGGAACAATGTTGCCAGATTGTTATACTCCGCACCTCGTATTTACCGATTTTCAACACTTAATAGTTACTTAGAGACATCTGAAAGTAATAAATTTAATGATACTTATAAATAGATCTCCTTATTGGGGTGAAAGGGACAGGTTTAGGGTTGGAAAAGGGTGAATATACGAGGGTGAGCAGGACGATCTGGCACCCTCGCCCTGGACCAAAACAAACATGGCGTCACTTTGTGTGAAGGAGACAATGTGTTGATGCGTGTCCTTGACCCTCCACAGCCCGCGGCGGAGACCTTCCCCACCACCAGGTACTTAATAACCACTCACTAGTTATCCAAGCACACAGCCACGATAAAAACACGGCAGTTCAGGGCGCGGAAACACGAATTTGAGGCCATTTAAAAGGATGCATTTTTTAAAGGTTCATGACTCGGGACCTTTAATTTTCCTAACTGGGTCTTCGGGGCACTTCGACAGCCCAACAGATAGTCATTACAAGCGCCCTAACCAAACTATTCTCCACAGTGATTCTTTATTTCCACTCAACACCAGATATTATTAAAAAGATTCCCCGTGTAGGTTCCCAAAATCCCTCCTTTTTTTTATCAACGCGAAACACTCGAGTTACAATTAACTTTTCGACGTAATTTTGTGTTTGTGGGAGCTTACAAACTTGCTGTGATTCCTTATTACTACTCAACACCAGATATTAATATAGAGATTTCCCGTGTAGGTTCCCAAAATCCCTTTTATCGACGCTAAACACTCGAGTTACAATTAATTTTTCGTTGTAATTTTGTGTTTCTATTTTCCACAGTGATTACTTATTTCTACTCAACACCAGATATTAATAAAGAGATTTCCCGTGTAGGTTCCCAAAATCCCTCCTTTTTACATCAATGCCAGACTCGAGTTAAAATGAATTTTTCGACGTAATTTTGTGTTTGTGGGAGCTTACAAACTTGCTGTGATTCCTTATTACTTCTCAACACCAGATATTAATAAAAAGATTCCCTGTGTAGGTTCCCAAAACCCCTCCTTTTTATATAAACGCCAAACACTCGAGTTACAATCAATTTTTCGACGTAATTTTGTGTTTCAATTCTCCACAGTGATTCCTTATTTCCATTCAACACCAGGTATTATTAAAAAGATTCCGCGTGTAGGTTCCCAAAATCCCTCCTTTTTACATCAACACCAAACACTCGAGTTCAATTAATTTTTCGACGTAATTTTGTGTTTTTGGGAGCTTACAAACTTGCTGTGATTCCTTATTGCCACTCAACACTAGATATTATTAAAGAGATTTCCTGTGTAGGTAGGTTCCTAAAATCCCTCCTTTGTATATTAACGCTAAACACTCGAGTTACAATTAATTTTTCAATGTAATTTTGTGTTTCTTTGGGGATTTTACTAACTTGCTACATTGAATTGTAAATATGACCCTTCGTGTGGATTTTAATGACCCTGTGGTTGTTTGGGTCATGTCATGCTTGGCGAGGAGGGTCATGTGGACATATGTTTGTGAAATGTTTATTGTTATCTTGAGGGTTTGCTCCTGATGGTGGGGTGATGGTAGGTCTTTCTCCCCCAGGCTACTGCATCTCCCCCTCCCCTAGGTTCTTACACTCACCCCTGCCCCCCTGTCCCCTTCCCCAGCCTTACCCCCCCCCCCCTTCCCCCTCTCCTAGTTTCACATGCTTCCCTCCTCCTCTCCTCCAGGTTCACAAATGCCCCCTTCCCTCCCCCAGCCTCACTCATGCCCCCCACCTCCCCCACACTATCATAGGTTTGATTTGATAGTGATTTACAATAACTGAGGGAGGAGAGAAAGGTTGGAGGGAAAGGAAAGACAGGCTGGAAGGAAGGATTAACCTGGTAGCAGCGACGGACCAAATTTGTGGCTTTACCGTGTAGCAGCAACGGGCCAAATTTTTGCCGTGATATAAACCCCCCAAAATTGACGATGCACAAACTAATCACAAATGTGTTGATATATATTATAAAATGGTTTGCATGAGTGATTTTTTCTCATTTTTCTCGCTTAGAGGGGCCTTTAAGAAACATGATCCCCGCAGCTACCGGGTTAAGAATGATGTATAGATGAGAGTATTCAACTGATTAGTAAATTATTATTGGGTGGTAGTAAGGTTGAGTTTATTGTGTTTTGTGATGAAGTAATGAGGGGAACAAAGGGGGAGGGGAAGAGGGAGGAGGGAAAGGGAGAGTGGAAGCAAACCAATAAGGAATAAAGATATGAATGGATAAGATGTAAGAGAAAGAAACTGTGATTAACAAATGATAATGATAAAACAATAACGCTGGAAAAATGAGTGTGATAAGAAACTGATTAACAGAAGACAATGAGGAAACAATGAAATAAATGTAACTTCTGAAAAATGAGTGAGATAAGAAACTATGATTAACACAAGATAATGAGATAACAAAGGAACATATATAACTTTGATAGTAAGCTTCTAAGAACAATGAGTCAGATATTAAATGAGGAATTTTTTGTTCATTTGCATTTACATTTTGCTAAACTTGATATTTCAGGAATGGTTTGGGTTTTCAATAGCTAAACTAGACTTATTGGATGACATTCCCCCAGATGATCTTTATCCTCCCTGATTATCTATATTGGGTCAAAAGTTAACCATTGGTGTGATTCATTACCTACTCCTTAATGGCTCAGTGTTATTTTGTTTGTTTTTCTTTATGTTATTCTTTCTCTTGAACAGTAATCCTCTGTTGACACTCAACTGTTGCCTTTGTTGCCAGAGTGTAGAGTGGCATGAGCCGTTCCCGCTGGGAGGACAAAGGGGAACGTGAGTGTCTCAAGGATCAGCCAAGGCGATGGGGCGGCCGCTGTGCCTCACAGATGGAGTGGAGCGTTAACAGTGAAGCCAGCTCCCGCCCACCCGGGCCCCCCCCTCCTCCCCCTCGCCACCGGGCCACTCCCTCCCCCATTGATTACCGCAGCGAGAGCCGCCGCCGCCATGACAATCAGGATACCCAGGGGGGCGCTGGCCCCACCCACGAGCCCCAGTCCCTCCTGGGCCAGCCGCCACCCCTCTTTGCAGGGTCCTGGCCCATCATGCCCCCGCCGGGCGTGTACCCCGATGCTGACCGGGGGCCTCACGCCATGCCCCACTACCCTCAGCACCGCTGGGGCCAGGCCCACCCTGGCTACTTTCAGCGGGCGCGGGGCCAGTACGCTTTTGATGTGAAGTGGTGGGCGCAGCAGAAGCAATCAATGGACGCCTACCTAGGTGGCCCCAGCTGGGGCGACGACGGCAAGAACGACCACCAGAACCCCGACATGCCCCAGTGGTCCTTCGGCACCCGCGTCATGAAGGGCTCCAGGCGGAACTACCATGGGCGGCCGGGATATGGGGGCCCCAGGGGGATAGAGTCTGGAGCTTACGAGGAGGCTGGCCACCATCACCCACGGTCCTCCTCCTCCTCCTCCTCAGCAGCACACCCGGCCAGCAGGGGCAGCCGGCTGGGGCCCCGCGGCAGCCACCACCTGGACTACCAGCCCCGCCACGAGCCCGGCCACAGCTCCTCTGACCACCGCTCCTCCGACCACCGCCGCCAGCCCCACCCCTCCAGCCACTCACAACCCCCCAGGAGCCGGGACAGCTCCCTTGACTACAGACGGAAGAGCTCGTTGGAGCGGATCGACCCTCAGCGGAGCAGCTCCCACCCCCCGCCCCAAGGGTCTAAGGGGTCCAAGTGGGGCAAGAAGAAGAGCAAGAAGGGTAATGGGGGCGGGTCATGGGATGTACCTGGTAGCTTTAAGTCTCACAGTTCACCTTGCAAAAGTATACAACCTCTCAGTACAAATGGGGCGCTTGGGATGGGGCGGGGCGGGCCCAGCTGGCCCACACACAAGGACAAGAAGGGTAAGCTGGGGAAGGCCAGTGCCAGCTATGCCGAGGCCGCCAAGAAGAAGGCACTGGCAGCAGCCGCTAGTAAACTGCGGCGCACCTTCCTGGCATCCAAGAAGAAGGGAGGAGGAGAGAACGCACTGCTGGAGGAGGCCGAGGGGAGCGACAGGACCGGCCGGAGCCCCTCTGACGACAACAACGCCCAGGACCTCACCATGCCCCGCCGCCACCCCAGCTGTCTGGAGTTTGACATTGACATCCGCTTCAGCTCCAAGGAGTGGGCATCCGTGGGGCGGGGCCAGGGTGGCACGGCAGGGGTGCTGGCCGACCCCCAGGGCTCCTCCACTCTGGGGAAACACTTGCATAAGGGGGATAGCTTGAGGGAGGAGCAGGAGGACTCCGGCACATACTCAGACACAGACGTGGGGCGCAATGACTCCCACTGGTCACCCCCGCCCGGCCCCGACCAGTCCTCCTCCTCCACCCGGCGGCGGCACCTCTCGGAGAGCTCGGGTGTCATCGACCTTCGCAAGAACCCCCCGAGTCGTGGGTCCACCGCCCGCCCTGCCAGCGTGCGCACCCGCTCCTGCTCCATGAGTCTGGTGGAGGGCGGGGCAGGCACCAGCCGGGCGGGGGAGCAGGGCGGCCCACATCCCTCCAGGGTCAAGCTGCACCTCATGCCCAAGCTGAGGCGCCTCATGTTAAAGCAACTCCTCAGCATGGACAAGAAATCCCTCCAGGTGAGTGTGGGGGGTGCTGGAGGGAGGTGAAGGAATCGTAGGAAGAGTTTAAGCTAGGAAAAGAACAGCTCGGTACTTTGCATGGTTTCTCGGAAGGTGTAGATCAAGTTGAATAAGAAAAAATTAGGTAAATTAAGGTAGAGGAAAAGAAGAAAAGCATAGACAAATTGATATAGAGAAAAGGGAAAGAATAGATAAATTGATACAGAAAAAAAGAAGAATCAGTTTAATGTAGAAGAAGAATAGATAAAACTGATATAGAGGAAATGAAGAGTATGCAAATTGATATAGAGTGAAAGTAGAATAATTTGATATAAAGGAAAAAACAAAACAAGAGAATAGATAAATTGATAAAGGAAAAGAATGAAAGAAAAAAACTAGATAAATTAATATAGAAGAAAATAATTGACATGAAAACCTTAACCAACACCTCCAATTCCTCACCACCCACAGGAGTTAGTCGACGATCCCCGCTCCCGGAAGGCCCAGTTCATGATGACGCACCTCATGTCGGAGCACCGCGTGGCCCTCTCGCAGCGCCTGGCCCAGCAGCGCTTCAAGACCCCGGACGCCCTGCCAGACGACGAACTGCAGATCCTCAACAGCCTGGAGGGGGCGCAACTCAGCTCCCTCCCACCTGAAGTGGTGCAGCAGGTAAGGGGAGGGCTGCTGAGGGTGTGAGGGAGGAGGAGGGAGCTGGTCTGACTTTGGGTTGAGTTTGATGTTTCCTTGACAATTTTCTTCAACGTTGCCAGATGGTCATGTTCAGGCTCTTTATATATGTCAATTTTCAACCCTCAGACTGTCTCCTCCATCCCTTTAACTGGCTTTATATAGAGTTATCGTTAAAATGGTTGATTGTTGGTGTTTCTTGGCAATAGTAATGAGTCAGAAACCGGTTAAAACGATGCTCTGAGTACGAGAATCGGGCAACGTTGATTCGCTCTTTTATTTCCTTCCTCCTGTATCTCATTTTTATTTTCTGGTTAATGTTCTTTGGAAATTTGTTAAGTTTCCCTAAAAGCATATTAAGTTACTTTTTTGTTAGTTTCCTGAATTTCTTTATGATTTATTAACGTTTTGTTTTTGAACTTATATGTGTTTTAGGGTTGTTTTCTTGAGGTTCTTGAGTTAATTTGATATTCGACATCCTAAAACTAAGAACCACTAATATTATACTTTCTTTTCATTCAGTTCAATAACATACTAAGAAGGTCTCATATTAGCCTCAGATTTTGTTTGAGATAAATAATAGCTATTCCTCTTAACCCTCTTTTTCTGACGTGGTTGTAGAGTTATGGTTTTAATATCTTCCCTTTATTTCCATCATTAGATCATGTACTTCTTCATCCTGATAGATCTTACCTACGTTCATATATGGTTGCTGTTTTAGGGTTGGTCTCAGGGTATATCACATGGGTCTCTTTTTCAGGTCCGTGAGATTCTGGCACTGGAGCAGGAGGGCGGCGAGGGAGGCTGGGAGGCAACAACCATGACCCTCAGTGACCTCCTCCTCCACGGCACCGACTCAGACCAGGAGTGCCAGATCATCTCCCCGCCCCCCCGCGACCCCGCCTCCACCATCACCATCCACGACACGGACTCGGAGATGGAGGAACTGCCCGAGGATGAGGATGACGAGGAGGAGGAGGAGGAGGATGAGGATGGGGAGAGCGAGCATGAGGAAGTGGGACATGTTAACCTGACAGCAAATGACGAGAGTGAGATGGAGGAGGAAGAGGAGGAGGAGGATGATGATGAGTTAGAGGACGAGGAAGTCAGTAAACAGCAACAGCAACAGATATCAGAGGACCAAGTCGCACCTCAATCCCTGGCGAGCAGTAGTACCAACAGCATCACCATCAGCAGCACCAGCATCGCCAATAACGCCGACACCACCGCCACCATCACCACCACCACCACCACCACAAACAACAACATTACCGAGACCGTCGAAGTGGAAGGAAGCGTACTCGGCAAAATCGAGGTGCCACCAACCCCTCCTTCCACGAGCGCTGCCGCGAAGCCCTCCCCTGCGGCACCCCCCCTTCCTCTCCTCCCCCAGATCCCGGTGGAGGTTCCCATGTGTGTGTTGGAGCCCCTGCCGGGAGGAAGCAGCAGGGAGATGACAGGGCAGGTTCAGGAGCCCACCTTGAACCTCATCGGAAGCCCCCCGCAGGCATTGATACAGAGGCCGGCGGGAGAGATTGTACCTGTCCCCGGCCCCAGCTCACTGCTCCTCAAGGTAATGGTTGGTCTTCACTCAGTACTCTTAGACACACTCAACTCTCACATCAGTTATTTCTAAAGCACATGAAAAGAGGTTAAGTGGGTTCTCATATGTGCATTTTCATGTTCATTGTATAGAAGCCTTGCCACGCTATCACCAGGGTCAGAAAACTAGCTATGGAAAGCCTGACAACTCTTACGAAAGCCTTGTCAAATATGTGAGCTTGGTGCTGAAATGTTTAAAAATGTGACCCTTTGTATCCTCTTCCTGTATAGTTTTCTCTTTTACATTGTTTATCATAGGAGGGGAAGGAGAGAGAGATCCATGTCTTCTTAGTATTTCCCTCTTGAATGACTTCCTTCTTTTAATCTGTTTATTGCAAGAAAGGAGAACAACTTGACTGCATTTATAAAGTTTCATGTCTTCTTCATATTCTCCTCTTGTATTTCTTTCTCTCTCTTACATTATTTGTTTTGGGAAGATCAATTTCATATCATTTATAAGGTAATAATGGCCTTTCCTCTTTCTTTTCCTGCATTATTTCCTTCTTTTGCATGACCACAGATGTTGTGCCGACTAAACGAAACTTTCCTTCCTTCCTTCTTTTGCATAACTTATTAGAAGAACATCATTGCATATACGATCTAAGCATTCACGTGTTCCAATTCAATCTTGTGTTTCAGGTTAAGGAGGAGCGCCCATCCCCTGTCAGTGAGTGTGGGCTGTGCATGCACCACCCACGCACACCCCACACCTCAGAATGCGTGTTCCCCTACGGCCTGGCTCCCCCATCCCCTGTGGCCCTCATGCCTGGTCCACCACGCCCCCTGGGAGCCACCCCACCCCAGCGCCCCGTACCCCACATCGCACCGCGGCCACCACTCGCTGTCTCACTCTACCAGCGCTCCATCAAGCAGGAGGAACTGGATGGTGAGTGTGTGTGTGTTTACCTTTTTTTTTCTTCTTTTACAACAAAGGAGACAGTTCAAGGGCACAAAAAAAGGAAACAATAATAAAAAAAAGCCCGCTCTTCGCTGCTCCTAGTTGTATCTGTATCTATGTTCGTCCAGTTCTTCCTTAAGTCTCTGCACACATCCTGCCTCCGACATTTCTTATTTTAATTCGTTCCATGCATTTACAGTCATCTCTCAAATAGTATGGTTCCCAATAGTTCGGTTTTGGTTTTATGTGGATTTTTTAAGAAGATTTTTAGGGTTTTTTAAATATCCCAATGAGCAGGAAATCTATAAATCCTAAAAGATCTATGACAATCCGTATAAAACCGAAACCGTACTATTTGAGGAATGACTGTATATTCTTATGTGTGTATGTGTGTTTATTTACCCAGTTGTAGTGTATAGGGTTTGATATAGTTCATTTTGTCCTGTCATCATACTTGCTTTTTCTGACTGTAATTTGAATTCATGGATGTTCGTAGCTTAAATCATCTTTGTATTCAGATTATTCGAAGTGACATTGGTTCTAGATACCCAGGTCTTTCTCATCTTAGCCTCTCCACTTACATTATGCGCCTATCTGTGTCTTCGTTTACTCTTTCCCATTTCTAGATCTTTTGTAACTAGGTGATTTGCTTGCTTTCTTACCTCAGTTGTGTCTTTTCAGAGTCATACCTCAAATTTGAACACGTGAAGCGGCCGTCCTCAGAGGAGCGCCCCAAGAACCCTGCCCCCCCTGACGCCCTGCCCACCTTGCACCCCGCCACAGCCCCCGGCCTCCACCCGGCCCCCCACCCGCGGCCACTCATCTTCTCCCCAGACAATGATTTACCCGACCCGCCGAGGCCGCCCCCCCCGCCCCCCCCACAGTTCAGCCCTCGCATCAAGGTGGAGCGCCACACCCCCGTCCAGTTCATGTGTTGCTGCATGAGGAATGAGTGTGAGAGGAACAGTTCGCACAGCGCTGAGATGCGGCCGCCGTCACACCGCGCCGTGGCCACACCACAGCCCTCCGAGAGACGCCCCACACCGCACCTCTACAAGATGGAGCCCCCGTCCCCCTGTGCTTCCCGCGCCAGGACGCCTCATCCACCCCCTCCCTCACACCCCACGCACTTTGTCCCGCCATTGGTCTCCCCGCGGTCAGCTGTCTCAGGGGTTGAAGCAAGAGTTGCCGGAGTTGAGGCGCGGGTGAGCATCGGAGTCCAGACAGACCGTGAGGTGAGGCTCCCGTCACACTTTGACCCCACCGCCGGCAACAGGAGGCTGTACATCCCCAACCTGAGCCTGGCGAGAACCGTCACCCCACTCGCCACCCCCGCCAAGGTGGACCAGAGCACCAGCACAGATGACCTGCCCTGGGAGCCCTTCCAGGGTCAAGACCCACAGTCCCCACAGCCCCATCAGCAACAACAACAGCAGCAACAGCAGCAGCAACAGCCGCAGCAGCAGCAGAGGAGCAAGAGCCGAGGGAAGGGTTGGTGGTGGCACCGGGCGGGCCGCCCCAGGAATCATGTAGCCCAGCTGGCTGCAATATCTAATTCTATAAATAACTTTGAGTGGAGTGCTGAGGCAGGGACAGCACTGCAGCAGATGGCAGTGCTGGGAGAGCAGGAGGGGGAGCTGCTGCGCCACGCTGAGCTGCTGGACCAGGAAGTGCACGACCTGCTCAGAGAGAGGCGACGGGTGACGGAGGAGTTGTCCCGCTTGCAGCAGTTGAGAGCAGGAAAGCTGAGGCAGCTGGTGCAGCAGGGTGGCTCTGGCCAGGAGGAGGCAGAGGGTCCTGGGCCCCGGGGACCAACAGGAGACTCACGGCCCCAGAGGGTGAGCCAGCAGGACTCAAGTTCTGACGGTGGGGAGCCCATGGAGGGGGCCAACTCCAGCATGCTGGACCCCGCAGAGAGCCTGTCCCAGCGCTATGGTGGGGGAGGGCGCGGGGACGCCTGTGTTCAGTCCACCACAGACAACGCCTCGGTGGTGTCGTCCTCGCAGGAGAAGACTCCCAGGGTGCGTTCCTTCAGCTTCTCCCACACCTCCTCCAACGACTCCAGCAATGAATCTCAGTCAGTGAGGAGACAGCGTTGCACCTCCACCTGCCACTCCCCTGGACGGGGCCCCAAGTCCAGAGAGCCCCAGGAGGGCCACTACCAGGGGTCCAACAGTCCCAGGGGAGAGTACTACCAGGTGGGGAGTGTGGTGGGGCACCTGGGCCTTTGTCCTGCTGCCAACACTGACTCAGAGACAGACAATGACACAGGGGCCCGGGGGGCACCCGTGGACAGCTCAGAGGCTAAGGCTACCGTGATGGAGGGCCAGAACACCTCCAGAAACAGGGTGAGCTCCCTCTCCAGCTCAGCAGAGGGGGACACGGAGAGTGAGGCGCCGGCCGACCACGACGAGGACGTCAGGATATCCAGCCTGGCCCGCAAGATGTCCCTGGACGAGGGTGAGGCCGTGGTGGACTCCTCACAGAGGCCGGACGACAACAAGGACAATGACTCCACTCACCTGGAGGAACCTTCACAGACCAGTTCAGGAGCACAGCTAGGGGATGCAGGCCCCAGCAAGCCCCAGGGGCTACAGAAGGTGGAAAAGATGGGGGCTGTGAAGGATGCAAGTGTGTGTCTCAAGTCTGGGGAGTCTGTGTCCTCCATGACAGTTCTGTGCACTAAGTTGGAGCCCCAGGACAGTCCTCAGAGGCCTGCAACGCCCCCTCACGCCTCCACCCACCAGCCACACCCACCCTTGTATTTTAAATCTGAGGTGCAGGATGTCCCGCAGACGACTGGTGCAGAGAACCTGAAGACGGAGGAGCAGGAGAGCGTCCCTCCAACAAGTGTGAAGTGCGAGGATAATAATGAGATGCTGCCTCTGGACGGCCACCTCCCCCTCGCCTCCACCTCACAGGCAGCCTCAGACGGACACGCCCTCATCAACACTCCAAAAAAGACTTGCTTGCTCTCCTCCCCATCAACCTCCTCCCCCATGTCCTCCCCAGAGAGCCAGAAATCCAGGAACACCTCGAGTGAACACTGCTACAGCCTCAGGTCACGAGGGCCACCACACCGCACCAGGCAGGCACTCCAGAGGCCCCCAAGCAGCAACCAGGAGGAGGAGAAGAAGAGGATGGACAAACAAACAGATGATCACCAGCCAGGACACAGCCGGGAGAAGGAGGACGACCCCGGGGATGACATGGACTCGGAAGATGGTGGCGAGGACAAGAAGAGGAAGCGGAAGAGGAAGTCCAAGCGTCACAGATTTAATAAGCGCAAGAAAAAGAAGCTGCACGAGAAGGTCGGCAAGCAGTCCCCCCGCACGGTGTCTGACGGCAGCAGCAAGGGGGCGGCCTCCCCTGCGCGGGACGAGGACACGGATGAGACCATGGAGAGCTCCGGGGATGAGTTGGCCTTCGTGACGCCTCCTGCTCATGGCTGTGCTGTTTTGGACATGAAGGTAAGAGACCCTCATCTTTTTTTTCCTTTTTTCTTTATTTCTTACATCAAGGGAGGCAGCTCAAGGGTTAAAAACAAGAAAAATCAACAAAAACCTGCCAGACGCTTCTCCAAACAAAAGAAAAATAATGGGATGCCGAAAGAGAGGTTCATTTGGTGCCTTTGATTTTCCTTTTATTTTTTTATGTTAAGGCTAATGTTTGCTATGTAGTTAAATAAGATTGTACTGTTGTTTATTCATGATCTTTGTAGCCTTAAGTCTGCTGTAGTTCCCCATCTCATACGCCTTAACACTCCCTGAATCTTCCTCACAGGTGGTCGGCGGCTACCTCATAACAGCCTCCAGTGACGGCACAGCTCGGTGCTATGACCCAGCCTCCGGGCAGATCATGGCCACGTACGCCGACCACTCAGACCTCGTCACATGCGTCGGGGTGGTGGGCCAGCCGAACTACGACCTGGAGACCAAGTTCCTGGTGGTGACGGGCTCGGCTGACAAGAGTGTGTGCGTCTTCAATGGCAAGGTGAGACTGGACACGACATTTGTTAACTTTAGGGTCATGTTCTTAACCTGTCTGCTGCGATTGGCATGGATTTGGCCTTCACTGGTAGTCTGGTAACATGTACTCCCAGGTCTTTCTCTGCCTCTGTGGTGGATAGTGGAGTGTTTCCCATGTGGTATTGGTATGCTGGATTTCCCCTCCCAAGGTTCATGACTTTACATTTTTCTTCACTGAATTGTAGCAGCCACTTTTTGTTCCATTTTTGTAGCTTGGTGATGTCTTCTTGTAGGAAATTCACAGTCAAGGGGTTAAAGAAATCGGCGCTCAAACAAACATATTTGACGAGGCTTTCACAGGAGTTTTGGGGCATTTCCAGGGGTAGTTTAATGACCCTGGTGGTAGTTTGACCCTATTTCTGTACCATGAAGCTACAAACAATGTCATTAGAACCCAGTTGACCTCCTTTTTGGCCCTTGGAATTAGTTGATGTGAGGGGTAGAAGCAAAGCCCAAACACACACATTTGACAAGGCTTTCATAGGAGTTTGGGGCATTTCTAAGGGTAGTTTAATGACTCTGGTGGTAGTTTGACCCTTCTTCTGTACCATGAACCTAAAAAAAAGTCTCATTACAACCCAACTGCCCTCCTTTTCGGCCTCTGGAATTAGATGATGTGAGGGGTGGAAGCATCCGACAGCACCAACCTCAGTATCAGAGAGGGAGAGAGTGAGAGAGAATAATCCAGAATGGGGTGTTATAATCTATTTTTGTGCCCCCAGACTGGTGAGGTGCAGCAGAAGAGGGAGGTGGGCGAGGGGGTGCGCTGCATGGACATCCGTTGGGGCCAGCTCTTCCTGGGCACCGAGGGAGGCTTTGGGGCGCGCTGGAACTTCAAGGTGAGTGAACTTATGGCCTTTTGTGACGTTAGAAAAGAAGCTGTTTTTTTTTTTTTTTTTTTTTACGTCAAAGGAAGTGGTTCAAGGACAAAAACAATAACATAATGGAAGAAAAATAAAGCCTGCTAACCACTGCCCCTATAAAAAGAACCTTTGCTGATTTTTTTTTTACGTCAAAGGAAGCAGTTCAGGACAAAAAACAACAACAACAACAAAAAAAAACAATGGAAGAAAATTAAAGCCCGCCTACCACTGGCCCTTTAAAGAGTTCGGAAGAGTGGCCAAAAGAGGATCCACTTGGTTTAAATCTTCATATATATTACCACTTTTTTGCATATATACTTGATGAAAATAAAGTGATACCATTGTTTGCATAAGAGATTAAACCACTGTGATGCAATGCCAATGTTTACACTTACTATAGTTGAAGAAGCTGCCAAAGGAAATATTTTTTAATCACGTAATTTGAATACTGATATACACCAGTGCTTCCATACTTATACTTGATTAAAATACTGATACCATTTTTTTGCATACTAGGTTAAAATACTCTTGATACTACACCGATGTTGACGCAATGAAAATACTTGATTAAAATACTGATACCATTTTTTTGCATACTAGGTTAAAATACTCGATACTACACCGATGTTGACGCAATGAAAATACTTGAATAAAATACTGACTCATGCCTTTCTTTCCATTCATAGTCAAAATACCCAAATACCATTGATTGCACATGTGATTTAAATATGCGACTCCCTTTGTGTATGTAATGAAAATATTTTGAAGGAGAAAATAGTACCAGAAGTTAACTCAAGGAGAAAATAGTACCAAAAGTTAGTTGCAGGAGTAAACAATAGTACTACCCAAAGTTAATGAAGAAGAAAGCAGTACCAAAAGTCAATTGAGGAAGAAGAAAACAGTACCATTTGAAGAAGAAAACAGCACCAAAAGTTAATTAAAGAAGAAAACAGTACTGAAAGTCAATTGAGGAAGAAGAATACAGTACCAATTGAAGAAGAAAACAATAGTACCAAAAGTTGATTAAAGAAGGAAACAGTACCAAAAGTTAATTGAAGAAGAAGAAAACAGTACCAAAAGTTAATTAAAGAAGAAAACAGTACCAGCAACACTTCTGAACATCGTGGTGAGGTATAATTTCCCCCTCGGCAGGACAAGGGCGTGACGGAGATGGTGCAGTTCTGCGGCAAGGCGGTGACCAGTCTGAAGGCCATGACTGAGGGGGGGCGCCGTGTGCTGCTGGTGGCGGCCAAGACTACGCCACTCATGATAAGGGACGCCATGACAGGTGAGTGACAACGGAGGGGAATGGTAAAGTTGGAAAGTTTGGTTTAGTCGGCACAACATCTGTGGCCATATGCCGAAGAGAGATAGTAGGGGGAAGGAATTATAGGAGAAGGGAACAGACCCCAGGAGACGGAACACAACCCCCAATTAATACCTGGTACCCATTCACTGCTGGGTGGACAGGTGTGTAGGGTATTGGAAAAGCCGCCCAAATTTTTCCACTCTGCCCGGGAATCGAACCCGGGCTCTCTCGATTGTGAAGTGGAATGGTGATGAAGGTGTTGATTGTACTTAGAATATTTCCAAGGGTACTATGATTGGTGAGCGACAAGGTAGGAGGTGTGGGGAAGGGTGGGGATGGGAATAGATATGATGTTGGATATACTTACTACATTTCCAAGGGTACTATGATTGGTGAGCGACAAGGTGGGAAGGGTGGGGAATGGGAATAGATATGTCGGATATACTTAACTACATTTCCAAGGGTGTTTTATAGGCACTGCACACTAAGTTGGTCCTTTTGGGGGGCTTTTTTTTCTTTAGTATTGTCTCCCTTGCTGTAAAAATACAAAATAAAAAAAAATAAAAATAAATAAAAAGCCCTGCCTCCTCCCGCACCCTCCATTCACGGTAACATTGATTCTTAACTCCAAGCTCCTTTCATCCCGCCAGTTTAGTGTATGGTGACTATGGTATATAGGATATGGTGGTGATGGTGTTTGTCGTATTGTAAGGAGTGAGCTGTGATTCTGATTGCTGTCTTCACATTTGCTCTCGGAATCATTTGTGTATGTTTTTTTCTTCTTTTTTTTACATCAGAGGATACGGCTCAAGGGCAACAAAAAGGATACGAAAAAAAAAAGCCCGCTACTCACCGCTCCCACAAGAATGATATACAGTCGCTCCTCGAATAGTGCGGTTTCCAATAGTTCGGTTTTGGTTTTGTGTGGATTTTCTAAGAAGATTTTTAAGGATTTTTAAATATCCCAATGAGCTGGAAATTTAAAATCCTAAAAGATTTTCCATGACAATCCGTATAAAACCGAAACAGAAATATTGGAAACCGTACTATTTGAGGGTCGACTGTAATAAATGATAAGAATGACATATTAAAGTCTGCTCGATGTGATGCCAATGTTATCTACTCAGGGCTGTTCCTGCGCACGTTGGAGCACATTCAGCTGACGGTGTACGCCACTGTGTCGTACGGTGGCCTGCTGTACAGTGGAGGCTCGGAGAAGATCATTGTTTACTACGACTTCACGGTGAGTATTGGAGGCTTAGTCGGGAGTCACCGGCAGATTATGGCACCAGGTTTTAACATTTACTTGCTGGCGTTATTTTGGATAGTTTGTTATTGGTTGCATTTAGAGATTCTCACCTTGAATTATATAGAAAGTAATGGTGTTCTGCATTGAAATTTGTTATGAAAGTTACACATGTTGTATATTAACCTGGTAGCAGCGAGGATCATGTTTCTTAATGGTCCCTCTAAGCGAGAAAAATGAGAAAAAATCATCACTCACACAAACCATTTCATAATATATATCAAAGCATTTGTGATCAGTTTATGCATCATCTATTTTGGGGGGGTTATATCATGGCGCAAATTTGACCCGTCGCTGCTACACGGTAAAGCCACAAATTTGGCCCGTCGCTGCTACCTCGTTAAAGTAAAGGACTGATGGGGCATTGTGAACACTGGTTATAACTGAAATGTAAAGATGATGCTTGAAAAATTGTGATCAAGATAATGAGTGCAGTGTTAGTTCGTGTGTGTGGTGACAATGGGATAAAATGATGATGATAGTGACCTGAGTTTTGTCCTCTTCCAGTCTGGCAGCAGCCGTGGCCACCTGGAGAGTGAGGCCGACGTGTCCTGCCTCTCCATCTACAAAGACTACCTGGTGGCCACCTGTTATGATGGGCAAGTCAGGATATTCTGCCTCAAGGTAAATGTTTGGTCACAGGGATGAGGCTAGACTTCAAACCCATATATTGTTGATTCAGTTAGCCACCGCTGCAAAGAAGTGCAGACATTTAACAGTTCACTAAATGTTGTCAAGTAAATGTTGTCCAATGCTTAAAATAATAAATGTTAGTGCCTTAGTTAATTATGAAGATATAAAATGTCAGTATTATTAAAATGTATCACTTGTAATATTAATGCATTTTTTTTCTTTTTTTCTGTAGACTGGGAAGCTTCTGCACAGGCTGTCATTGGAAACAACCAACAAGATGTTCATATGCTCAGCATTGTACAAGGACAGGGTGAGTGTTCCTCCCCCTAGAGGCAGCAACTTTTATTAGAGGTGATGCTTAATTGCCAGACATCCTGAAAATTTAGTCTTGTCTTGCACTGCATATGTAATTTAACTTTTGTCTCTCTCCCACTCCCTCATGATGTACCTGTGGTTGATAAGTGACTCTTAGTAGTGAGTGTGCTGGTCCTTTATTCATTATTTTCCTTGTGTAGTACTTAACAGCTCAATTCTTTCCAGCTGCTGGTGGGCAACAAGACAGGCGAGGTGGTGGAGTGCAGGATGCCCCCGGAGCTGAGAGCTCTCCCCAACCCCTAGTGAGAGGATGACCCCAAGCCGTGGGTGGCAGACAACCATTTGGGTGACAAACAACTCAGGCAGGATAAAAATACTCGATTCTTGGCCCTGTCTAACCGGGATGCAGCAACGGGAGATACACCTTGGCAGCGGTGGGGTGTTGTGATATACGTGAGGCAGTGGTGGTGCTGACCAGCCCTGCAGCGTGAAGTGAAGGGATGGTCCGAGGGTTGGTGTCCCACTTACCCACTCTGACTAGATACTAACTTCATAAT
Source organism: Eriocheir sinensis (assembly GCF_024679095.1). Taxonomy (NCBI): domain Eukaryota; kingdom Metazoa; phylum Arthropoda; class Malacostraca; order Decapoda; family Varunidae; genus Eriocheir; species Eriocheir sinensis. The sequence goes on from NC_066537.1 coordinate 8,348,667, forward strand.
AAATCATTAAGTTTCTCTCTCTGCGAGGAATCGGTGCTCAGAAATTTTATCTTAGATTATTAGGTTGAATGTAAATTGCATTATTTTTATTTTCCATTTAAGAAAGTGGAAGAAGTAGGCGATGGCTGGAGGCAGTGCAGCGGCGATTGCAGTGTTATAAACAATAGAGGCAGTCCGTTCCGTCACGTATCCCATGTTTTCGTAACGTTATCTGGCTCAATCTTGCTCACTTTTTTGCGGAACCTGTGTGCTCCAAGTTCAATGTCCATCCAGTTGTCAGTAAACACTCCCATGCTAGTTAGCCAGACCCTCATGTTGCCACAGTCTGCTGATGGTGGGAACCCCAGCACCACAAAGAACCTCTGGGCAGGGTGGGGTGTCCTCCCAGCCCTTCACTTGCACATCTCAAAGAGTGAAGTGAAGAGTCGGCAGGGCTCCCCACTCTGGCCAGGAATACAAAGCGCTGTGTTCTGCCAGACACGGCGAGGTTCTGTACTTTATGTTTCAAGCCCCTGATCTGTAGTACCTTTTCCCGTGTACTGGGCCGTGTCTCATGTTGCACCTGTTAAAGACAATGGTGAGTCTTTCATAAAGAGTCAATTCCAGTCAGCATGTGGAAGACTGAAGAAGCTCCTCCCTGGACACAACTCACTACCAAAAGGTTTGAACTCGAGGATTCAGCTTTTTTGTGATTCTCCGTTATTGTTTGCACCAAGTTGACGCGACGCCCGTGGTGTTGTGGCCCATCAGGGCGACGACTGATTTTGATTCATACTTGGAATCCTTGTCCTATGATGTCTTTCATAAGCAAATTTGTAGATCTCTGTTTTGTACACTAATACTTTTTAGATTTGTCACCTAGAACAGGAGAAAATTAACAACAGAATTACTTTTGTCAGGCAGGACCCAGTTACTGTGGCGTCCATTACATGTAAACCCTTCATCCCGGTGCCCTCTCCTAACCCCTCCTCATTTTTGCACCTGAAGCACAAACTCATGTGATATGGCGGTGCACTCAAGAGACCCGGAAACGCTTGGGTGCACTTCCTGGTTCTCACAACATTTCTGTTTGATTGATTTGCGTCACACCTCTGGCGGCCGTGACAACCCTGCCACTTGCCCACTCAAGTGCTGGCCTTCCTGAAGCTGCTGCTCGTCTCAGTGGGGCAGCAGCAGAGGCAGGCCGGGCTGTGGGAGGGAAAGGCTTGCTACTCTCAGCATCTTTTGGCTTGGTGAGGAAAGCAAGGGCTCAGTTAGCCATATGTCAAGTGATGGGCCAAGGAAAAAAAAGTAATAAATTAATTTTTTAGGAAAATAAGTGAAAAAATACACCACTTGCAGGCACAGTATCCAATCTAGTCCAGACTAGATTCCTTTAGAGGAGCCTCGGCGCCTTTGGTACTTGTCCAAATAGCTGCCTGCGGTGCCCCAACACTGCTGTACCATGGCAGCTGAGCCCCGCAGGAAGGCCCGGCCTGGCGAGTGCAGGGCAGCATCACTTGAGGCTCAGAGCTTCCAGAGGTGCTTGTTGACAATGAATCTTGCAATATTAGAGTTACTGTTTTTAGTTTAGCAAGAGTATTTTATTTTGAAGAGAACTTTGCATAGTTTCTAAGGATGCTGAGGTGTCTCATGGTAATTATGTAGTTTTCCTTAATGGGGCGAGGAACGCTTGTGAGGCTGGTGCCCCCCCGGGTGCACCTCTCGGAGCTAGTCAGGTGAATCAAGACAGTGGCCATGCTCTTGTTTTATCATTAATTTTCTTAAGTATGAAAGTACATTACTTATTTTTTCAAGGGTTTAAGAGTAATAAGTGTTTTTTGCTCATACAGATCTCAAATGTAACAACTGTTGTGAAATTTTAATGTTTATCACATACTTGCTGTTTATACAACAAAAATTAAAAATATATATATGGAAAAAGGTGGATCTTTACTTTGCCTTCCATAACAATAGTTGCTTCGTTAATATTATGCATCAGTGTGGTGAATTTGGTAGTAATCATTAGCTGTCTACTGTGTGTGTTTCCTCACAGTTCTTGGATCTTAAAATAGGAATGGCCTTAAGTTAATATTGTGCTGAGAGAGCCTTATAATACATCTCTTTAATATGTAGGTCTATGGTCTCTTGACTGTTATAGGAGCCAAAACAAATCATCCTAACTGAACTCAAACTCACTAGTCTGTTCAGTGACTTCTCAAACCAATATAAATGCTTTGTTGATAAATCTACACATACAAGTTATAAAAATATTTTGGGTAGCAATAAAGGGAATTACACAAAAGAACCTTAACCCGGTAGCTGCGGGGATCACGTTTCTTACAGGCTCCTCTAAGCGAATTAATGAGAAAAAATAATCCCTCACGCAAACCGTTATATATAATGCATTTGTGATTAGTTTATGCATCCTCTATTTTTGGGGGTTTATGTCAGGTCACAAATCTGGCCCATCGCGGCTACCGGGTTGAAAGGACGTACGATGGCACAAGATGGGCAGCGAGTCTCACGGTGACGCTGCAGGACTAGGGGAGGGAGGCAGGCTACTGTTGGCTAAGCTGCTGCAGGACGCCACACATGATCTCCCGCAGAATCTATGGAAACACAATCACCATAATCATCATCTCTAAACCTATGCTATGCTAAGCTGTTACACGTGACCTGACAATATATAGACCTGTGTAAATAAAACCTACATTATCAAGGGCTGACAAATGCTTAATGAAGGCAGGAAAATGCAGGCATTAATATGAAGTTAGGATTATGCACCTGAAAATGAATAATAATAAGGAAACACTCTTATCACCTCACTGCCAGTCCCTCTACTATCTGGGGGCTTCGTGGTGCAGTGGTTAGCACACTCGGCTCACAACCGAAAGAGCCCAGGTTCGATTCCCGGGCAGAGTGGAAAAATTTGGGCGGCTTTTCTGATACCCTATGCTCCTGTCCACCTAGCAGTAAATGGGTACCAGGTATTAATCGGGGGTTGTGTCCCTTCTCCTATAATTCCTTCCCCTTCTGTCTCTCTCCAGCATATATATATGTTGCGCCAACTAAACAAAACTTTCCAAAACTTTCCTCCTCCTGATAAAAATATGCTTTCTTCTATCTCTATCTGTCTATCTATCTATCTCTATCTATGCATGCTAAGAAAACACATATATTGGCCCACCTGAGGCTTGCAGTGTTCCTCCACCCAAGAGATGACAGACCCAGAAATCTCGGCAAAGTTACTCGTGGCCACGGCTTGCCCAAAGGACTGGTACAGCGAGTCCATCACAGCGCGGAACTGAGGGACACGAGAGGGTTGATGAGGCAATGCAAAGTGACGTCCTGTGCTGTTCCCTTTGCCTGAAGCTATACACTCAATTTTTAAAAGTCGTATTAGTATTTATTAGCATTTCTGTGGCTATTTTTCCTATTTAATTTCACTTTTGGGATGGGGGTTTTTTCTTCTTTTTTTTACAGCTAAAGAAACAGCTCAAGGGCAACAAAAAAGGTGTAAAAAAAAGCCCGGTGATCACTGTTCCTACAGAGACAAAAGTTATGAGCGGCCAGAAGGAGTTAGTTAGAAGTGTTTGGTTTTCACAGTTACGTCAATATATTACAAGCTCAGTCGTAAAATGTGATATAAAAGGCGACAAAATGAACTAGCTGCAACTTGAAAAAAGGATATAAAGAGACAAATCAGCCACATTATTGTTTGTAGAGACTAATACAATGTTTGAAAAATGGCAATAATCTATTTTTTTGAGTCTGGAATAAGTTCAGTCTACTATGATGGACAAGACACTAGTCACACATTAACACAAGGCTTCCTCTCACGCCATAAACAAACTACAATCAGCACTAAGAGAACAAAGAGATGCCTACCACTTGGAACTTCACTTCATCCGAGATCTGTTTGCTGAGCTGGCCGGGCTGGCTCTGGTGGGCCGACACAATCTGCTCGTAGTTCAGCTTCATGATGGTCAGCGCCACCACCTCCTTCTTCAGTGCTGCCACCTCCTCCTCCTGCTTGCTCTTCTCCTTCTTCAGAAACTGCGAATAGATTATCACAATTATTAATACACGTTGGTCACTGATACCAAGGTGCCATATGACCCAGCAGTTGCGGCACCAAGATGAACGCTCCAATAATCATCATCATCATCAAGGTCTCAGAGTTCAATACAGTCTTCAGGCAGTGACTACGGATACATGGGAAATTAACCCCTTGACTGTGGATTTCCTACAAGAAGACATCACCAAGCTACAGGAATGGAACAAAAAGTGGCTGCTATAATTCAATGAAGGAAAATGTAAAGTCATGCACACCAATACCACATGGGAAACACTGCACTATCCACCACAGAGGGAGAGAAAGACCTGGGATTACGTGTTACCAGGCTACCAGTGAAGGCGAAATCCGTGGCAATCGCAGCGGACGGGTTAATTGACCTCTATAACAACAATAAGTGGCTGTGAGACCTGGATGTAGTCGATGCTCTTCTGGAGGACAGTCGCCTTGGACATCTTGTAGCCCTGACCCTGCTCGGAGTTCTGGCAGGTGGGCACGAGGTCCTGCAGCGAGTCATAGCCTTTGTTGATGGCGTTGCGTCGCTTCTGCTCAGCCTGCGTGTGTGCCTCCCGCCGCCGCTCCTTGTAGCTCATCTGGTTGCCTCTGTCGCTGTCCTCATCGTCCGTCACATCTAAAGGGGAGGCGTTTTTTTTACTAATCACGTGGCAAATCTTTCCTTTTTTTTTTACATTGAAGGAAGCAGCTCAAGGGCCAAAAAAAAAAAGGATAAAAAATACATAATGAAAGAATAAAAAAGTCCGCTAATCACACTTAATGAAAACAGGAGTGAGGTTACAAGTCAATGCTGATTCTGACACTAAACTGCTTGTCAAATTTATCTAGACACTGCTTAGGCTTTGAGACTTTCCATTCAAATAGCCGATAGCATGAGGTCATTTCTAGTTAATTTTGAGAGAATGATGAAAAAAATAAACCCATCGCCTCCTGAACTAAAGGAACACAAATGGCTTCCCCTCACTCTGAAATACAAACATGAGGGCTACCAACACAAGCCTATATGGTGGTAGGGGATCTTGGACTTAGGATATAGGACTGTATTACAAAGTCGAATCTGAGAATTTTTGCGTCCCTACAGAGTTCGATTTAGGGGCCATAATACAAGTTGAATCTGAGAAGTTTTGGGTTTCTACAGAGTTATTCATCCCGAAATCTGTAGGGAGCCGAAACCTCTCAGATCTGACTTGTGATACGGTCCCTAAACCAAACATTGTAGGGACCCGAAAGTTCCTGGATCCGACTTGTAACACGGCCCAGAGAAGCATGCTCAAGGTAGGTTCACTGTCTCATATGAAGCCTTCCAATAAATTCTCATGGCATGGAAAAAGTACTCCGGAAAACTAATCTTTCTACTGTATACTTTCCTTGGTAAGAGTAATATTAAACGGAGAGGCTTATACAAACTAGCAAATATATTCTAACACATCAATTCTGTGGATATGTATATAAGTTAGTCACAATTAAGGAATTAAAATAACACACACACAGAGTAGAAGATTGCATGATTATATACAAGCCTGAGCCTGGTGCCTGGCCCTCACACTCCCTACTGGTGCCCAAACACACAACACCGAGGCTCAAGGCACTGGGCCATCCTCCGAGCCTTGCCTGGCTGACCTGTGTTGTTGGCCGAGGAAGTGAGGGTGTGGATGGAGCCGGTGGAGCTGCAGCGTGAGAAGGGATAACGCTGGTCACATTCCCGCTCCTCTGGGGGGTGGGGAACATGGGGTTTTAGAGCGCGACACCCAGTGGAGAGGTTGAGGGGTTGATTATTCCAGCAGAGGGGAGGATGGAACAGATTACTCACTGACACAAACTGATATTTACTCGTCTTCAAAACTGATTTACTTGTTGGCGTCATGCACTGCCTTGTTGTGAGGGGAGGAAGACCTTGCCCTCGTGTGTGTGTGACTCGTCTTCAAGCACTGAGACCACACTTCTGATGCTGCAGCTGATGTCTATTATGTAAAGTACAGAGTTAGAGTCACTAGTACGCTGCTTTTACCAGAATCTAACTATTAATATACGTCTAAAAACTATATATAGTAGAAGGGAATGACTTTTTCGACGCATGCATGTCAAAGTTATGGGAACTAAACTAACAATGGCATATTTGTACGTATTCATGCAGGTGCACACGCGGTCATGCACTTGTGTCTGTGTGTGTGTTTGTGTGTGTATGTGTGTAGATGTGTGTGTGTGTGTGAGGGTATCATGCACTACTCTAGTCATGCACAGGTACACCAGTAGGTAGGGAGGGTCAGGCACCACTACCACCACTGCCACAGCCACCACTACGGCTACCACCACTAACCTTCCATGCTGACATCCGCCATGGTGCCGCTGCTGCTGCTGCCGTGCCCTCACAACGCCTGGGCCACCCCTCTTACAGCCTCACCATGCCACCCTGCCAACCAGACACAACACTGACTCACCTCCGTCACGGCAAAGTCCTGAACACAACTCAGCTCTTAATTATTTATTTTTTTACCGTAATGGAAGCAACTCAAAGGAAAAAATAATAATAATAATAATAATGAGAAAAAAGCCTGGTAATCACTGCCTCTATAAAAAAAAAATCTATATTCCTGATGACGCCTTCAAAAACCCTGTCTATAGGAATCTGCATGATATCTACTCTGTTATGAAATAGGATTTTTTTTTTACAGCGAAGGGGACAGTTCGAGTGCATAAAAAAAACAATAATGAAAAAAAAAAGCCCACTACTTACTGCTCCTAAAAAGAGTGCAGAGGAGTGGCTGAAAGAGAGATCAATTTTGGCATCTATATTCCTGATGACTCCTTTAAAAACCCTCTACACAGTTATTTGCATGAGTCCTACGATGTTATGAAATAGGAAGCAACATCTTTTTCCTATTTTCACCAAAGAAATATTGATGTATTCTACAGTACTTTTTTTTTCAGTCCTTCTCCTTTCACATTATTCTCTCGTACACACTTCAATTAAATCTTTCAATCTTATATATTCTGCTTACCCTCAACATCTCCCCCTCACCCTTATGGAACACTATGAAACTGGCTCAATATTACCCTTTCTTCCCATACACTAACAAAAGTTCAGTGAAGGCACAAAATACAGTACACAGCCATGAATACAGAGTTGGGATTATGGACCTGAAAATGAATAATAATAAAACACTCTTATCACCTCACTAGCTGCCAGTCCCCCTACTATCTCCTGCTGATAAATACACTCTATCTGTCTATCTATTTCTCTATCTATCTACTATTTATTGATCTTTTACACACACCAATATATACACACAAGCTTGCATACCGGGAACGTCTTACATAAACTCACAGGAAGAATGGAGTGCTTAGCAGAACTCTATCGATCTATCTATCTACTTATCTATCTATCAATCATCACACAAGCTTACCTAAAGCGAACGTTTTATATAAGGTTACGTGAAGAAAATGTGCTTATCACTTCCCTATCTCTTGGTGATAAATACTCCCTCTATCTATCTATTTCTAATGGACGTTTTATATAAGCTTACGTGAGGAAAATGTGCTTATCACTTCCCTATCTCTTGGTGATAAATACTCCCTCTATCTATCTATTTCTCTGTATTTATCTACTTATCTATCTTTCACACTCACAAACACATAAACACAGCAGAAATATATAAAAATGGACGTTTTATATAAGCTTACGTGAAAATGTGCTAATCACTTCCCTATCTCTTGGTGATAAATACTCCCTCTATCTATCTATTTCTCTGTATTTATCTACTTATCTATCTTTCACACTCACAAACACATAAACACAGCAGAAATATATAAAAATGGACGTTATATATAAGCTTACAGGAAGAAGAAGGGAGGGCTTCGCAGAACGCCTCAAGGCTACTCAACTTCACATGCACAGCCCGTGACCTCGCCTCCTCCTAACGCTCCCTCCCTAGCCTCCCAAAATGACCTTCTGGATGACCTTTGACCTTTGGGAAGTACTATAGGGCGAGGATTTAAAGATACGGGGTTTAAAGGGCCACTCACGATCAGCTGCTGTCGCCAAGAGGATATTTGTTTACATTATCGGGGTTCCTGGTTAAGCCTTAGCAACGGGGTACTATTTTTTTTTTCTGTTGTTTTGTTTTGGTCTTTTTTTAGTGTTTTCTTTGTAGATGTGTTAATTTCTTCAGTATGGTTGATATAAATGGTTGAAATACTGTCCTACGTCATTACATATATTATAGTGGAGGTTGAGATTTCGCGAAGAATGAATACCTGATGGATCGATAGTTTATATTGTTGCAGGTAAACAACAAGGGAGAAGGGAGGTTAACATGCCGTACCTACACATTATTTATTTTCACATTCAGCACATTTTCCTTTATCTCTTTGAGCGTTTTTCTTTATTGATGTGTTAATTTGCTTAGTTCGGTTTATGTTATACGGTTAAAATACAAGTCTACGTCATCGCAAATATCGATGGAGAACTCGCGAACATTGAACACCTGCGCGGAAAAAAGTGCGAGTTATCTTTTTTTTTTTTTTTACATTTAACATATTTTCTTTTGTCTTTTGGCGTGTTTTCTTTGTAGGTTTGTTGATTAGTTCAGTATGGTTAATGTACACTACTGTAATACATCCCTTTATTTCGTTGCAAATATTGGAGGTGGAGATCGATTGATTGATTGATAGTTGCCCGCGAACATTGAACAGCTGCGCGGAAGCCTGAGTGTTATCAATTATATATACCACGCCACGCCTAAGTCGCAATATAAATGTAATAAGACAGCTGGTGGCGGGATAAGGAATATCTAGGTCACGTTAAACACATAAATATCCTCTAAATAAGTTTGGACATGGCAATACAAAAAATAATTATGCATGATATACGCATTAATTAATTTCCATGCTGGTTATATATATATATTACCTCCTACCCTTCACTGGTGAGTTATGCAAGTTCCCTTCTGCTGACTCCTACAAACGATATATGTTATATGTTAGATGATACTACACTAGACTAGGTTGTAATTAATAGAAATAAAATCATTCCTATCAGAGTAGTTCATATGTTCAGTCCCATATGTCTACTCCCCTGACTAAATCAAGGCCTTTACTTTTTTAGCACTTAATTGTTCCCTACCATTGTATCTTTTTAGTTTCCTGGCTACTTTCACATGTATCCTTAGTTGTATAATCACACTCTGTACTGCCTGGGGGTTGGGATGGCATGTTCCTCCCTTCTCCTTTGTTGTTTACATGCAACAATAAACAATCAATCAATCAGTGTTTTGTCTGCCATATAAAAACTACCTGCGAAGCGCTCTCTATACGCGGAGTCACAATATTAATTTTTGCGAGTTGAGGTGCGCGCAATGAAACCAAAGTGTATATATGATTTCCTATATAGTTTTCTTAAATTTCTAAGCTTCTATATCAACACCAAACTCTATGCAAGGCACTTTCATAGTCTTTGGTAGTTTTGTCAATGTATTTTGCATGTAGACCTCTGTTAATTCACTGAGGTTTTGAGTTTTTTTAATTGCATAATTGAACTAGGTCAGTCATACTATATTAACACTGGTAGAAGAGATCATGTATTGCTCTCTACATTAAGGTTTGCAGGTTAGTCTCAATTTCTCATATATTTCTAACCTTACTTTTTATATCCCCAACAAAAACAAACAAACAAACAAAAACAAAAACACACACCCTTAAACAACATTAGGTTAATCTTAATCTATACTTAATACAGTAACCTTTTTTTTTTTGACAGAAGGGTAAATCCTATACTGACCTGAACATGCACTGGAAACAAAACTATTCAAATACAGTGACTATTTTTTTCCTTTTTCAACACCTTCAGGCCAGCCATTCAGACAACTTGGGTGTTTATATAAGTTTATTTTGTTGCTAAAGTTTAATGCGCAAGATGTGACAGGTGTATACAGGCACTAGGACAATAAGAGTAACAGTTTACACGATGTATCATGAAAGACTAATATGTTTAACTCCGAGGCTCTAAAACTTATTATACGTTGTTACCTTAATCCCTGTCTGATTTTGGGTGTATGAATACCTTTAACTTCATGCATATTGATACCATGATTAGTGACTGATGCTAAAAATGTACCATGATTAAGACACTGCCACACAAGCACCGCTCTCCGGCATCTATAGCTATTTTTCTACCTGTATAAGAACCCTTGAGTAACTATGTAGTGTACCTCCTTCCTTTCTCTCATGATAAAATGATTAATCTTATTGAACTTAACCAAATTATCGCATGCTTTGTGAATCTAGTCTTACATGAGCACTGTATTGTAGTGATAACCAGAGTGCTGAGTGGGTATGGGAAGTTTTCTGTGTCTGTATGTATGATATAAAACACGTTTGTAATGCTGAGGACTAACGAGACAAAGGAAATAGCAACAGAATGACTTTACGTAACCACCCAACGATACTCACACTAATAAAAAAATAAGAAAATGCCAGAAAATATGCTTGAGTGACACAGCCTTAACATTACCAAAAGAAAAGGGGGGACCTCCATACCCTTAGTAGCTAGTCCAGTATTAAATTTCCTCCTAATATAAAACCACAGAAGCACAAACGAGTAGTAACCTTCCACACAACAACCTGTACGCACCAATGTCTCCTGGCGGCCACTGGCTCCACTGATATGCGGCTTACTTGATTAGTTTGTGTGATTGTGACATACCAAGGAAGAAAGGCAGTTACAACCCGCAAAAGAACACATGATAAAATGAACGTTGGTGCATCGTATATAAAGGCCCTTCGGAGAGATATAAGCTTGCCCTATATAAGACATGCCCGAGCGTTTATAGCATCCGACACTTCGATAATTATGAAACGTTTTAATTAACTGGGGAAAGTATAATTCACCCACCAACCAGTAATTGAACACAACTCTAAAAATGGTTCCACTTCATAAAAAAAGCAATAATTAGGCCTGATGATGCCGTTGAAGTTAAAGACAAAAATATTCTTGTAGGTATATATGTACAGTGTATTGGTGCTGTCCAATGCCATAGTAACATTTGTGATAATGATAATAATTTGCCTGAGGGAGAATTTTTTCCCTCCCCGCGCAGGCACATGAAAGACAGACAGCGGTGAGCGACGCCCCCCACACCTGACCAGCTTGGCGGAGGGCGCAGGGCAGTCAGTCACGCTGGGATGGACTCTCTGGGTTGACCAGCAAATATATGGAAAACTGTTGCATGAACGAACACAAAATCATGGTCACTGTGAAACCACAAGCATAAAAACGTCATTTAATATAGGTTGCTGGCTTGAAGCACTGCCTACTAGAATCACTCTCCAGGGCAACATGTTAAAAAAAGTCGTAAAAGTCAGTATTCCTGTTCTCAAGGGAGCTCACTGCATCACCCAGCCCACAGTTGTGTATCGTTATCATTATAGGTTGCTGGCTTGAAGCACTGCCTACTAGAATCACTCTCCAGGGCAACATGTTAAAAAAAATCGTAAAAGTCAGTATTCCTGTTCTCAAGGGAGCTCACTGTATCACCCAGCCCACAGTTTGCGAAGTCAGTCTAACCCAGTCTGTCCTAGTTGTATAATAGCTTGATCCTTTGTTTTTTAGTATTTCTTCCATAGTTTACAACACATCTCATAACACTCACTAATGATTTGCTAAGTCAGTCTAACCCAGTCTGTCCTAGTTGTATAATAGCTTGTTCCATTGTTTTCAAGTACTTCCTCCACAGCTATTAACACATTTCGTAACACTAATGATTTGCGAATGGAGAATTTTTTTAGTTATACAAAGTTATCACCTCACATATATACTCATGTAAAAGTCAAACATATTGTATTAACATTTTTAACCCTTAGACGGTGGCAGTATTTGAAGGGTGGCTCCCCCAAAATGAATTGTTTATATATAGTCACTGCCGACCTTAGGACCATAGTATAAATATAGTTACGCCACATAAGAGATGTTTTAACTATCATCTATGTATGGATTCTAGCCCAGTCTGGAAAGTTGGAAAGTTTCATTTAGTCGGCGCAACATCTGTAGTCATATGCCGGGGAGACAGAAGGGAAAGGAATTATAACCCCAGTCTGGAAGTGTTGTTATATTTCTGCCATACAAAACTGACTGACTAAATTTTGGACCGCCTATATATAGTTCCAACACCGTCCAAGGGTTAAAGAGTTTCCTATTACATGGATATTACTAATTTTCTGGGTGATCATGTTTACTCTTCAATCAAACACAGCCTTGGGAGGAGGGGTCAACTTTTGCATGAGTATATACAGTATTTCACGATTCTTAAAACAAAAATAAAGTTAGACATGAAAACAAAACACACAACAAAGTACTGGCTCTAATCACACTTCACAAGAACTACCATAGGAGGAAGAACTCTGCCTTACCCTTGAAATTAACCCCTAAAAGAGTCTCCCACCCTGACTGCTTAACCCAGTAGCAGCAGGGATCATGTTTCTTAATGGTCCCTCTAAGCAAGAAAAATGAGGAAAAAATCATCACTCACACTAACCATGTCATAATATATATCAACGCATTTGTAATCAGTTTATGTATCATCTATTTTTGGGGTTTTATATCATGGAGCAAATTTGGCCCGTCGCTGCTACATGGTAAAGCCACAAATTTGGCCTGTCACTGGTACATGGTAAAGCCACAAATTTGGCCCGTCTCTGGTACACGGTAAAACAACAAATTTGGCCCGTCGCTGTTACACGGTAAAGACACAAATTTGGCCCGTCGCTGCTACCGGGTTAAACAATTCTATCTACAATTTTTCCTTTATGTTTTGTTCCTTCCACCTACCATCCCTAACTCTACTAATCACCCAGAAGTTTGAGTCCCAGTGTCTAACCTTTATGGCTAATCCCTCCCATAGGTCCTGCACTCTATTCAAGTCACTATTGCAACCCTACCATCCAGTTTATAGTCTTCGTTCCTACCTCTTTTTCCTCTCTCACAAGTCCCATAATAACATAATTTCTGCTGACAATCTAACAAGCTAACATCCCAAGGTCCTTCACTCTCTATTCAAGTCCCTATTACAACCTCTACCATCCAATTCATAGTTCCTTTTGATGCAACAGATTCTCAACCTAGAAGTGGCGAGTAGCGGGCTTTTTTTGTGTGTACTCTTTTTATTTCATTTGAGCCGTGTCCTCTAATGTAAAAAAACAAAAACAAAACAAAACAAAAAAAACTTTATCCATTTCCAAATCCAAGTTTATCCATCTTTTCTCCTTCCCACTACCAGTCCTTACATAAGCTATCGTCCTCTTCCACCTCACCTGTAGAGCTGAAACTGTGATACTGATTCAAACTCTTATATCAATGCGTGTTTCTTGGGTTCCTTTTGATACAGAAGAACTTAACCAAACATTACTGACCCTGCATAGGAGCTAAAAAAAGGAACCATAGAAGCTAAATGACAACTGAGGAAATTGAGATAAAGAACAATAAAGAATCAGACGGAAAAGGAACCAGAGAAAATAAACGAGAACTGAAGAAACTGAGATAAAGAACAATGAAGAATCAGATGGAAAAGGAAGACTAAAAATAATTACACGCATGGTTATGAATACAGTGAAAATTTATAAGCCTGTAACCACAATATGTATAAGCTGAATAGTATATATATGTCTGGTAGTAAGTGTGTGTTTGTATATGATTCTATGAGCGAGCAGATTTTCACAGCCCATTTAGAGGCAGGATATGAACATTACGTCATTCATAAGGAACAAAGTGGTTGATATTCATATTTTTTTCATAGTGTGCAGTATCATATAAAACTCAGCATGAAGGAGGAGCGTTGCAATATCGTAGCTTCTATCACATACTTCCAAAAAAACAAAACAACAACGACAAAAAAAAAAACCTTCTTGATCAGGACTGGAGTGTGCAGTGTAGCATATCTTAGCAGCATGTTCTGTCGTCTCATCACACATACGTAATTGTTGGCAGAGTAATTCCTCAAACAACACCTTCATCGTAATTAGTAAACCAACGCAATGGGTAAAATAGTTTCCACGCATAAGCAGAAAACAGCTGGTGTAGGTAGATTATGATAAGGTCAGGCAGGAAGGAAGGAAGGCAAGGGAAGGGTATCTGTGTGTGTGTGTGTGTGTGTGTGTGTGTGTGTGTGTGTGCTTGACTGACGGACTCCAGTTCTAACGGAGGAGACTTTAACTTCCACATTCTTAAACATTTTGGCGTCCCATCACACACACATATTTGACAAGGCTTTTATAAGAGTTGTGGGTATTTCTAGGGACAGTTTTATGACCCTGGTGGTAGTTTGACCCTTCTTCTGTACCATGAACCTAAAAAAATGCTCATTAGTACCCGACTGATCTCCTTTTTGACCTCTGGAATTAGTTGACGTGAGGAGCGGAATTAGGAACTGACAATACCGACCTATAACACATGAATCAGGAGGCAAGGGTGTGTTTCTGAATGTGCGTGACTGTAAAAGTAAAATCTCTTAAAATTCATCTACTTCACAATGACAATAATAAAAGATAAACATGTAAAAGAGATACAAGTAAAATAAAACGTAACGTATCATACACAAATAACATAAAACTCAGGATAAAAGTCTGGTTTCGGCGACAGAGAATATTGAGGTGGTGAAGGTTTCTGTGTTGTGCGTGCGTGTGTGTGGGGAAGATTGTCACTCCCTCCTGCCTTAGCCTGACATGCCTTCTGTTTAGATCTTATTTCTCTCCATCATTTCACCTCTCGTCTGGACTAACTTCGCACACTACATCATTTTGTCTGTACATTGCTCTATCATTCCTACATTTTTCTGCTTTTTTCCTCATCTTGGTTATCGCTGAATCGCTAAAATCGGATAGGTAAAGAGATAAATGAATTGAGGCGACTGGAAGTACTGAAGATGTGACAAAGGGAGTGTCGTGTGTCCGATTTTTTTTTGTAAGCTTTTTTTCTTCGCCTTTCAACTCATCTTATTCTTTTTTGCAAGCCTTTGTCTCCATCCTTTCAACTCTCTTCTGGACTGTCCTCGCAAACTACATCGTCTTGTCTGTACCTCTCTTTAACATTCCTACATTTTTTCTGCCTTTTTTTCTCCTTTTAACTCTTTTTTGCAAGCCTTTCTCTCCATCCTTTCAACTCTCTTCTGGACTGTCCTCGTAAACTACATCATCTTGTCTGTACCTCTCTTTAACATTCCTACATTTTTTCTGCCTTTTTCCTCCTTTTAACTCTTTTTTGCAAGCCTTTCTCTCCATCCTTTCAACTCTCCTCTGGGCTGTCCTCATAAACTACATCATCTTGTCAATACTTCTCTTTAACATTCCTACATTTTTTCTGCCTTTTTCCTCCTTTTATCTCTTTTTTACAAGCCTTTTTCGTCACCTTTCAACTCTCTTCTGGGCTGTCCTCGTAAACTACATCATCTTGTCTGTACTTCTCTTTAACATTCCTACATTTTTTCTGCCTTTTTTCTCCTCTTAACTCTTTTTTACAAGCCTTTGTCTCCATCCTTTCAACTCTCTTCTGGACTGTCCTCGCAAACTACATCATCTTGTCTGTACCTCTCTTTAACATTCCTACATTTTTTCTGCCTTTTTCCTCCTCTTAACTCTTTTTTACAAGCCTTTGTCTCCATCCTTTCAACTCTCTTCTGGACTGTCCTCGCAAACTACATCATCTTGTCTGTACCTCTCTTTAACATTCCTACATTTTTTCTGCCTTTTTTTCTCCTTTTAACTCTTTTTTGCAAGCCTTTCTCTCCATCCTTTCAACTCTCTTCTGGACTGTCCTCGTAAACTACATCATCTTGTCTGTACTTCTCTTTAACATTCCTACATTTTTTCTGCCTTTTTTCTCCTTTTAACTCTTTTTTGCAAGCCTTTCTCTCCATCCTTTCAACTCTCTTCTGGACTGTCCTCATAAACTACATCATCTTGTCTGTACTTCTCTTTAACATTCCTACATTTTTTCTGCCTTTTTTCTCCTCTTAACTCTTTTTTACAAGCCTTTTTCGTCACCTTTCAACTCTCTTCTGGACTGTCCTCGCAAACTACATCCTCTTGTCTGTACCTCTCTTTAACATTCCTGCATTTTTTCTGCCTTTTTTCTCCTTTTAACTCTTTTTTGCAAGCCTTTCTCTCCATCCTTTCAACTCTCTTCTGGACTGTCCTCATAAACTACATCATCTTGTCTGTACTTCTCTTTAACATTCCTACATTTTTTCTGCCTTTTTTTCTCCTTTTAACTCTTTTTTACAAGCCTTTTACGTCACCTTTCTCATATCTTACACTATCCACCTCCCTCTCATCTTACCCTTGATCTTCCTTTTCTTCATCCTCACTGTCCTCACGAGCTACTTCTAACTCACTACTTTCTCTTCACTTTTCCCATATTTTCGGCTTTTTTTTCTCTCGTCTAACTCCCTTCTCAAATCAGTTATCTTCATCTTCTTCATATCATTCACGATCTTCCATCCTGTTCAACGTTTCCTATCCTTGTTCTTCTCTTCCCTCACTCTCCCTTCCGTCCTTCCTTGCTAACCTAACCGTCTCTTCCTACATTTCCAACACCTCTCCCCTTCTTCATCCTCCCCACTTTTCCCCTCCTATCCTTCCCTTCTTCCTCCCTAACCCTTTTCTCTCCTCCTACAATTCCGACACCTCTTTTATCTCTCTCCCTCTTCATCCTTCCCTTCCCTTCTTCCTCCCTAACCCTTTCCTCTCCCCGTCTTCTTCATTCTTACCCACTTTTCCCCTCCTTCCCTTCTGACATTTCCGACACCCCTTTTACCTCTCCCCCTCATCATCGTCCTTCCTCACACTCCCCTCTCTGGCCTCACCTCCCCCCTCAGCACTTCCAGCAGCTTCAGCAGTGGCGGTCTGAGCAGCAGCAGCGGCAGCGGCGGCAGTGGCAGCAGCAACAGCAGCCGCCGCAGCCTCCCTCTCGTCGATTTCCTCAAAGGACGAGGCTGTGTTGGCATCGCTCTCCTCGCTACCGGCGGATCCTGTGTCACCGATGTCCACGTCCACCACCTCTGGGGCTGGCGGTGGAAGCAGCGGAGTGGTAGTGGCAGTGGTGGTGGTGGTGGGGGGTGGTGCTGGAGTGGTGGTGGTGGCGGTGGCTGTGGCTGGGGCAGGTGTTGTGGTGGTGGTGGTGGTGTCTTCTGAGTGGAGTAGAAAGTGGATGGAGTTGAGAATGTTGTTAAACTGGTATACATTGCTCTCTTACACACACACACACACACACACACACATATACACAACTCCTACACAGCTCCTTTCTCATACATGACAACTAGGTAAACACACACACACACACACACACACACACACACACACACACACACACATACATACACAGGTACTAACTCTGCACAGGCATCCATGTACTACCAAGCCAACAAGAGTGTGTTTACCTCACTAACTACACTACAAGCTTCAAACACACAAAACAGAAGAGACAAACTACATTAGACAAGGCGATTAGATTCTTTACTTCAGCGAGATTTAAATACACAAGTTAACAGGGTATTAAACCTTTCACAAACTCTTACAGACACTGAAGATTCAAAGCAGGGAGACCATCAGCTTCTTACACTCACTCAGGGCCCCTTTCACAGTCACTTTGTTTGTTTTGATCGTTACCAATGGCGGCGATCGACGCTATAGTTTTCCACGTGAAACTGGCCTATGGGGTAGTGGCGGCTGCAGCGGAAGCGAGAGGTGTTGAGAGTGTGTGGTAAGGTGTGGGGCTAGGCTAACCCCGCAGCCACAACTACCCCATCGGCCAGTTTTACGTGAAAATACTATAGCAGCGATCGCCTCCATTGGTAACGATCGAAACAAACAAAATGACTGTGAAAGCGGCCCTCAGTCAGTGCCACACTACCACACGACAACCTTCCATGCACTAACACACAGAAAACAATAAAAAAAGAAACACACACTCTCTTACCGATCCCCTATACAACCCACACAAGCAGAGAGGATAAAAAAACACATGGAACACAGACAAAGAAAGGACCTTGCACGAACATCTAAGAAAAAATTATACGTACAGGAAGTGAAGCAAAAAAACAGTAACAGGACACATGGCTTATCACGATCACTGCACAGCTGTTTGTCAGGTCGAAGTGTGCAGGGAGAGGCATGCGAGTTTGAAGGTGAAAGGAGAGTAAGGGAGAAAAGAGGTGGACAGTGAAATGAAGGGAAAAAGAGGCATGCAAGTTTGAAGGAGAGAGGAGAAAGAAGGAGAGAAGGAAATGAAAAGTTGAAATGAGGAGGAAAAAGGAAAGAAAAGGACGACAAAGGAGAGAAAAAGGAAAGAAAAAGATGAAAGAAGGAAGAGGAAAAAAAGAAAAAGGCTACGAGAAAATAAGGAAAGAAAGCGAAATTGACAAAGGATAGAAAAACAACATAAAAAAAGGAAAAAATCAAGAAGAAGGAAAGAAGGAAAGAAAAACAAAACTAACCTGGAACGGGGGGAGGGCAAGGAGGAGGGGGGGGACAAGAGGGATGATGAGGCGCTGAAAGTGGTGGTGGTGGTGGAGTTGATGTCGAGAAATATGACGACGCCGGCGATGGTGTGGGGTGAGGTGAGGGGGGGTGCAGTGTGGGGGTGGGGGAGAGTGTTGGCAGTGGTGGGGGGGGAGGGTAAGCGGGGGTGGAGGTGTTGTCATCAAGATCTGATCCGTCGGAGTCACCACCACGTTCATCACCATCCCTTCCTCCCTCTGGTGTTGTGGGGGGGAGGGGGAGCAACAGCGGCAGCAACGGCAAGCAGGCAACCCAAGGAGAGGGAGAATGCTGTATTTACAGTGGTGTGTGTTGTCCTGTGTTGTGTTGGTGTTGTTTTGGTGCAGTAGATCTTAAACTGGGGTGTGTGATCCCCCTGGGGGGGGGGCTTTAGTAATTTCCAGGGAGGGCGTGAGCCCTGTAGGAAAATTTGGAATATCTGCTATTGGAGTGTTTGTTATTATCTTAACAAGAGCATGGGCAAATATTTTATTGAGAAGTTTATGAAAAACTGCAAAATTATTGCCATTATTAATTTTGTTGTACACATATTGTGTCTTGTAGTTATTGTGTGTGTGTGTAATTCACCACGGCCCAATCACGAGTCGGACTCGCTTTCCCCAGCAGGTACACTCCCAACATGAGCAAGTGTGTGCTCATCATCGTTGATCTCTGGGTACTGCCTGTGTGTGTGTGTGTGTGTGTGCGTGTGTGTGTTTGCCTTAATCCAAGCACCAGGGGTATCCCAGGCATGTTAAAATAGAACAAAAAACAACCGTATATACTCAGGTAAAAGTTAATTTATGTGAACACCAACACCCAATCCAAGGCTATAATTTGTTTACTGAAGGAACAAATTTAAGCCCTTGGAAAAACAGTATTATTTAATTTAACTCAGAAGTAATATTAATTTAAGTAAAGTATTATTATTTAAACCCATTGTAAAAGTAATATTACTCTAACCCCCCGGAAAGAAATATTCACTTACTAATAATACTCTTCATGCAAAACCCAACCACTGAACTTAACCTTCGTAAAACACAAACAAACAAACAAAGAAATATTCACTCCAAACTAAAACTCATGCAAAACCTAGGCCCTGAACTTAAGTCTCATTCACACTGTGCCGACTCTGGGCCACGACAACCCAGCGACTCGAGGGATGCAAGGTCTTGGGTGGGAAATATTGATGTGAAAGGGATGTACATGGTCGGAAAGAGGTCTAGAAACGATTGCCGGATGCTGAGTCGGCACCGTGTGAAGGGGGCATAAAAGTCGGTGGCTTGTCGTGGCCCATTCGGCACAATGTGAAGGGGGCTTTAACCTTACCCCCCCAAAAAGTCAACCAATTGTAGCTTTTACCGGAGTATATACAGTGTACCAACTAGAGTTAAAAGCCTTATATATATACATGTAAAACTAGCAAACCTCGACCCCAGAAAAAACAAAATCCCAGTAAAACACACCAAAATAATTATATAGCCGAGTGCATAAATACATAGAGAGACGAAGCCATTTACAGAGAACTCACCATACCATCTTACGACATAGAATTTATACATGTCATTTATTTACTTTTTCAATTTTTCCTGTTAAACCAATATATGTCTTCTTTGATGCCAAGTTATATTGTCATGGTGTTTTTGTTTGCTACTGTTCCAATCAATCAGTCAATGGGAGCATACGCTGGGGGTGCGTTGCCTCGCCCACCCAATCTTCCAATCTTCTAGGAATGCGACTGAATTGTATAGTGAGGGTGGCCAGTACAAAGATATACATTAAAAACATTAAACATACTCAAGCTAAACATATGCATAACTAACTGCGGGTAAACTATTTGAAAACACGACATAACATATATATACATAGAAACACACACACACACACACACATGTACACACCTTATATCATATCTCCTGACTATGAACATAATAAATAGTGAATGTATACCTGAATTTGGCAGCATTGGGCATTGAAGAGGTTTTGACAGTGGACAGAAATAGTATAGTTGGAAGCGTATCACTGACCATCTAACCTCAAAAGAAATTACATGAAAACCTGACATTAAACAGACGACAACGATGATGATGATGATGATGATGCATACCCAAACACTATGAAATGTACTTCTTCGACAAAGCATATAATAGCAACAGTTGATATCCCAATGTTTACAACCAAGACTAACATATATTTTACTCCTGTCAAAAGCGACATCTGTTAGCTAAAATCCACCACTATGATTTCCTTCCACAACACTCCATAATCAATAAAATGATATATACTTCTTTGACAAAGCATATAATAGCAACAGTTGATATCCCAATGTTTACAACCAAGACTAACATATATTTTACTCCTGTCAAAAGCGATATCTGTTAGCTAAAATCCACCACTATGATTTCCTTCCACAACACTCCATAATCAATAAAATGATATATACTTCTTCGACAAAGCAAATAATAGCAATGTGTAGTTAATATCACGATGTTTACAATTAAAATGAACATATATTTTACTCCTAGCATAAGCGACTTCTGTTAGCTACCATCCACTGTTATGCTTTTCTTCCACAATATTCCATGATGATTAATATGAAATGTACATAATAAAGCAAATAAGAGCAATATGTAATTAATACCCCAGTGTTTAGAACCAACAAGAACACATATTTTACTTCTGGCATAAGCGACTTCTGTTAGCTACCATCCACTGTTATGCTTTCCTTCCACAGCACTCCATAATCACATAGCTTGCTCGTAGTTCACCATTAAGTGTGTAAGTCACTATTAATCAAAGTACTATATCACATCACTTGGTTATCAGTTATTGTTGGTCATGTCATCACTATCATCTGTTCACCATTCTTTGTAAGTCGCTGTTGGTCATCGTTAATCAAGAGTCCTCACACGTCATGGTAATCACTCACTTTTGTCCACACATCATTGTTATCACTGCAAGTCATCATCTGGTTAAATTAGAAGGATGAAGAAAGAAGTTGGAAGGAAGAGGAAGTGAGGAAAATGAGGGAAAATGTAAAAAAGTAAAATAAAGTGAAGGAAAAATCTAGTAAAATCAGAAAGATGAGGAAGTAGAAATGAGAAAGAAAAGAATGGAGGGAGTGGATGAGAGAATGAATGATGAATGGACAAAACAGAAAAGAAAGTAATGCAAAAAGAAAAATGGTTGGAGGAAAGGGAGAAAGAAATGAAGGAAAAGAAGAATGAAGGAATAAAGAAAGTCAGTAAGAATGGAGGAAGTGGATGAAAGAGAATGAATGATGAATGGACAAAACAGAAAAAAGAAAGTAATGCAAAAAGAAGAATGGTTGGAGGAGAGGGAGAAAGAAACGAAGGAAAAGAAGAATGAAGGAATAAAGAAAGACAGTAAGAATGGAGGAAATGAATGAGAGAATGAATGATGAATGGACAAAACAGAAAAGAAAGTAATGCAAAAAGAAGAATGGTTGGAGGAGAGGGAGAAAGAAACGAAGGAAAAGAAGAATGAAGGAATAAAGAAAGACAGTAAGAATGGAGGAAGTGGATGAGAGAGCTTTCCTCCAGGTGGTGTCTATGGCAGAAGTGTCTCCATCTCTCCCTGTTCTGGCACTCCCTCTCAGCACACTCAATCCTCCTACTTCCAACCCTCTCGCCCCAACGCTCACTCACCCTACTGATCCACTTCACAGGCAGTCTTCCCCTGACACCCCCTCCCAAATCCTTCCCTCATACACTCTCTTCACCAATTCATTCTCATCACGTGTCCAAACCATCTCACTGTACCACGCTTCACCCATTCGACCACCCCTTCGCTGTCACACCAATACCAAACCTCTCCTGCACACTTTCATTACCTTGTCCATCCTATCCTGAAACACCACATGCCCCTCTTATAAAACTCTCGCTTGCTGTGCTGTATTTCATGTCCGTGTCTCCGATGCAATAGATATAGAGAAAAGTGGAAGTAATATCTAGTAAAAGCAGAAAGATGAAGAAAAAAGTAGAAACAAAAAAGTAAATCAGGAGTGACAAGTAGCGGGCCTTCTTTTTGTACTCTTTATTGCCCTTGAGCCGTGTCCTCTGATGTAAAAAAAAAGTAAAAGAGTAAAAAGCAATCATAAGTAAAAGTAAACTCGGTAATGACAGTAAAAAGAAGGAAGAACGAACAAAGTAAATCACAGGTCAGGAAAATCTGTAGTGTATGAGTCACACCATACCGGACTTACTCCACTGCCCCGGCACCCCTCGCAGCAGGCCTCCCCCTTGCCCCTAGGCCTACTCTGGGGTGTGTGTGGCCTTCCCTAGGGTGTACAGGCCCTTCGCATGGCACCCCTGTCAGTGTTACCACCCCCGGCTGTCTTCAAGAGAGGGAGGATGTGATAGAGACTGGCCGGGATTAAGAGAGTGGGAACAAACAGTCTCAGTCCAGTCAAGGGTGCAATGATGTCCTTCCTTGGTGAGTTTTTGTAGTCTTTCTTCATGTAAAATAGCTTATGCACTTGAAATTTTGTCGTATGTGTAGAGTAAACCTTAACATAATATAACGAGGTGAATCTAAGGGTTTTGTAGATCTTGTTCATGTAAGAAAATTATGCACTAAAACTTCTGTCATGTGTATAGTAAACTTTAACCCGGTAGCAGAAGGTATCATGTTTCTTAATGGTCCCTCTAAGCGAAAAAAATGAGAAAAAATCATCACTCGCATGAACCATTTCATAATATATATATATATCAAAGTATTTGTGATCAGTTTATGTATCATCTATTTTGGGGGGTTTATATCATGGCACAAATTTGGCCCGTCGCTGCTGCACAGTAAAGCCACAAATTTGGCCCGTCGCTGCTGCACAGTAAAGCCACAAATTTGGCCCGTCGCTGCTGCACAGTAAAGCCACAAATTTGGCCCGTCGCTGCTGCACAGTAAAGCCACAAATTTGGCCCGTCGCTGCTACCGGGTTAACATAACAAAACAAGGTGAACTAAGGTTTTGTAATTCTTATCCATGTAAAAAAATTATGCACTAGGATATTTGTCTTCACGTGTAAACCCAAACATGGTATGACTTTTACAGTTAAATTGTTACCTTTATACTATTACATACACTGACAACATTCATATATGCCATAGGTTAAATAATAAAAGGGTTGCCTCTTTGAATACAGTAACACAACACAGCCTGAAATCCCACCTGAAATTGACCTCTCGTTTGGCTATCCATTACTTTTATCTTTTATAGGAGCGATGAGTAGTGGCCGTTTTTGTTTGTTTTTTTGTTTTACTCTTTTAAGTGCACTTGAGCCGTGTCCTCTAATGTAAAAAGATGACAATGAGAATATGGTGCTTGACAGTTTTACAGGCTTATCTAGTTCCCCTACGCTCATAACCACAATAATACACCACTCGTATGCCATTCCTCACATGTATTCAGCACCGCAGCGACAGCATTCACACCTCACTCGTGTACACATATAAAAATAATCCTTGTTCTAAGAGATACAACTATTACCCTATACACACCAAGTACTGAGAAACTCTTTTATTTATTTTTTTACAGCAGAGGAGTCAGTTCAAGGGCACAAAAAAAGGAAACAAATGTGAAAAAAAAAGCCCGCTACTCACTGCTCCTAAAAAGAGTTAGAGGAGTGGCCGAAAGATAGGTCAATTTCACATCACAATATCCACACACCCGATTACAAAATCTCTCCCCTCCCTCATCTCGCCAATTACAACTATTACCCTATATACGTGAAGTACCAAGAAACTCACACCATAATATCCGCACACCTCATGACAGAATCTCTCCCCCTCCCCCTATACACATGAAGTACTGATAAACTCACACCATAATATCCACACACCCCATTACAAAATCTCTCCCCTCCCTCATCACCCCTATTACAACCATTACCCTATACACATAAAGTACCGAGAAACTCACATCATAATATCCGCACACCCCATTATGGAATCTCTCCCCTCCCTCTCCCTCGCCTCCCCCACAGCACTCACCTCGCATGAAGGACGCCGACTCGTCCCAGGAGCGGCTGGAGTTGTCAGTGCGGGCGTCATCATCGTAGTCGTCCTGTTGGGTGGAAAAGACGAGTTGGAAATGGTTAACTTCATAGGGCGTAAGGGGTGAAGATGGCAGTTTTGGACCTATTGCTTTTGGCGTACATAGTTGCAGTCAGTGATGTAGTTTTATCTTCTGCTAATCCTGGGTAAGTGACGTCTAATTATGCAAACTTATTCAGCCATCAATATGAGGATGGCAGAAAAAATGGGAAAGCAAAAACGAAAAATGAGAGAAGAATGACTGAACTGGAATATGTAACCTGTCTAAATATCACAAGTCTATTTCTACAGATGTGTTATTACTTCTTCCGTGTCCATTCCTTTCCTATACCTTTCTTTTCCTACCTTGTTTCCCCCACACCTTTCTTCCACCTGCCTGTAATCCCCCAGTCTGCTTACACACACATATTACTGGTACATCTCTCCATCATAACCCTTTAACATTTATTCCTCTCATTCATCCCACACCCTCCTTCACCTGTCTGTAGTCCTCCTCCTCCTGCAACACCTCGGGCACGTAGAAGTCATCCTGCCGTGCGAGAGGACCGATGAACAGGATCTCGGAGCGCTTGTTGTCGTACACCTCCAGGAAGGGACGAGCACACAGACTCCGGGCCTCTGTAGGAAGATGAAGAAGCTGTTGTTTGAAGTGTAACTGTCTTTTTGAAGGGTATATGGTGATGGCAAAGTTGGGAGCACACATTATAGCTGCATGTGGCGGGGATACTCATCTCCATCCCGCTGGCTATTTCAGTCTGTGGTGGGATAGAACCCATTAACTTGACACATGCCTAGTGCAAAACCCGGACTACCACAGTTTACCTTCCCCAGGTATTGACCATCCCGAGAGGAAAGATGAACAGGTGGGTGAGCTGCACACCGACTGCACAGGCTAGGATTCAAACGTGGGCCCGCGGATTCATAGTTAGGGACTAGGAAAGTTTGAAAGTTTTGTTTAGTCTACATAACTTCTATGGTCATATGCCGGAGAGAGACAGGAGGGGAAGGAATTATAGGAGAAGGGAACAGATCCCAGGAGACGGGACACAACCCCCGATTAATACCTGGTACCCACTCACTGCTGGGTGGACAGGGGCGTAGGGTATCTGAAAAGCCGCCCAAATTTTTTCACTCCGCCCGGGAATTGAACCCGGGCGCTCTCGGTTGTGAGCCGAGTGTGCTGACCACTGCACCACTAAGCCCCTAGTTAGGGACTAATCATTGCACTGCAGAGGTGTGGTTTATGGACAACGAGAAAGTAAATAACACACATACAAGAATACAACAGCAATGCACACTCACCGATATACTCCCTCAGGGCTGGGTACACCTTCATCACTGCCACAATGATGGAAACGGTGCTGTTGAAGGGGAAGGAGGTCTGCACGGCGTGGTCGATGGCGGGAAAGGTGGCGAACTGGTAGCCATTTTCTTCGAGAAGTTGACGATGCTCGGGGACGACTGTTACATCCGGCCCCTCCCCCAGGATGATGCCCACAATGTACCGGAGCTTCTGTGGCTGCCTCTGAGGGGTGGATTGATTGACTGGGGTATGGAGTTGTGGTGCCGCAACTATATGTACGTACTGAGGTCTTCTAGCGCCATGATAGGGTAAGGAAAGGGTTACTGTAAAAGGAAATAGGATTTTCTTTTCTTTTCAGCAGATGAGACAGTTCAAGGGCGTTAAAAAAAATAATAAATAAATAAAAAAATAAAAAAAAGCCCGCTACTTACTGCTCCTGAATAGAGTAGAGAGGAGTGGCCAAAAAGAGAAATGTGGAAGGAATATAATGAAGAGAACCATGTGAGTACTTCATTTTCCTCTACACTTACAACAATGCTTCCCCTGTAAAGAAAGTACGGTATAGCAGAAGAAAAGAAAAGGGTAAAGAAATATACACATACAAAAATTAAAAAGAAAAAAGAAAAATACAACAACACTACCCCTGTAAACAAAACATCAGAAGAAAAGAAGACAAACTAACTGAAATAACTAGTCTAAAGGGAGAGACGAGCAACACCGCCTCACACCCACCACTTTCGGGTCATCGTAGTACACGCCGAGGGTCCGATACTCAGGCAGGAGCGTGTGGACTTGGGTGAACAGCGCCCCGGACTCCTTGTACGGGCCACGGGCAAACTTGTACGCTATCTGGACCTCCCCAATGTCTGGCCTGGAAGAGGTAGATAGATGTGAGGAAGATCGATATCGAATGATAGATATGTGGAGTAAGACAGATATATAGACTGAAAGAAATAGAAACAGAATTAGATAGAATGATAGGTATGTGGATAGAAATTGAGTAAGACAGATAGATAGACTGATAGAAATAGAACATAATTATATAGAGATAAAATTATAAGATAGATATTCAGAAAAAGATAGGTAGAGAGATAGATGGGCAAACTTATATGCAATCAGATCCTCCCCAAAGTCTGGCCTCAAAAATAAAGAGACAGAATATAAGATAGACAGAGATAAACAGATATATATGTATAGATAGAATGAGATATATATAGTCATTAATAATATATAAAACAAGATAGATAGACAGAGAAATTAATATGCAATCAGACCCTCCCCAATGTCAGATCTGAAAAGCAATAGATAAATAAATAGATAGATAGAGAATAAGATAGATAGATAGATAGGCATACTAGCAAACTTGTGCATAATCTGAACCTCCTGGACAGATAGATAGATAGATAGTTAGACAGACAGAATGTTTTAATTTACAACCTGTTATGAAGGAGCTGATTTTCATTACAAGACGAGAAAAGACCGTATCCCATAACTACCTATTTTCTGGTTCTGCTACGCTATGTAATTATATGCTGATAGATAGATAGTTAGACAGACAGAATGTTTTAATTTATAGCCTGTTATGAAGCTTATTTTCATTACAAGAAGACGAAAAGACCGTATCCCATAACTACCTATTTTCTGGTTCTGCTACGCTATGTAATTATATGCTGATAGATAGATAGTTAGACAGACAGAATGTTTTAATTTATAGCCTGTTATGAAGCTTATTTTCATTACAAGAAGACGAGAAAAGACCGTATCCCATAACTACCTATTTTCTGGTTCTGCTACACTATGTAATTATATGCTGATAGATAGATAGTTAGACAGACAGAATGTTTTAATTTATAGCCTGTTATGAAGCTTATTTTCATTACAAGAAGACGAGAAAAGACCGTATCCCATAACTACCTATTTTCTGGTTCTGCTACGCTATGTAATTATATGCTGATAGATAGATAGTTAGACAGACAGAATGTTTTAATTTACAACCTGTTATGAAGGAGCTTATTTTCATTACAAGAAGACGAGAAAAGACCGTATCCCATAACTACCTTTTTTCTGGTTCTGCTACGCTATGTAATTATATGCTGATAGATAGAATGTTTTAATTTAGAACCTGTTATGAAGGAGCTTATTTTCATTACAAGAAGACGAGACAAGACTGTATCCCGCACCTAATTTTCTTCTGCTTCTCCTACGTTATGTAATTATATAAACCCTGGCGTTGTGTTTTCTCCAAAGATAAAAGGTTGAACTTGATAACTCTACATCCTGCAGAGCTATACAACGTCCATCCTGTCCCCTTTCCCCTGTAGATAAGAACCGTGATAGTGTCTTATTCTTAAGCTAACTCTCATATCACGGCAAGATGCTAAACTTGGTAATGTTTCTCCTGATTAGATTATTCTCCTATCTGTTATTGATCACTTGTTTTTTTTTTACCTATGATGCTTCGTAATATTGTGGCCATGAGAATATTTTTTTTGCCACACTGCTCTCACTCTCCATGACCTTGCTCTCAATACCCTCATGATGTCTGAAGGTCAACATAGGCTAATCATAATATATAACACTACATTATGTAAGAGTTCAGATTAATTATGTAACCAAATATTTTCTAAGTTTTCCGAATGAGTAGTTGAATAGAAATTTATGTTTAACCAAGTCTTAAGTCGATTCAAAGGACAATATGCGAAGATATTAAAAAAAATTCAATGCAAGTAAATTTTCGGTAAGCAGCATCATTCAGTTTTAAGGACGAAACTACCCTATTTATTTCTGATGAGTTTTGAGAGGTGAGAATTGTCTAGCTTGAGGATATGCTGTTTACCCACACAATACCAAACCAACAATCTTGAAAACTCAACACACAAACAAGTGCTGACTGTTATAACCTAGAGACAAACATAGTTAAAAGAATAGTTACAAAGATAGTTAAAAGGAGAGTTACAATAATAGTTAAAGAAATAATTACAAGGATAGTTAGCTACAGGGACAGTGCCAAGGTTACGATGATAGTTCCAAGAATAGTTATAAGGAGAGTAAGAGGGAGAATTACAGGGACAGTTACAAGCATACTTTTCTCTCTATCTTTTTTTTTACAAGTACACTTTTCTCTCTATCTTTTTTTTGCAAGTATACTTTTCTCTCTCTTTTTTTTTTACAAGCATATTTCTCTATCTTTTTTTTTACAAGCATATTTCTCTATCTTTTTTTTACAAGCATATTTTTCTCTATCTTTTTTTACAAGCATACTTTTCTCTCTCTTTTTTTTACAAGCACACTTTTCTTTCTATCTTTTTTTTGCAAGCATACTTTTCTCTCTCTTTTTTTTACAAGCATATTTCTCAATCTTTTTTCTTACAAGCATACTTTTCTCTTTTTTTTACAAGCATATTTTTCTCTCTATCTTTTTTTACAAGCATACTTTTCTCTTTTTTTTACAAGCATACTTTTCTCTCTTTTTTTTTACAAGCATATTTTTCTCTCTATCTTTTTTTACAAGCATACTTTTCTCTTTTTTTTACAAGCATACTTTTCTCTCTCTTTTTTTTACAAGCATACTTTTCTCTCTATCTTTTTTTACAAGCATACTTTTCTCTCTATCTTTTTTTACAAGCATACTTTTCTCTATATCTTTTTTTACAAGCATACTTTTCTCTCTATCTTTTTTTACAAGCATACTTTTCTCTCTATCTTTTTTTACAAGCATACTTTTCTCTATCTTTTTTTACAAGCATACTTTTCTCTCTATCTTTTTTTACAAGCATACTTTTCTCTCTCTTTTTTTTACAAGCATACTTTTCTCTCTATCTTTTTTTACAAGCATACTTTTCTCTCTATCTTTTTTTACAAGCATACTTTTCTCTCTATCTTTTTTTACAAGCATACTTTTCTCTCTATCTTTTTTTACAAGCATACTTTTCTCTCTATCTTTTTTTTACAAGCATACTTTTCTCTCTTTTTTTTTTTTTTAGAGTAGAGAAAACAGTTCAAGGGCAAACACAAAGAAAGAATAAAACCTGGTAATTGCTAGGATAGGGACAAACACAGGCACTCACTTGCACGTTTTGACCACCACACTGATGAACAGGCCGGAGTGGACGAGGAGGAAGACCACCGTGGCCAGAACAAGCAGAAGGAGGACCAGGAACCCCCATAGCAGGGCCGTCTCCGTGTCCATGGCTACCTAACACTGTGAAAAGGGTGCCTATGGGTTAATACCGTATGATGGGGTAATCGCGCACAACTTTTACATGTTTTTGGCTGGTGTATTTGATGTAGGAGGAATTTGGAAAAACTGAGACATGTTTTTGAGGTTTATTGTATGACCTAACACTCTGTTCCGGGTGACTGTATAGTACGTAACACTGTTCTGAGTGACTGATTATTATGTAACACTGTATTCCGGGTGTATTTTTTTTATAGTAAAGGAAACAGCTCAAGGGCAAAAAAGGAAAACAATAATTAAAAAAAGCCTGCAAATCACTGCTCGTATAAAGAGTTATGAGGAGCGGCCAGGAGAGGTCAATTTCGGGAGGAGTATCTAACAAATATATGGTTCAAATAGTTCAATTATGGCACAGAACTGTCGGGAAATGGATGGCAAGAATGTGTAGAAGTTAATGTGTTGTGAGACTGGAAAGGAAGACTCCGATGGTTTGGACATGTAAAGAGACCAGGGGAGGATACAGTGCTGGGAGTTTTGGAGAGATTAGAGGTAGAAGGAAGGAGACCAGTTGGTAGACCTAGGAAAACGTGAAGGTGTATACAGGAAGACTTAGCATTGATGGGATTGGATGAGCATCGGGCAGAACACAGAGTAGAATGGAGAAGAGCCATAAAGCGTTTAACCGCTCAGGAAAAGTGAATACGGACATTAAACGAACTGATGATGTGCGACTGGAAAATAGAAATGATCGTAACGCAATGGATAGCTGTGGGTGATCATTACGTAACACTATTATGGGTGTGTCTAGGGGGCAAATATGGTTCAGAATGTTCAGTTATGGCATGGGAGCGTTGGGAAATGGATGGCAAGAATGTGGCAGGTTAGGTTAGGTTAGGATGAGTGTGAATTCTTAATATTGCAATTTTAATGGGTGTTTCTATGGCTATTGATGATGTGTGTTGCAGAATGGTGACTCATCTTTGTGTTGCAGTGTTACATGGAAAGAAAGGATGGGTGTGAAGTCTTTATATTCCAACTTATTTAATATTTCTAAGGCTGCCAGTGACGTGTGTTGCAGAATGGTGACTCATCTTTGTGTTGCAGTCTTGAATTTGAGTTGCAGTGTTACATGGAAAGAAGGGATGGGTGTGAAGTCTATATATTCCAACTTATTTAATATTTCTAACTTCTAAGGCTACCAATGACGTGTGTTGCAGAATGGTGACTTGTCTTTGTGTTGCAGTCTTGAATTTGAGTTGCAGTGTTACATGGAAAGAAAGGATGGGTGTGAAGTCTTTATATTCCAACTTATTTAATATTTCTAAGGCTACCAGTGATGTGTGTTGCAGAATGGTGACTCGTCTTTGTGTTGCAGTGTTGAATTTGAGTTGCAGTGTTACATGGAAAGAAAGGATGGGTGTGAAGTCTTTATATTCCAACTTATTTAATATTTCTAAGGCTACCAATGACGTGTGTTGCAGAATGGTGACTTGTCTTTGTGTTGCAGTGTTGAATTTGAGTTGGTGTTACATGGAAAGAAGGAACCAGTGTGAAGTCTTTATATTCCAACTTATTTAATATTTCTATGGCCACCAATGACGTGTGTTGCAAGATGCTGACTCCTCTTAGTGTTGCAGTGTTGAATTTGAGTTGCAGTGTTACATAGAAAGAATAAACGAGTACAGGGTCTTAAAAACTATACATTTCAACTTATTCAATATTTCTATGGCTACCAATGACGTGTGTTGCAAAATGGTGACTCATCTTTGTGTTGCAGTGTTGAATTTGAGTTGCAATGTTACATGGAAAGAATTAACGAGTATAGGGTCATAAATCTCCATATATTCCACCTTAAGTAATGTTTCTATAGCTACCAATGACAAGTGTTGCAGAATGGGGACTCCTCTTTGTGTTGCAGTGTTGCGTGTGAGGTGTTGCACTCGATATTCGCCTCCACAGTTAAATAAATAAGAGGTGCGTGGCGGCTGTGTTGTTGGTCTGGAGGGCTCAGCTGACTGCCTCTCCCTCCCCTCTCCCCTACCAGTGCCAGATTATCGTACTCACACCATCGTATTTATCGTATTTACCGCTTTCTGAGCCATAACTATTGCCAAGAAACACAGATAATTAATGAGTTTTACGATAGATATATATGAGGTCAGTTATTGGGGACCAGGAGACACTTTTTGGGTCGGAAATCAAACATAAAAGGTTGGATACGACAATCTGCATCTGCGCCATTACACACACCCTCCCCATGAATAATAAGACTATTAATAAGACAAAAATAAGACCAATAATAAGAACAAGAAGTTTTGGGTGTAAAGAGAAGGAATGAGGGGGGAAAAAGAGGAAAACAGACGACCGAGACATTGAGGGAGTGCCGTTACAAAGGCAACTGAAAGAGTGTTATCAGATTGTCGTACTCAATACGTCGTATATATCATTTCCCGACTAACGGCTATCACTCTCACATAAAGAACGCTATCCAATCAAATATTATCATAAAACTTTAATTACTGCTCTAGCTCAGATGAGTGAGAAGGATAAATATGAGTTCCCTTCTCCCTTGTTGTTTACCTGCAACAATAAACTATCAATCAATCAATCTAAACCTCACTTGATTATATTGTTATGAAATAGTTATCGTATTTTTGCAACGCCAATAGCGGATGAGTGACACTTGTGTTATTAAATTGTCATACTTAGCATATTGTGTTTATCGATCCTGACTATAAAAACATCCCACTCACATAAACAACGAAACACAATCAAATATTATCACAAAATCTTAATGATTATTACACGTTACACGAGTGGTGAGGATAAAATATGCCTATGATTATTGTGTTATGGAATAGTTATCGTACACTCTCAACTCAAGCCACCTGTGACATCAAGATCAGGTTCAAGCTCAGACCAATGGAAGGGGAGTGACATCCGAGGCCAAGAAGTAGAACATTAAAAGATCGTAATTATCGTGGCGTAGAGGCGGTGTCAGGGGCGAGGCAGCGGAGGATGGGTGCGCGGTGACCTGCTGCCCCTATTAAATCACCGGTAAGTCAGCCTGGTAGAGTAATTAATGAGATATTCCTGATTTTCCTTCCTCCGGCCCTCATGATCTAGGCACTCGGCGAGGACCTTGAGGGACACCAGTGGAATGTTTGAACTTCTACGCGTCTTATAATAACCACTGAGAGATTGGTTATTTCTGTCTCTTTAGTTGTATAATGGTTGTTCCTGTTTTGGTTTTGTGTTGGGGCGTCTTGCTGTTGATGTTCGTCGTTGAGGTGATGGGGGTAACTGTGCCATTTTTTTGTTTGTTTTTTGTTTGGAATACTTGATGGCTACTCTCCTTATAGCAACCACCGAGATATTGGTTATTTGTGCCTCTTTCGTTGTATAATGGTTGCTCCTGTTGTGTTTTTGTGTTGGGGTGTCTTGCTGTTGATGTCTGTCTTTGAGATGATGGGGGTAACTATGCCATTTTGGGGGTGAATACTTGATGGCTACTGTCCTTATAGCAACCACCAAGATATTGGTTATTTGTGCCTCTTTCGTTGTATAATGGTTGATCCTGTTATGGTTTTGTGTTGGGGCGTCTTGCTGTTGATGTCTGTCTTTGAGATGACGGGGGTAACTATGCCATTTTTGGGGTAAATACTTGATGGCTACTGTCCTTATAGCAACCACCGATATATTGGTTATTTGTGCCTCTTTAGCAGTATAATGGTTGCTCCTGTTATGGTTTTGTGTTGGGGTGTCTTGCTGTTGATGTCCGTCGTTGAGGTGATGGGGGTAACTGTGCCATTTTTTTGTTTGGAATACTTGATGGCTACTGTCCTTATAGCAACCACCAAGATATTGGTTATTTGTGCCTCTTTAGCAGTATAATGGTTGATCCTGTTCAAACATGGGGCGATTACTTATGTTATGTAATCGATTACGTTTACTTCATATTTTCACGATTACGATTATGATTACAATAAAATTAGGTGTAATTGATTATGATTACGATTACATGATGTATTAATCGTGATTACAATTGTGATTACAGGAAGGACTGAAAGGTGATTTTGCAAATTTCATACACATGTATCATACTAAATATTTAATTACTTGAATTAATACCGATATTTAGAGTACATACTTGCTGTACGAGAAACAATTAACTAAAATTTTGCTAATGTAATCGCAAAAGTAATCACGATTACGATTACATTTTTAATGTATTCGATTACGATTACCGTATTTTAAAAAAATAAGAGGGTAATCAATTACGATTACTTGAAAAACTGTAATCGATTGTAATCTATTACGATTACAGATTACAATTACCCCATGTCTGCTCCTGTTATGTTTTTGTGTTGACGTGTCTTGTTGTTGACGTCCGTCGTAGAGGTGATGGGGGTAACTGTTCCATTTATTTTAAGTAAGTTCATATGGTCATTCCCTGTCCCCCCCCTCCTGGATGCTAATAATAGGGATGTTTTATTATTACTAATCACTCTAACATAATGCATTCACTATTCCATGCAGTTTAGCTAAGTTGTGTAATATAATTCACAAAAAGTATTTAAGCCGAGCCTGTTCTTCATCCCAGGAGTGACACCGGACAGCCACACCACCACCACTCACCACCGTCATCACCGCCACCATGCTCACTGTCGCCTTCTACTCCAACTCCCCGCCCTTAGTGTTACCCCAGGACTCAGACCAAACCACCGAGGACATATTAGTGGCAGCCGCACGTATCCTTGGCATCAGTCCCCTATGCCGCCACTTGTTTGGCCTCAAGAGCCGTGCCACTGGGCTCTGGGTCACTCTGGGGCGGCTGGTTGCCAAGCTGCCACCCAACCCCACACTGCAGTTCCGCCTTCGCTTCAAGCCGCACTCCCTCGACCACCTCAAGGCTCTCGACCGATGTGCTTTCGACTATCTCTTCCATCAGGTACATATGACTTTTTTTTTTTTAAAGGGTAGTTTGTGTATGACTATTTATCCTGTCCGCTGCAATTGGTACGGTTTCACCTTCACTAGTAGCCTGGTAACATATACTCCCAGGTCTTTCTCTGCCTCTGTGGTGGATGGTGGAGTGTTTCCCATGTGGCATTGGTATGCTGGATTTCCCTTCCCAAGGTGTATGACTTTACATTTTTCTTCACTGAATTGTAGCAGCCACTTTTTGTGTCATTGCTGTAGCTTGGTGATGTCTTCTGGTAGGAAATCCACAGTCAAGGGGCATAAGGGGTAGTTCAGAGTTTTCATTTCCTCAATTAGTTATGCTTTTTCTATGCTTCTTTGGGAAATAAAAAGTAGCGTTTTCTCGTTACATGTGTATGATTATGTCACATGATAATAATAATAATAATAATAATAATAATTTAATATAAACTTGCCACCCTTGTATCAGGTGAGAGCGGACTTCTTGGCGGGTGAGATCCCTGAGCTGATCAAACACCCCGAGGATGGGCTGGGTTTGGTCGTGACGGACATCCTGCTGCACCTCCTGAACCACCCGGGTGAGTGCTTCAGCCTCCCCACCAGTCGGATTGTTCGCTACCTGTATTTTTCCTTAGCTAGGGTGAGTGCCTCAAGTTGTATTCTTAAATGTACTGTCGCCTCAGTTTGCTAGTTTGAAAAGCCTCATGTGGGAGTTGCTGGGATTTTCTTGGACTGTTTTGTGATCCTATAGTGAAACCAAATTGTCGAGTCCGTTTTGGCGTTGGCTACCGTGGGTCCATTTCTCCCCTCTGCTCTGCCACACAGTCCCAACACCTATTTTTTCCTCTCATATATTACCCATAGCTAACATAGGAGAGATAGGTGTTGAGACTGTGTGGCAGAGCAGAGGGGAGGAAAGGACCCGCAGGAGCCTATGCCAGACCGGCCTCGACATATTTGGAAGACTATAGTGACAGTTGTATATGACTTCTGCACCATGAACAGAAAAATCACCCATGAAAACCTGGTTAATCTCTGTGGGCTTGGAGAATTGTCGTAAAGGGAGCCAGATACGTTTAACAATGTGACTTCTGACTTCTCACTCCTGGGGTTGTTTGCTATCTACCCTTTTTATGGAGTGTCCTGTTATAAACTGATCTGACTGTTCCGCTGCATTCATTCTTTCTGTCTGTACTTGCATTTGATTTTCTTCTTCGTAAGGTTTTATATGATCATTGTGTCTCATGCGTCTTTATGGTTTGTGGCGCAGGCAAGAAGGTTGGGGACATCGACCTGAAGAGCTTCATGCCGCGCGAGCTGAATGGGATGGCCAACAGACTCAACGTGAAGAGGAACGCCGAGAAGTTAGTCGAGACCTGCCAGCACCGCGAGGCAAGCTTTGTGCGGGAACGGTATCTCTTCAAGGTGTGTAGGGGGTGTGTAGGGATGTGTCTGAGTAGTAGTGAGTACCCATAAAAGCTTTCTTATATCTCTAGCATGCTTCACACACTCATTTAGTCTCACCAGTAACTTATTCTTCATCTTCTTCCTTTCCTCGCCATGAAGATATCGCCTATTCAGTTAATCAATCTTCCCTCCCTCACAGTCCATACCTACGCCCCTGTCCACCCAGCAGTAAAAGTACCAGGTATTAATCAGGGGTTGTGTCCCGTCTCCTGAGATCTGTTCCCTTCTCCTATAATTCCTTCCCCTTCTGTCTCTCTCCGGCATATGATCACAGATGTTGTGCCGACTAAACGAAACTTTCCAACTTTCCACGATCCATACTGTTCACCGTTCTGTCATGCTGCATACAAAGTCACGATCTCACCAGTAACCTCCATGATCTTTCTCTTCCTTCCCTCACAAAATATGTATACACTGCGCACCGTTTTCCCTGCGCAGGTTTTTTAGCGCCAATGCACTTTTATAACTTTCCTCCTATCTCTTACCATTCCCTGTACAAACACGTATAATCTCACCAGTACCTTCTTCATAATTTTCCTTTCCCTTCACACTTTTACTGCACACCTTTATTACTGTACAGGTTGAGGAGAGCCAGTGCACCTATGGGAGTGAGGAGTTCAATGTGCAGCGTGACGAGGGCGGGGCGGTGCACAATGGGCGGCTCTGTGTGGACCCGTACCACCCGGAACAACCTGGCCTACGCTACAGCCACGCACCCCACAAGAAGGCTGTAAGTGGTGATGTGTGTGTGTGATAAATTTTGTTGGTGTGTAATATGTACTTTATTGTATGTATATCTTATCAGTGTCATCAATCAATCAGTCAGTGGGGTGGGGCATACGCTGGGGGATGTGTCACCTCACCCACCTTACGACGCCAAGCCTGGGCGTCAACTGTGGTCAATAAGTTATCTATCTATCTGTGTGTGAGTGTGTGTGTATCTACTTAGTTATAGTACAGCAGAAACTAGTCATGATTGGTGTGTGTGTGTGTGTGTGTGTGTGTGTGTATCTTCGTAGTTGTGGTATACAGAAAACTAGTCATGCTTCTGGTGCTTCATCTCAATGTTTCGAACAGTCACTTAAGTTTCCCCCTTTGCCAACATGCCTTTCCCTAACCATCGCCTTCCTCTCTCCCCTCACAGCTCTGGTCACATCTCTGCCGTATTGAGGACCTAGTGTTCGTGACGACGCGCTCACAGGACCTGACGGTGGAGATATCCCGCAAGACTGGGGTCCCGTGCTACTTCAAACTGTTCTCCACGGATGAGCTGGAGGCCTTTGTTGGGTGTCTTACTGGATACTACCGGCTGATGTGCACCTGGACGTTTGACCTGTGCCGGGAGCTGTCCACGCCCTCACTGGTCTTCCTCCGCACCAACAAGTGTCATGGGCCAATAGGGTCGTCAGTGTCGGCCAGGAAGCTACAGGACAAGGGCGGGGGTGAGGTGGGGGTGGGCCTCCTGCGCGAGTCCTCCATGGAGTACGACACCTTCCTCCTCGACGTGGTGATGGAGGCCAACGCTCCGCCGGCCACCTACACCATACTGAGGCAGGGGGACAAGGTGTGTATATGTGTGTGTGGGACAAGGTGTGTACGTGTGTGTGTGGGACAAGGTGTGTACATGTGTGTGTGGGACAAGGTGTGTACGTGTGTGTGTGTGTGTATTTATTTGATTTTACAGTCCAATCCACCTCCACTTCCTCGACAGTTCCACCTTCGCGACACCCAAGAGTTCTTCGACAGCCTGGCGGTGATGATGAGGGAGTTCATAAGACGCCCCGACACCCCAGTGAGGCTGACCCGCGTCCTGCCTTCCTCAGACTACGACGACACACAGCAACTACTCCTGTGTGCCTTGGCTAACAGGGAGGTGCTGCGACAGGACTTGTCTGGACCCAGGGTAAGAGAGAGAAGGAGAGGGAGATTTTGGGGTATGTAAGAGATGGAACGAGAGGGAAATATGAATATAATAATTAGAGAAACCTTCACTTACAAACCTTTTTCCTTTTTCCTCCTCTTCTTCTCCTCCTTCTTTTCCTTCCCCTTCTCCTCCTCCTCCTCCTTTTTGTCCTTCTTGTTCTTGTTCTTGCTTTTCTAATTTTTTTTTCTTCTTTCTCTTCTTCTTTTTCCACTCACTCATACACTCCCATTCCGTTCCAGGTGATCAGCATGTCGCACCTGTCCTCGGTGGAAGACAACATCACTCGAGGCCGCTTCTCGGATCTCATTGTAGCGCAGTGGACCGCCGAGAAGAACAAGGAAGTGGCTGTTAAGGTGAGGCAGAGAGGCTGGGTGTATGTATTAGATGGTGGAGGGACTGGAGGGTAACAGAGGATTGATTGATGGAGTTTCTGTATTTTGTATGGAGTAGGTATTTCTTCTTTATCCTCTTCTTCTCTTCCTCCTTCGTTTCTTTCCTCTTATCCTCCTCCTCTTCCTCCTCCTTTTTCTTCTACTTAATCTTCTTGTCCTACTTTCCTTCTTTCTCTTCCTCTTCTCCTTTTTCCTCCTCTTCTTCTCCTCCTCCTTCTTTTCCTTCCCCTCCTCCTCCTCCTCCTCCTCCTCCTTTTTTTCTACTTGTTCTTCTTTCTCTTCCTCTTCTCCTTTTTCCTCTTCTCCTCCTGAACCTTCTTTTCCTTCCCCTTATCATCCTCCTCCTTTTTCTCCTACTTTTTCTTATTCTACTTATTCTTCTTGCTTCTTTAATTTTTCTTCTTTCTCTTCTTCTCCTCTTTCTCCTCCTCCTTCTTTTCCTTCCCCTTATCCTCCTCCTTCTCCTCCTCCTTCTTCTTCCTCCTCATCTTTCTCCTTCTCTTTCTCTACTTCTTCATCTTCATCATCTTCTCTTTCTCCACACAGGTTCCAAGACTCCACACCATTGAGGACACAGAGCGCTACCTTGCCGTCATGAACCAGTTCCTCTTCGTGGGCTGTGACTGTGTGGTGGCCATGCACGGAATCACCCTCAGTCCCCTCGCCCTGGTGATGGAGTACCTGCCCCTCGGACCCCTCAACGTATACCTCAGGGAACATGACAGGGAGCTGAAGGAGGTGGGTGTGTGGGTCTTGTGCTGTTCTGGGGTGTTGGGTGTTAGTGAGGTGTTGATTTTTTGAGGTGGGAGATGATGGGAGTAATGCATCTTGTTCTTCATCTTCTGCTTCATCTTCTTAGTATTAGTATTATTGAGATCCATGAAAGGGCTCCAATGAAAAATAAAAATGACAGAGACCCAAAGAGTCCCTTTATTAAGCAGACATGGGTAGGAAACCGTTGACGAGACAGTGAGAGTGAAGAAGATTAAAAAAAAGAAGAAAAATAGGGGCAGTAAAGTAAGATGAGTGTTGTTGATGATGGTAATATAGCTTGTATGATATAGACCCAAACAGAGTCCCTTTATTAAGCAGACATGGGTAGGAAACCGTTGACGAGACTATTAGAGTGAAGAAGATTAAAAAAAAGAAGAAAAATAGGGACAGTAAAGTGAGATATGTGCTGATGATGATGGTAATATAGCTTGTAAAGAAGATAGTGAGGAGTGATAGGAAGATGTTGGTTAATGAAGACGATGTCGGTTGTAAAGATGGTGGTGTAAGGTTGCATTTTGACATCTCTCCCTCGCTCCGCAGGTGGACTTAGTGGAGGCAGCGACACACTTGGCCCGCGCTCTTTGGTACCTCAACGTGGAGGACATACACCACAACAACATCCGCTGCCACAACATCCTGGTGGCCGAGCACACTGACCAGAGCTTCAAGGTGCGGCTGTGTGTGTGTTTGTGTGTGGATGAGGGAGGGGTTGTAGGGGGTGGGGTGGAAAGGAACGGGAGCTGAAAGAGAGATTGTTGAAGAGGCTAATAGCATAATGGTAAACTCTAATACTGAGGAGGAGAATCAAGTCTATAAGCATAATAAAAGGGTCTAGAATTCATGCAGGGATCATAACATATCTATTCTTTTATCTCTTAAGGGAGGAGTTCTTAGGTGACCTTTTTTGTTTTTGCCACAGTGGAAAAAAAGTAAAAGGAAGGGAGAAAAGAAAGGAGAAAAGTAAAATAAAAGGAAGTCGAAAGGAAAATAAATAAAAAAAGAAGAGAAAGGGGAAGGAGAGAACATAAAGGATGACAAACAAGCAAACCATGAAACCCCAGTGATCTTTGACCCCTAGGTGAAGTTGAGTGATCCAGGGCTGGTGAGGTATGACCAGCATGACCTCCACTGGATCCCTCGTGAGCACCACATGCACCCTCCCCTGGCCCT
The DNA here is from genome assembly GCF_024679095.1 of Eriocheir sinensis. NCBI lineage: Eukaryota > Metazoa > Arthropoda > Malacostraca > Decapoda > Varunidae > Eriocheir > Eriocheir sinensis. The sequence continues at coordinate 8,389,484 of NC_066537.1, forward strand.
GCACGACCCCACCACCGACATTTGGGCCTTCAGCACCACCCTCTGGCAGATCTTCTCCCTTGGGGCTACACCGCTCTTTGGTGAGGACCGACAATGGGGAAGGGAAGGGCAGGGAATGGCTGACAGGGAGGAGAGGGAGATATTTTTGTTAGTGATTCAGGGCTTGTTAGAGAGGGAAAGGGGGGGGGATAAGCCTTTGTTAGTGGTTCAGGGCTGGTCAGAGGGAAGGAAGTGGGATAAGCTTTTGTTAGTGGGTTAGTGCTTGTTAGGAATGTAAGTTATGATTCTTGTCTTAGAGAGGTGGTTACTCTTTTCCAATGCCTGTAGATCTCTTGTTTGGTTTAGGTGACAGGGAGAAGGGAGAGGGAAGGGAGGGGTATAAGCTTCTGTCAGTGGGTTAGTGCTTGTTAGGATTGTGAGTTTTGATTCTGGTACATAAGAGGAGGTTACTTTTTTTTCCCTTGGCTGGTATACTTTTGTTTGGTTTAGGTGAAGAGGGAAGGGAGGGGGATTAGCTTCTGTCAGTGGGTTAGTGCTTGTTAGGATTGTGAGTTATGATTCTGGTACATAAGAGGAGGTTACTATTTTTTCCCTTGGCTGGTATACTTTTGTTTGGTTTAGGTGAAGGGAGAAGGGAGAGGGAAGGGAGGGGGATTAGCTTCTGTCAATGGTTTAGTGTTATGTAGGAATTAAGTTGTGATTCTGATTTCTTAAGAGGCAATGGTTTTAAGTTAGATAAATTCAGGTTCAACAAAGACATATGCAAGAATTGGTTTACCTATAGAGTGATGGATGAATGGAACAGGCTTGGCAGCGATGTTGTGGGTGCCAATACCATAGATACATTCAAGAAGAGGTTGGATAGTGAGGTAAGGTGGGGTTAAGATTACAGGAGCTGCCTTGTATAGACCAACTGGCCTCTTGAAGACTCCTTACGTTCATATATTCTTATGTTCTATATGCCTCTGTTTCTTTTCGTACTTATGGTTTTGGATTATTTTTTTATCTGTGTTCTCCTTTCTTGTCTTTCCTTCCCTCCTCTCCTCTTTTTTTATTTCTTTTCCTGTCAGCTTCCTTTTATTCTACTTTACTCCTTTACATCCCCCTTCTTTATTCTTTTCTCGTTAATTTCTTACGTCTTTGTTATCGTATCTTTTATTTCTTATTTTCCTTTCAACTTCCTTTTATTCTACTTTACTCCTTTACATCTCCCTTTTTTATTCTTTTCTCGTTAATTTCTTACGTCTTTGTTATCGTATCTTTTATTTCTTATTTTCAGGTCTGTTTAATTTTTTACCCTTTCTTTATTTTCATTTCTTCCCACACTGTTTTTCATTTCTTCTCCCAACTCTTCTTTAACCTTTCCCTTCCCCACTTCTGCATGCATCCTAACGCCACATCCACCCACCCTCAGACGCCGACATGGAGGAGGTGCGGAACCTTTATGCGACTGGTCTTGTGCTGCCCAAACCTGATAAGTGCTCCACCGACCTCTATAAGGTGTGTTTAGGGGTGGTTAGGGCATGGGGGGGGCTAATGGATTTATTTATTTATTTATTTATTATTATTTTTTTTTTTTCTAGTTCCTTGGTGAGAGAGAATGCACAAAAGTTCCTACACATTTTTCTTCCCTTCCTCATGTCATAATAAACACATTTTCCTGTATGAATCTTGTTGCATATGATAATTAGTGTGTGTTGTGTCGGTTACAGGTGATGCTGCGCTGCTGGTCTGCGGATCCCCAGGCTCGACGGCAACCCCAGGCGGTGATGCGTGATGTGAACCAGATACTGTACCAGGGTGAGTGTTGCAGAAGTCAGGGTGTTGCATTAGGCTCATGTACTCAGAAGGGTATGATATTAGATTTTTTTTTTTAAGATGTAATAATCTAATATACTTCTTATACCTATCATGCCTTCACACACTCTCTCCAGGTCTTTATCGGTCTTTCAGCTGGTCTCCTTCCTTCTACCTATCGTAATCTCTTAAGTACATGGTCCTCCTCCCTGTAATATAATAACTAATCTAATCTCCACCAACAACATTCATCCTTCTCATGTCCCCTAATATTCATTTTCCTCATGTCTTCCTTCACACACCATCTCCAGGTCTTCATCGGTCTTCCAGCTGGTCTCCTCCCTTCTACCTATCCACATGACCCTCCTCCCTGTAATACAATAACTAAATCACTGCAAACTACGATCTCCCCAACAGTGTTCAACTCGAGGCAGAAACATGCCTACCAGACCATCTGCACGGACTTGGCAGATGACTCCGAGGTGCAGAGGATGAACGGTGCAGGGGAAGGGGACGCCATGTTGAGTAGCAGCGGGCCTGATGATGACGCCACATCCGTCACCACCCAGCTCACCACCCTCACCTATGCGGACGGTTCTGTGGCCCAGGTGGGTGAGAGGATGGTTTTATGGATGATGTGAGAGAATGAAGGAGGGGGAGAGGATGGAGGAGGGAGTGATTGAGATATGTACAGTGGTAGAGGAAGGGAGAAGAAATGATAAAGGAGTGAATTGGAAGAGAAGGGAGGAGGGAGTGATGGAAATATGTAAAGTGGTAGAGGAAGGGAGAAGGAATGCTAAAGAAGGGTGAGGTACAGGAGAAGGGAGGAGGGAGTGATGGAAATATGTAAAGTGGTAGAGGAAGGGAGAAGGAATGATAAAGAAGGGTGAAGTTCAAGAGAAGGGAGGAGGGAGTGATGGAAATATGTAAAGTGGTAGAGGAAGGGAGCAGGAATGATAAAGAAGGGTGAAGTTCAAGAGAAGGGAGGAGGGAGTGATGGATTTGATTTACTGCTACTCCACCGGGGCCGCCTTCTCGCCCCCAATCATCATGCAGTCCAGGTGTGTTTGAAGACACCCGAAACTTAACCTAACCTAACAAAACCCCAAACAGTTACTATAGGTCTTGACTCAGAAAATTCATATATGCTTCCTTACTAATGAGACTTTCTGTACAACAAAGTGAGGTCATTCTTTGTTGATCTATACCATAAGGGGCTGGCTATCATGTGTTTGAAGATACCCTAAACGTAACCTAACCTAACGTAACAAAACCCCCAAACAGAAGTGCAAGAGAAGGGAGGAGGGAGTGATGGATTTGATTTACTATGATTACTATGATGTGTAGGGGATAGCTGATGGATGAGGTGTGGGAGGAGTGAGTGAGTGAATGAGGGAGGCGGTTTACAGTGGGCCGTGAGGGACAACTGATGAGTGACGTAGAAGTATTTTCCCACCAAATATTTAGACAACTCGTACTCAGCATGATGTTTCTGTGGCCTCTCTGTCTGTTCTCTTCGTAGGAGTCAACATGTTACAGGCATTTCTTCCTTTTTCTATTATCATCTTTTTATTTTATCGTTTTGGTTTTGTTTATTTATTTTCTTTGGTCTACCCCCTCTCACCGTAAAAAGTCCTCCAGTAATCTGTGTTCCTGCAGGTGACCTTGAACCAGCTGCCTGACCTAATGGTGGATGACCTCATCTCCCTGGCCGCCACGGAGTTCCGACCACACGGCTACTCCACTGGGGCCGCCTTTTCGCCCCCAATCACCACACAGTCTAGGTGTGTTTGAAGATACCCTAAACCTAACCTAACAAAACCTCAAACAGTTACTATGTGTATTGACTCAGAAAATTTATCTATGCTTCCTTACTAATGAGACTTTCTATACAACGAAGTGAGGTCATTCTTTGTTGATTTATACCATAGGGTGGCTATCAATATCACGTTTTGACCCCCCTAAACTAAAACCTAATAAAACCCCAAACCCAAACAGTTACTAGGTCTCTTGAAAAAAAAATTCAAAATTCCTTACTAATGAGACTTTCTATACAACAAAGTGAGGTCATTCTTTGTTGATTTATACCATAAGGTGCTGGCTGTCATATGTTTGAAGATATCCTAAACTTAACCTAACATATCCCAAAACAAGCACCATAGGTCTCGACTCAGAAAATTCATCTATGCTTCCTTACTAATGAGACTTTCTGTACAACAAAATGAGGTCATTCTTTGTTGATTTATACCATAAGGTGCTGGCTATCATGTGTTTGAAGATACCCTGAATTAACCTAACTTAACCAGTGTCATTTGATTTAAGTTGATTTCCCTCTCTCTTCCTCTCCTCAGTTTCCTTTCACCATCTTCGCTCACACTCTCATCATCTCCCTCCCTCACAGGCCCGTCAGACCCCTCAATGAGCTGCTGCAGTTCTCAGTGTCATCGCCCCGCCTGCCGCCCCTCCCCGCCCTGCCTTCTAAGCCCTTGCACCTTGACAAGTCGGACATCAAGTTTGGCATCAAGATTGGAGAGGTAGATCTGTCTTTGTTTGGACTTTTTCCTCTGCTTTCTTTCTCTCTCTCTCTCTTCACTGTTCATTTATTTTCACACCCTTCATATTTTTAAGGTTAACCCGGTAGCAGCAGGGATCATATTTCTTAATGATCCCTCAAAGCGAGAAAAATGAGAAAAAATCACCCCTTACACAAACCATTTCATAATATATATCAAAGCATTTGTGATCAGATTATGTATCATCTATTTTTTTGGGTTTATATCATGGCACAAATTTGGCCCGTCGCTGCTACATGGTAAAGCCACAAATTTGGCCCGTCGCTGCTACATGGTAAAGCCACAAATTTGGCCCGTCGCTGCTACATGGTAAAGCCACAAATTTGGCCTGTCGCTGCTACATGGTAAAGCCACAAATTTGGCCCGTCGCTGCTACATGGTAAAGCCACAAATTTGGCCCGTCGCTGCTACATGGTAAAGCCACAAATTTGGCCCGTCGCTGCTACATGGTAAAGCCACAAATTTGGCCCATCGCTGCTACATGGTAAAGCCACAAATTTGGCCCATCGCTGCTACATGGTAAAGCCACAAATTTGGCCCGTCGCTGCTACATGGTAAAGCCACAAATTTGGCCTGTCGCTGCTACATGGTAAAGCCACAAATTTGGCCCGTCGCTGCTACCGGGTTAATTGTAGATATTCCCCTTTGAAATGATAATTGGTATGTTTTAACTCATCAACAGTTTTGTAAATCAAGCTATAAAACATACTGTAATGCTGCTCTCATTAATGAAAGACTGTGGGTTCGGGTAGATAGTATAAGGCTACTTAACTGAATCATGAAAACTTTGCTGTAGAAATCTATCTCCTATGTAGGTGGAATTTATGTCACCAGTATAATCTGAAATAACTTACATTCGTTCTGCAGGGTAACTACGGGGAGGTGTACCGTGGGCAGATGACGGATGCCCAAGGACGGAAGGAGACGGTGGCCATCAAGTCACTCAAGGCGGTGGGGCAGACGGACGACCTCAAAAGAGAGTTCCGGATCATGCAGGTGAGTGTCTGTTTACCTAGAAATCTCTCACCTTCGCTTCAGAACTTGTTAGATTATAAGAACAAATAAACCATGACTCTTTGTATGTAAGAAGATGGCGCCACTTAAACACTTGCCTGCGCCATGATGGGCTGGGGCTGAACACCATCTAGGTCCCTCAAGCAAGCTTACCGGAGCTATAGGCTTAGACGTAAAAAAAAAGAAAAAAAAAAAGTGCGGTGACAATAATTTTAATGCAGAACTGAACCTTAATTAGTATTCTTGATGTGACAGGAACTGAACCACTGTAATATCATGTGAGTGTGTTGCTTGAGAACATGTTGGATAATAAGAATGAATTAACTATCAATTTTTATATATACACATGCAGTAATAATGATTTTAATGCTTAATAAAACCCTAATTAATATTCCTGATGTGACAAACTGAAACACCCTATCGTCATGTGTCTATGCGGCTTCAGAACTTGTTGGATGATACAAACTAATTAACCACCAATTTTTGTTTAGACATGTACAATTACAATGATTATAATGCTTAATGAAACCCTAATCAATATTCCTCATGTGACAAACTGAAACACCCTATCGTCATGTGTCTGCGGCTTCAGAACTTGTTGGATGATACAATCAATTTTTGTTTAGACATGTGCAATTACAATGACTTTAATGCTCAATGAAACTAATTAATATTCCTTGCTTGACAGAAACTGAAGCATCGTAACATCGTGCGTCTGTGTGGGCTGGTGGACTCGGACGAAGCGGACATGTACGTGGTGATGGAGTACCTGCCGATGGGGTCACTCAAGGACTACCTCAAGACCCACCGTGAGCACATCAACAACTCCATGCTGCTCAAGTTCTCCATAGACATCGCTGAGGTGAGGGGGCGAGAGGACATGGATAGCTTTTTTTTTTTTATATAGCATTATTCTTCTCCTTTTTGTTTAATGTTCTTTTTTCCCTTCTGAGGTTTCAGGGCTTTTTAATTTTGTTTAGAACTGACACCAAAATTAAACAAAAAATGTGTGTTGCATGTGTTAAGAGATACTCATAAATAATTCAGTCATTCTCACCTAATGCCATTTTCTCAGGTGACTTTGGATATGTATTAATTAGAGAATGAATGAATCTGTCTCCACCAAGCAAGAGGACATGGATATTTTTTTTATAGCAAGGACAAAACAAACAAAAAATGTGTGTGTGTGTGCGAGTGTTTGTTAGGAGTCATAAAAGGTCACGGTCTTATTCACCTAACAACATTTTCTCAGGTGATTTTGGATATGTATTTTATTAGGGAATGATTTGATCCATCTCCACTAAATAAAATGCCTGTTAAGTGAGTGTGTGTGTATTAGGAGACTCATAAATAATCACTGCCATTCTCACCTAACATTATCTCATTGGACTTTGGATACATATTTTTATCAGGGAATGAATTGAACCACCCCTCCCAAATACCTCTGTAAGTGTGTGTTCATGTGTGTGTGTGTGTATGTCGCAGGGAATGGATTACCTGGAGCAGTCCCGCGTCATCCACCGAGACCTGGCTGCGCGCAACATCCTGGTGGCTGACCAATACACAGTCAAGATCACCGACTTTGGACTGGCGCAGGAACCCAACAAGGGCCACTACTACATCAGGCAGACCAACCGCGCCCTGCCTCTCCCCTGGTGCGTGTGTGTGTGTGTGATCTTTTGGTACTGTGCCAGAAATGTTTGAAGAGTGCAATAGAGAATAGATTGAGTATTTAATGCCATGAGGGATTTTTATAAGTAGAATAATGTGAAGGAATGGGCAGTCAAGTGGTACAGGTTCTCCCAGCATCCCACTTGCCTTGGAAATATTTTAAGTACTTCACTAGTTTTTCTCTTGGTGATGGAAACAAACTAAAGACCCTCATTCCCTTTCCTTATGAATTTAGTGCCATGAGGGATTTTTGTAAGTAGAGTAATGTGAAGGAATGGGCAGTCAAGAGGTATAGGTTCTCACAGCATCCCACGTGTTTTTCTCTTGGTGATGGAAACAAACTAAAGACCCTCATTCCCTTTCCTTATGAATTTAGTGCCAATTTAAGTATTTAAGTAATGTGAAGGAATGGGCAGTCAAGAGGTATATGGTCCCACAGCATCCCACATGTCTTGGAAATATTTTAAGTACTTCACTGCTTTTTCCCTGCCAGCTGCCCTAATAGACTTAACTTTCATTCCCATACATCACTGTTTCAATATTTAGACAGAGAAAAGCAAAACCTTCTTTACATATATTTACACACCAGGCATTGATTCTTGTTAGCTGGTTACTTTTTTTCCACATCTTCACTGTCACAGACCAACCTGGGTTTGCTCTTCCAGGTACGCCATTGAGTGCATTGAGACGGGCAAGTTCTCCCACAAGAGCGACGTGTGGTCTTACGGAGTCACCTGCTGGGAGATGTTTACCCTCGGACAGGAGCCTGACCTCCCCCAGAAGCCTGAAACACTTATACAGGCAAGCCCAGACACTGCTGTTACTATTACTACCATAGTCACTACAACCACTGTTTCTGCTTTCTCATTACTTACTTGGAAAGGCTCCATACGTACTGTAATCAAACTACTGCTTAATAACACCAAAGGAGGTGTTTACTTAAACTTTATTGTAACAAGGTTATTTTCATCATAACACGGTGGAGAACAGCAAGATGCAAAATTTACAATATGAATACTGGATGATTAATTGTCTGTACAAAGATTAAGTTCTTTACATCATTGCAAATATTAAGAAATAATAAGAGGCTGCTATTACAACTACCTGTGGAAGAAATGGGGTGTTGATAATAATTATTGTAAGACCCCTTTGAAATAGTTACAGATATTGATGAATGATAGAGAGATCCTTTTCATCTTGTGTAATCTATTCATCTATAGCTTTATGCCCCTTTTCTCCCTGGTACTTTCTCAAGGGAGTGGCTGTGGCAGAAGTCTCCAGTCCTCCCTGTTCATACACTTCCTTTCTGCAGCATTCACACACACCACTTCACCTCTCATTCAAGCATTCTTAGTTCTTTCGATCCACCTCACTGACTGTCTCAGCTCCTTCTGCCTTCTGGTTCCACTCTCATTGACCCTCCTTACAAAACTACCAATCTGCATATCATCTTATTGAACTTTGCCTTGTCCATTGCACTACAGCCCATTCTACACCTTTTGCTCTCACATCCACACTACATATCCTGTACAACTGATACTTTTCTTTGCCACCAGGCCATGGAAGAAAGGGGATGGTGATAAAGAGAATGATATTTTCCTGGCACACGACTCCATGAAATCATTGTTACAGATGCTGAAGAACGGCAAGCGGCTGAACCTGAAGCCTCCGTGCCACCCGACCATCTACACCGACCTGATCCGGCCATGCTGGGACGAGGACCCGGACCTGCGCCCAAACTTCTCCGCCTTGATCCAGGTGGTGAAGGAACTGCAGGAGGAGGACCTGTGATGTGTGTGTGTGTATGGATGTATGTGTGAGTGTGTGTGTGTTTTACTATGCTCGAGCCTGTTCACTCTGTTGGGTCATGCAGTGTCAGGCTCAAGCTGCAATATTTACACCAAAGTCTCAGAGGATTATGCAACCAATCAACATTTGCCAAATTATTCCTAAATGCCTTTTCATATACAGTAAGTCCTGACCAGGGCAAGATCAAACGGCAATTTGTGAGTGGCAAGAGTTACAAAATATAATACAGATGATTTTGATAGGGCAAGTAGGTCTCATATAGCACAAACCTAAATATGGCAAGAAATAGTTACGTGAGAAAACTAAATATTTCGGGCCATAGCATCTAATATTGCAGATTTAAATAGTATATGCTTGTGTATCCTCCAAATTATCTCACTATTCTGGACCCTACTGTAGCCTTCTGGTTCACATCATTCAGGAAATGGCTTCATGCAAGACTCACAACTCCAGTCACAAGTTGTTTCACTGTCAGGAGAGCATCGTTTTGCCAAGTGTTGCTTAGCAAGTCGGTACAGGCTAGTAAGTGTTCAATTGTTGGTTCACATTCATCCTGCTTTTTGAGAAAGTGTAGGGTAGGGTGGCCAGTTTACACACATCCCTCCAGTTTTAACTACAAGAAAATTATTTGAGGTATACACTGAAAATGAGTTCAATAATTCGTCTGTTTTAGCTATTTCATCTCCATAAATCGGTATAATTTCCAGAGTGTTTATTCCCGGTGATATAAGCATTCCTTGGAAGGCTGCGTACAAAATGGCAAATCTACCTTACACATTAGAGGCAGGTGGTCCTTGTTCTCAAAAGTAAGTTTTATGCCACTAGTTTGTCTAGATTTTAAATATGTATCCTAGTGCAATGCAGTATGTTACTTTCCCACTGATTTCTGCCTCAATTAACACACAAATGAAGGTCACTCGTGAGAAATAACTACAGTACTGAGTTTTGCACTTGTGGCATATGATGCAGCAAAATAATTGTGCCAGTATTGCATTGTTCCTGTTTTCATCTTGCTAACCAGTTTTATATAACTCACTCTTTGCACCAAATGTGGCCACAGAGACGGTGTTCTGATACACTCTTTGGCGTGCACACATTTCATGTCAAAATATTTCCTGCAGCCAGCACCAGAGAGTACATTGTAGCAGAGGAATCAGTTTGTTCAACAATTCCATAATGCTCTGTGATAATTATGTTTTCAGGAATTAGGGAGTAGTTTTAAGTTTTACAAAATGAGGCAGGTAATGCAAAGTGTTTGTTAAGTTTAAGTGGAATGATAAAGAGCTGCACAGAGGGTTTACTGCTGCAATGCAATCAGGAAGATCTTGATAGCGAAGCCTTTTGTATTTTCTCTAATTCTGGACCGGATTTCAAAAGTTTTAAAGCGTAACAAGCCACAGGGGAACACTTTGCAGGGACTGTTCTGTCATTATTGCAAATTCATTATCCCAAAAATTATAATTACAGTTCAAGAAGCAGAACAAAGACAAATGGTCTAAGTTCAATATGAAGAGTGTAGTGTAATCATAGGTGGAAAATGTCTGTGTTTAGGCGAGAGGTTAGTAACAGGTTGTTGCACACTGATGTACTTTCAGTAGTGTAAAAGATTCTTATACAAATAGGAGATAAAAGCTATTGAGTACATGTGAATCACCACAAGCAAAATAATTGTGGGTAGTTTACTGATAAGTATGTGAGGTTAGATCCATGTAAGATATTCATAATGACTGTTTTGAATGTGTGGTAGACAGGTAGACTTCATTGTCTTGGTAGCAAATGAATGTTGTTCCTTCCAAATAGTACCTTTTGTGGGACCTTTGAAGAGGAAAGAATCAGAATGAATTTATAGAAGAGAGTAAAAGGAAGACAATGTGTTGATGCCAGCATAGTCATGGCACACGAGTGAGGGCTGCATTATTGTGTCTGGCAACTTTGTCACAGTGTGTCATTTTGTGGATAATATATGAGAGCCCACACTAGGAAACAGATGCCAGTACCAGTAATATGCAGGCAACAGTGATGAATACCATCAATTATAGTCAATTTTGAGTTTCAAATTATTAATTCTGTCAAGACAAGTGTTTTGTTAATTTGTAAAATCACTGATTATGAATATTAAATAGCCTAGGTGCTGCCCTCCACCAGGGAAAGTTGTAAGCTTTAAAAATACATAATGATAATTATTATTATTACAATAATGTAATTTAAAACCTTCTACTTCTTCCAGTGGAGGGCAGATCCCAGGCTGCTTAATAATCATAATCAGCGATGTTTAACAAAAGAGCTATCTGCGGCAGTATTAATAATTTGAAGCTCAAAATTGACGGTATTTGTCATTGTTGCCTGCATATTACTGACATTGATGACTATTTCACATGTGTAAGCCATCGTATATTATCCACAAAATTGGACACGCTGTGTGACAGCGGGTCACCAGAGCACAACAATCCACACTTTGGAATTGTGTGTCGTGACTATAGTCAATGAGGAAACCAGCATATCATTGCATCCCCTACACATAACTAGGCAAGGTCATGTGTATTGAGTTAGGTGCTTGAGGAGAGCATGTAGGTTAACTATACTGTAGGATGGTGAGAGTAGTGGAAAAAGAGAATGCAAATAGTCCTTGAGTTACAATGTACGTGACTTACAGTCTTTCTCATTTATGATGAAGCCACCAAGTTAGTAATAAGACAAGTTGCTTGCCACCCAACACCAGAATTGAACCAGTGGGCAGACTTGGCCCAGTGGGGATAGCTGTGACTCCATTCGGTGTGGTTACCCACACCAGATAGTCACAGCTCCTCTCACTGAGCTAGGTTGGGGAAGAAAGGGAAATGGTGATTTGCCTCCTTATAGACCTTTGGATAGTGAGGTGGGCAAGGACGTCAATGTACTGGTTTGATTCTGGTGCTGGGTAGTAAGCAGGCTAATGATATCAGTTATACTAGGTTAAGTAATGAGTCGACATTTCAAATATCCCGCTGCAGATAGAGCAGTTGCTTATTTACCTGTGCAATGATTTGTTTAGGCGTTTAGCTAACACTGCCATCTTGGCAAAAATTCTTAGCTCTGCTGTGTAAAGGTGGACAACACAGGGCTTGGGTGGGTCAAGTTATTGGGTAGGGTGGGGTTAGGAGGCATGGCAAAGCTGTGAAAACAAACAGCTGCACTATCCACAGAGGGCTATTTGAATAATATTTTAATTTATTTTCTAACGTAAATTTAGACTTTTGAACAGTTTGGCTGTCCGTTGACCTGCATGTCAGAACCAAACACCATCGTAACTCAAGGACTATCTGTAGAGGTGTTGTGATGGGAACATAAGGTGTTGCATGAATGGTGAAACATTTTTCATTAAGGCAGCTCAGATGTGTGATGATGAGGATGTAGAATGGCAAGTTGATGAAAGGAGCTTGTGGCATTCAAGTAAAAGGGTGTTTAGTGAACAGTAGACTTCATATATTGCTGGAGTTTAAGTAGAGGGAAGGGTAGGTCTTTTTGTTTAAAAGGGAGTGTATGAATAGCAACTATACTGTCCATATCCATACCCTGTTAATTTATAGCTTGCTATGGGAGCCTGGGCTGCTTTAGTATGCTTGTCACTGTTTGGACAAGCTTACCAAAGCAGCCTGGCTGCAATTACAAGCTGCAAATAAACAGAGTACAACTTAAAGTGTAAGTGTAAGCTGTTTTCATAAGCTTCATGGTGGTTTGAGTCAGGCCTACTTGCAGGAATATGAGGTGGTGGATGTAGGACCAGAAATATTACTGCATATTGATGTGGCAGACCAAGACTTGCAAAGTACTGAAGAAAAACTATTTGCAACTTCAGTTTCAATATGTCTGTGAGCCACATCCCCTCCTGCTTGGCTGTCAGCTGGGGCCAAATTCATCAAACCATTTACGAGACCTCTTGTTGGTAAGTCATCTGGTAATTCTCTTCACTGTGAACGCTCTCTGTGTTTATGCACTCCAGTGGCAACAGTCACTTCATTCATCGCCTTCAGCACTGCCTGAACACAAGGAGCGTTCCTAGTGGATGAAGTTACCATGAGACTTACCGACGAGATCTTGTAAACGGTTTGATGAATCCCCCCCCTGGAAAGCAAGAGAGTGCAGCTTACAGATACATTGAGATTAGATGGAATAAAGCTCTTTCATAACTTGTTGGAGGTCCTCTTATGTCTGGCCTCCGTAAACCACAAAGGCTGAAGGCAAGATATTTTCAATGTCACAAAATGCTAAAGAAATGAAGATGATTGATTAAGCTATTAAGATAAAGCCAGCGAGCAACAAGACCAGCTTGGCTTATAACGAGGACCTCCAAAGACAGTATAATCTTAAAGTCCTGCCAGCTAAGCAACAAATAGTACTGTGCATGTCATTGCCTTGGAACGACTGCTCTGGTGCTTTTCAAGTCCTGCCTCACCACACCTTCTATAGCCTAGCATGAGTGCCCCTAAGAAGATTAGTGTTGACCCTGGCAGATGCTGACCCACACTAATATTTGACAAAGGCTAGTGCTCTTACTACTTTTATTCCGTCTAATGTTAAGTGGTGATGTTAGTTTTCTGGTGCCTGTTATGAGAGGCCATGCTATTGGTCCTCCCAGGTGTGCAGGTGTTAATTATGTACCTGTGATTCTGATTGGGCTGTTAGTTTAGCGAGCATAGACAACTCAATGTCTCAAATTCTACATATCTTGTATTTTAACATTTTGCCCTAATTTGTGTACTATCTGATTCCTAAACTACATGTATGTTTTATAATGAACAATTTATTCAGTTCTCTGTAGTGATCCTTTAAAATTATTAGTTCATGCTTTTTAAATACAGTACAAAGATGGGTTAGTCTTTATTATTATTATTCATTACGCTGGTGAAAATCCATAATTTCCTTAGGCCATATATATTACAGCAATTTATCTTACTTCTGACTACTACTAGCACTTTCTTCCTGCCATACAGTACGTGCGGTGGGTCTCTCGCATTACTCCCTTGCCCCACATTTAGAAATACTCTGTGTCCCACTACCTCTGCTCCCTTCCATTCTAACCCACAGCATTCAACACAACAGCATGACCATACACTTAGGGAAGCTAAAATTTGGTTATGTCCCTTAATTACCCACATCAAAAGTGTATATACAATTATTTATGAACCCAAGGAAATATGAGCTTGATATCAAATGCTCTAACACAAAAGTAAACCATGCATTAAAAAGTACAAGTCTGGAGGAGGGTGCTGGGGTCTCTCGATGGACACACCCGTCCTCACCCTTCAACCTGTACTTTTCACCCACACTCCATACTCCATACTCCAGGCCACAACCTCTGCTCTAGTCCTGTATCTCAACCAGCGTTACCATATTGATGTACTCAGAACACCGCATTCATCAATATCAGGCTCCAAAACTCTTGCATCCACACCAATAACGAGTCTCAAAGTTATCCCTCAAACTGTTAATTATTGATGTCTGTTTGTGGGAGTTATATGTCCTAAACCTGGGAATAGACTGTGCTAAGTGGCTGAGTGTGATAATTTGGTAACGCTGATCTCAACACTACTCCCACTACACCTGTCCTCCTTACCTGTATCCCGCCTTATCACTCCTCACCCTTGCACACTGGCACCTCTGATGGGCCACCATAAAATATTCTGGCAACATAAATATATAGAAAAAGATAACAGGAAACTTCCTCCATCAACAACATCGTAAAAATGAACTACAGATACAAGAAGGTACATGGTAAGTATTCCACTCCACTTCTGGCACACTTTGTGACCATAACACTTGTTGCAGAGGGAAAGTTGCCCAGCACAACTGTTGCACTACTCAGCCCTTGAGGATATTCTAGGGGGAAAGAACAGAAGGGTGGACATGGATGCAGGGGGCAATGCTGGCAGAACAGGGACAGAGGAAATGGGGAAAAGATGAGGCCACACTTATACGTGCATAATAAAAATGTTAACCAGGAGTGACAAATTCCTGCCAACAAGTGTACAAATGATGACTTGTCACGAATGAACCTCTTGGCATTACCGGAAGAGTCATGCACGGCTTTAAGGTGAGACCCAGCGGGAAGTAATGGATCTTCACCCTGTCAGCTGCACCACCACCAGAAAATAGACGACTATGATCAACACCCTCGCTACAAATCCAGTGACTAGCTGAGTACATTCCTTGATATAAAATATACAGTTATAATTATAGTTTTAGATTATTGGAGGTTAGCTCATAATATCCCATTCTCCCCTGCCCACTAGCTGAATTGTGCAACCTGGATTACATAACTTGAATTTTAATTTATTGCCAAGATTTAATTGGATTGAAGGACGTGCTTTAGTTGATACTGAAGAAAATGGTAAGTATTTCTTCCTCAAGCCAATGAGCATAAAGGAAACAAAGCTCATGAGATGACCTCCAACAGCCAACAAAACTTGTCTTTGTAATATTTTTTTCACCCAGGGGCTGATAATGCTTTACAACTGTTAACAACATAAATAAATTCAAGTAATTGCTCAACAGGTGTGTGTGTGTGTGTGTGTGTTCCTTTGAAATGTATAGAAGTGTACAATCACCTAAAGAAAAAGAAGGCTGTGAACCTGACTCAACCCTGCAATTACACACCAGGTTAATACTTTGGACCCATTATTTTCAAACATTAAATTAACTCCCTTGGTAGTGAAGGAAGTATAAACCTAATCCCTTATATAAATTAACCACAAGTTATTATTTCTAGATGTCAAATCTACCCGTCAATTAATTATAATGAAGACCTAACAATTATTCCCACCCTATCTGTGTTCATAGGCTCTTCATAAATGCTGCTTCCTAGTCAGGAATAAACAAACCCTTCTCACTGGACTACAATTATGACATGGCAGAGCAGATTCTAAGTGCTACAGACTTTGGGGTCCACCAGAATAAGAAATAGACCAGCAAGTTATAGGCACAGCTGGCAAACAACAACTCCATGTTGACTGGTGTGAGTGTAAAGGAACTTGTGTGGAGATTGTCTACAACTCAATGTGTGATGAATGTGGAATAGTAACAAGGTACCTGGATATCCTACCAGATGAGTGTGGGAGTCTGCTGTGTCAGATTGGTGGCTGCATCCTAGTGATGCAGAGGATGGGTTTTGTGTATGTTGTCTAACTAGAAATATACAGGGAAGTAATATTCTTGTCTTAATTATAAAGTAGATGAAAAAAACTTGTCAAAAATATCTGGCCAAAGATGTGTCCAGACAGACAGCGTGACAAACAAAAGGAATGGAAACATACAGACAGACAAGTTATCTGCAGGGTCTGGCGGTCAGCTAGTCCTGAGCAGCAGCGCTGAGGGTGGTGAGTAGCTTGTTGATCTGAGGGTTGGACCAGTCGCAGGTGAGGTCATCCAGGTGGTTGTCAAAGTCACACACGTCGTGCTGTACCCGCCGCTGCAGCAGCTGGGAGACCACGTCCAGCGCCCCGGCCTCAACGTGCACGCTGCAGACACAACATGGATCAGTCCCATGAATATACAATAGTGAAAGGTGGACAGGAAGGAGAGTGTGTGTGTGTGTGTGTGTGTGTGTGTGTGTGTGTGTGTGTTAGGGAGACATGAGGAAGTGTGCCAAGAAACATTTGCCAACATATATATTCCAGGTGTCCTTATCTATCACAGCCTAAAACTGTGCCACCCACTACCCCCATTACCTGGATTTGTCTTTACTCTTCCACTTGCCCTCCGAGGTGAGCTGTGACACTATTACTGGCGCTGACTGGAGGTCTAGACAGAGCCGTCGGTTATCAATCTGAAACACAGACACAATATCACTCACTGGAACTTAAGACTTTGCATGATTTACTAAGAACACAAATTAGTACCTCATTATCAAATATTACAGAGGCACTCAGAATTTTTATAACAATGATCAGTGTCAGCATAACCCAAAACTCCAGAATCAACAGTCAAAAGTGTGTATCACTGTTAATTCTCAAGCATACAATAGTACTAAAATATCTGGAGCATCCCTTCCCCAAAGCCTGTAGGCCCCAGTTTCCTCCCAGACCCTTGCCACTCACCATAATGAGGCAGGCATCGTTGTTGTTCTCGGCAATCTTCTCGGCCACCTTCAGTGCTACAAAGTCTGGTCTGTGGAAGGAGGGAAGAAAGGAAGGGGCCTGTTAGGGTGCCATTTATAAATACATATCACTGAGGACAGAAGTAACTTATATATCAAGAGTTCACAATAATCATATGCATCAGAATACTTATTTTATACCTTTTCCTAGTGGAACTTGCAAACTCTAAACAAAATACAAGGGCAGACGGTATTTAGGTTGAGTGTGGGTAACTTACACATTATCTTTGATGTTCTCGTTGGCCTGGTAGTAGCCGGCAATGATCAGACCCTCAGCTTTGTACCGCTGCTCAATCTGTGAAAGGAAGGTGCTGGTGATGGGCAGCAAGGGAGGGGGAGGCATATCATCCTCATCCTTTATGTTAACTCTTCACACGTACTTTAATCCCCCCCTTTTCCTTATCTCTCACCTACCGTTTAATTTATTTGCTTTCCTTTTATACTCATCCATGTTTTATATTTTTAGATATTGCACAATCATCAATCAAGCATTTACCTCATATCTCTCTCTAGATTTCCAAGTGTTAATTCATCACTCAATCCCAATGGATGGTTCTATATATACTCCTTAGTGCCAATCATTGTATGTTTACTAAATAAAAATAAATGCAATCTTTCTATTCATACACCCACCAAGCCATCAGTACCTGTGTCAGTGCCACCTCCAGCATGGGAGCCAGCGAGAGGTGAAGGTGGAAGAGTGGGACAGCATCTACCAGTGTTACAGTGGTGGGCGCATCACCACCACCACCGCTGCGTGCAGGGGCTAACACCACCCCGCTGACAGCAGCCTGGGGGTAGCGAGCTGCATGCAGCAGTATCTTGGCAAGGGCCGGGCAGGAGATGCTGATATCAGCAGACATTCTGGGGCCTTTAACCTGTGAGAGGGTGGATGGTGTAAGCAAAGAAGGAATGGAAGGTGACTGTAATGAATTTGTGAGCATGAATGGGGGCACTGGTGGGAAACAAGAAAAGAACAATGGTAAAGAAATTTCTCAGTAATCATGAGAAACACACTTGAAAAGTTCATTTCTCTTAAACTTAAACAGGTGGAATCTGACATCAAAATTTCTTGTAAACCTCTCAGAATTATAATGAAAACAATGCTTCTTGTAAACGTTATGAAAAAAAAGCTAAAATAGTCAGCAAAGAGAATAATGCAACCATGATGAGATCAAGGGTTAACCAAGATCATGGTGTTAAACAAACTGAGAGTAAGTTATGACACTGCAATGCAATACCATAATTAGTAGTGGTGCAGAATGTCAACAAAACAATCAAAACAAAACGATAGCACTTTTTTATCACGTCAGGTCATACATCTTGAAAGGATTATAGGAGAGAACATGTCACGTGATGGCCTGGCAAAGGCTTGTGACCTTTGCCACTGCACCCCCACACCATCGTGAGTAAATGATGGCTATTATGCAACATTCAAGTGTAGGAGTAGCAGAAACCATGTGAAGAGCAGAACACCAGAAGCAACAAGAGTTTGTTAGTCAGCTGATATTCCTGACAAACCTTCATGGTGTGCTGGCTACCAAGGCTCAACAGTAACAGGAACAGGAGGGAGACAGACAGCCAGAGAGAAGAAAACTTGAGTGCACTAAACTCTGTCCCTCAGTCAAGAGCAGATTGCTCACTACTTGTATATACTCTGTGGAGACATTATTTTACTGAGATTCTTTTACAGAAAAAAAGATGAGCATGCATCCATATATGTATATAACCTCTGCATTTAAATTATGATATATACAAAATCTAAAACACAGTCTTTAATACACTAAGGGCCGTATTACAAGTCAAACCTGAAAAGTTTCGGGTCCCTACAAAGGTTGGTTTAGGGGCCTTATTACAAGTACAATCTGAGAAGTTTTGGGTCCCTACAGAGTTATTCACCCCGAACACTATAGTGACCCGAAACTTCTCGGATTGGACTTGTAGGATGGCCCCTAAACCAACCTTTGTTGAGACCTGAAACTTCTCGGGTTTGACTTGTAATACAGCCCTAAATCTCAGGCTTTTTCTCAACACACACACACACACACACGCACACACACACACACACACACACACTGTGCTACCGAGCTGACCACAGTGATCATCACCTAAACCTACAAGACAAGACAAGAACCCCTCCAGTCTTTCTATCTCCTTGTGACCCCCATTCCCAGCCCTGACCCCTGTGGCCCACAAGACTGAATATTAACCCCTAGTCCATTCCCCCTCATCCCCCAATCCCCCAAGAAATGTACACCCCAGACAGTTCTTTTTGACCCATTTCCCTTTGTACTGCTTTTTGTTCCTACTTGCTGCTTCTTGACACTTCGATACCTCACTTTGCACTAGTTCCGTTTTTGAACACGTTTACAGTCTTTTATTTTCCTATTTCCCTTTCCCTCCACCCTTCCTCGGCTGTGACCCCTGCGGCCCCATAACCCCACGGCCACCAACACACCCGGGGTTCACTTTGCGGCCCCCTGTGTTCTTCCCCCAGCATCTCCCTTTCCCTCTTAGAATATAAGAACATAAGAACACAGGGAGACTGCAGGAGGCTGAGTGGCCTACACAAGGCAGCTCCAGAATCCCCCCCACTACTCACGATGGGTGAGGTGTAGTTTCAGGGGGTAACCCAACCAGCCTGTCTACCCTCCTGCCCACGTGACCCCTGTGGCTCCATCACCCACGGCCACCAACACACCCGGGGTTTACTTAACGGCCCCGTGTTCTTCCCCCAGCATCTCCCTTTCCCCTTAGAATATACACACACACACACACCAGCAACCCAACCAGCCTGTCTATCCCCCGGCCACCAACACACCCCTGTGTTCCTCCCCCAGCCCCTCCTCACCTACTGGGGCTTATGGGTGTCCTGGGGCGTGGGTGCTGGCGTGTGGGTGCTCCCGTCAGTCCGCCCGTCACTGTGCTCCTCCCGGTGGTAAACACACACACACCGCCAGTGCCGCCACTCAGCCCGGCGGAGAGTAGCGGCATACAGTCGCTATGTAGCAGTAATGTACCGGAGAACTATTATATTACTATTACTGGTAAATATGGAGATTCACTACAATTCACTCCAATACTGCCCCCACGAGACTAACAACCTTTCCAAGGTCTCACATACTGTTGTACTTCTCTAGTTTTACCGGCGCATCATACATGTGCATGGGGGCCCCCCCCTGGTAAGGAGGGGGGTCGAGGGGGGCGAAGCCCCCCCGTTAGAGGTAAGATTATGTAAAGTTCGGTTGTAATTGTTTAAATATGCTCCCCCATCCAAAAAACCCGATTTCCCACGTACGAGTCCACCAAGATCGTTAGGGGAAGGGGATTATAGGCCCTTTACTTTTAGGTACTTGGCTACTTGCGCCTTCATATTATGGTTGAGGGACATGTATTTCGTCCCTTATCTATAATATGGAGGCGTACTATCGTATTTTGGAGGTGCGGAGTCAATCTCCACAATTACGTTAATTATTACTTACCATTCAATCCAACCTCTATTTCATACTTGGAGAACTATTAGTATTCCCTTTACCAATCAACCCAACCTGTATTTTAGACACCAAAATTATTAGCATTATAATTTCACACTTCCAGACTTACTGGCATCATTATTTCACACTATCAGACTTATTAACATTATTACTACACATTATCAAATTTATTAGCACTAAAAACACCTGCTTACTTTCCCTCATCAACTACGCCTGTCAGTTTATGTAGATGGTTATTAGGAGCTTCGTTTTCATTTATCGCTACTTATATTTACTGATGAATGCGGGGATGAGTTCGTCACTGTAAATCTAATTGTAATCCACTCTTCTTAGCACACTTTTCTCGCTTTCTTCTCTCCTTTCCCACTACTCCTTTTTCGTTTATTTCCATCTCATCTTTCTCGCCTTTCTTGCTTCCTCCTTTTCTCTCATAATTCTTAGCACACACCTTTCCCTTCTTCACTTCCCCTCCACTCATGTCTTGTTTCCTTAAGTCCCTTCCTTTCCTCTTTATTTCCTTCATCTCGTCTTTATTTACAGTTCTTAGCATAAACATTTCCTTTCTCTCTCTCTTATCCTTCCCTTTTCTTCCTTTTATCTTTCCTTATTCTTCTTATTCACATTTATCCCTTCCTTTCCTCTTTATTTCCTTCATCTCGTCTTTATTTACAGTTCTTAGCATAAACATTTCCTTTCTCTCTCTTATCCTTCCCTTTTCTTCCTTTTATCTTTCCTTATTCTTCTTATTCACAGTTATCCCTTCCTTTCCTCTTTATTTCCTTCATCTCGTCTTTATTTACAGTTCTTAGCATAAACATTTCCTTTCTCTCTCTTATCCTTCCCTTTTCTTCCTTTTATCTTTCCTTATTCTTCTTATTCACAGTTATTCCATAGTTATCCCTTCCTTTCCTCTTTATTTCCTTCATCTCGTCTTTATTTACAGTTCTTAGCATAAACATTTCCTTTCTCTCTCTATTATCCTTCCCTTTTCTTCCTTTTATCTTTCCTTATTCTTCTTATTCACATTTATTCCACAGTTATCCCTTCCTTTCCTCTTTATTTCCTTCATCTCGTCTTTATTTACAGTTCTTCGCATAAACATTTCCTTTCTCCCTCTCTTATCCTTCCCTTTTCTTCCTTTCTTTCTTTTCTTAGCCTTCTTATTCACAGTCATTTGCACAAACTATTCCTTTCTTTCTCCACTCCTTCCCTTCGCCTTTTTTTCTTTTTCCTCCTTCCTTCTTTCGTTTTTATAATCCTCGTACTCACAGCCCATTACTCACACTACTTCTGACTATACTCCATCGCTTCCCTTCCCTCCTTTGTTTAATTCATACCTCACGTCTCTCAGAAAGATTAATTAACTTACCGCATCTGGCACTAACTTTGTGGGCGTCCCCTTCCCTTGGCCTCTTCCCTTCAAGGTTATCTGTCACGGTAGGGGGAAGAATATGAAAGTTAGATGGACACGGCTGGGAAGGATGGAACATATAGCTACAGACATCCCCCCAACTCTCTCTCTCTCTCTCTCTCTCTCTCTCTCTCTCTCTCTCTCTTTTCGTTCTTTCAATCCTCCTACTCACAGCTGTTAACGCACACTATTTCTTACTTTATTCCTTCTTTTCCCATCTCTCTCTCTCTCTCTCTCTCTCTCTCTCTCTCTCTCTCTCTCCTTTCCTCCCCTTTACTCTACCTCACTTACCGCCCCGTGACACGCCTCCTAACATCGTAAGTCGAGTTGGGTTGCAAAACTGAATTTCCGAGAAGGCTCCGTACTTTTGTGTTTCATGTTTTCCCTCTACGGCCGCGTCACCTACTTCTACGCAGCCAGGTGAACTGAAAAAAAGGAAAAGATGTGTGTGTGTGTGTGTGTGTGTGAGAGAGAGAGAGAGAGAGAGAGAGAGAGAGAGAGAGAGAGAGAGAGAGAGAGAGAGAGAGAGAGAGAGAGAGAGAGATTCACCTTTTTACTCACTTATGTCACTCAGGATAAGGATGATCAAAAGAAACGAGGGAAAGTAAAAAGAAAAAAAAATGGAACTAAGAGAATAGGGAAGATTTTAAATGTAAGTTACTGTGATGAAATATGATATAATAATCGAGAAAAAGGTTATGAATACCAAGATAAGGATGATAACAATAAAACGAAGGATAGTGAACAGTAGAAGAAAGAAACTGGGAATGAGAGAATATAGCGAAAGGTTTTAAATGTAAGTTACTGTGATGAAATATGATATAATAATCGAGAAAAAGGTTATGAATACCAAGATAAGGATGATAACAATAAAACGAAGGATAGTGAACAGTAGAAGAAAGAAACTGGGAATGAGAGAATATAGCGAAAGGTTTTAAATGTAAGTTACTGTGATGAAATATGATATAATAATCGAGAAAAAGGTTATGAATACCAAGATAAGGATGATAACAATAAAACGAAGGATAGTGAACAGTAGAAGAAAGAAACTGAGAATGGGAGAATATGGGGAAAGGTTTTAAATGTCAGGTATTGTGATGAAATAAAGTATAATAATCGAGAAAAGGGTTATGAATGCCAGAATAAAGGTAATGCAAAAACTAAGGATGATGAAAAGAAAAATGGGAAATGAGAAAATAGAGAAAGGTTGTAAATTTAAGGTATTGTAATGAAATAAAATATAATGATCGAGAAAAGAGTTACGAATATCAACATAAGAATAGTGAATAAATAAAATGAAAAAAAAAAACCCGAATGATGGTGAAAAAGAGAATGGGAAATGAGATAAAAAAAAAGGTTGAAAATATAAGGAATTGTGATAAGATAGAAGAAAGGGTTATGAAAGCCAGGATAAGGATAAAAAGGTTAATTAAAAAGTGAAATGTTGAAAAAGAAGAAAAACGGGAAATGAGACAAGAAAAGGTTGAAAATATAAGGAATTGTGATAAGATATAATAAAAGAAAGGGTTATGAAAGCCAGGATAAGGATAAAAAGGATAATTAAAAGATGAAATGTTGAAAAAGAAGAAAAACGGGAAATGAGACAAGAAAAGGTTGAAAATATAAGGAATTGTGATAAGATATAATAAAAGAAAGGGTTATGAAAGCCAGGATAAGGATAAAAAGGATAATTAAAAGATGAAATGTTGAAAAAGAAGAAAAACGGGAAATGAGACAAGAAAAGGTTGAAAATATAAGGAATTGTGATAAGATATAATAAAAGAAAGGTTATGAAAGCCAGGATAAGGATAAAAAGGATAATTAAAAAGTGAAATGTTGAAAAAGAAGAAAAACGGGAAATGAGATAACAAGAAAGGTTTGAAAATATAAGGAATTGTGATAAGATATAATAAAAGAAAGGGTTATGAAAGCTAGGATAAGGATAAAAAGGATAATTAAAAAGTGAAATGTTAAAAAAGAAGAAAAACGGGAAATGAGACAAGAAAAGGTTGAAAATATAAGGAATTGTGATAAGATATAATAAAAGAAAGGGTTATGAAAGCCAGGATAAGGGTAAAAAGGTTAATTAAAAAGTGAAATGTTGAAAAAGAAGAAAAACGGGAAATGAGATAACAAGAAAGGTTTGAAAATATAAGGCATTGTGATAAGAATGATATTATAGAGGAAAGAATTATGAATTTCAGGATAAGAATAATAAAAAACGGAGAATCATAAACAGAAGAAAATGGGAAACGAGAGAATGGGGAAAGGATTTTAAGTATAAGGTTTTGTGATGAAATAAAATATAATCGAGAAAAGGGTTATAAATTCCAAGATAAGGATAAAGATAAAAAACAAAGGGTGGCAAACAGAAGAAAATGGGAAATGAGAGACAGGGGGAAGAATTTTAAGTATAAGGTTTTGTGATGAAATAAAATATAATCGAGAAAAGGGTTATAAATTCCAAGATAAGGATAAAGATAAAAAACAAAGGGTGGCAAACAGAAGAAAATGGGAAATGAGAGACTGGGGGAAGGATTTTAAGTATAAAGTTTTGTGATGAAATAAAATACAATCAAGAAAAGAGTTATAAATTCCAAGATAAGGATAAGGATGATAAAAAAACGAAGGATGGCAAACAGAAGAAAATGGGAAATGAGAGAATAGGGAAAGGTTTATTAATATGAGGTACCGTGATAAAAAGAAGAAAATGGGAAATGAGAGAATAGGGAAAGATTTATTAATATGAGGTACCCGTGATAAAAAGAAGAAAATGGGAAATGAGAGAATAGGGAAAGATTTATTAATATGAGGTACCGTGATGAAAAGAAGAAAATGGGAGATGAGAACATAGGGAAAGGTTTACAAATATGAGGTACCCGTGATAAAATATAATATAATAAAGAGGCAAAAAGGTTAAAATCTCTGCCAGGATATGTTCGTCTCTGCATGTTTTTTTTTATATATGTCTGCCTTCTCTCTCTCTCTCTCTCTCTCTCTCTCTCTCTCTCTCTCTCTCTGAATGAAAAACAGGAAACGAAGCGAAAATAATGGCGAAAAAAGACCTCGGATGCTTTTAGAAACTGCTAATTGGGGCGGGAGAGAGAGAGAGAGAGAGAGAGAGAGAGAGAGAGAGAGAGAGAGAGAGAGAGAGAGAGAGAGAGAGAGAGAGAGAGCACCTCCTCCTTCCTCTTTGATCTTCTTACGCTTGTCAAGAAAGTACTCTATAGAAAAGTGACAAATAATGATCTCTCTCTCTCTCTCTCTCTCTCTCTCTCTCTTCTTCTTCTTTCCGTTCTACAAAATATGATCCGCTTTCGTGTTTTCAATACATGCTGACAACCACCACCACCACCACCACCACCACAACAACAACAACAACAACAACAACAACAACAACAACAACAACAACAACAACCAGGGCACTCACAGGCAGCAAACATCAGCTCACGATTACAAATTCACGATTTTAAATATTAACGAAAGACTTCCAATATAATTCATGCCCATAAAACTGAGCGGAAATGCATCAGCCCAT
>NC_066537.1:8419921-8424921 GCF_024679095.1 Eriocheir sinensis
TTCTTTCTTTAATTATGGACTTTATGCTTTATTTTCGTCTTTATTAATTATTCTTTAAACTGTTTCATATTTCTACGTGTATTCTTTTCTTTTCTTTGTATC
The DNA here is from genome assembly GCF_024679095.1 of Eriocheir sinensis. Taxonomy (NCBI): domain Eukaryota; kingdom Metazoa; phylum Arthropoda; class Malacostraca; order Decapoda; family Varunidae; genus Eriocheir; species Eriocheir sinensis. Next base: position 8,420,024 of record NC_066537.1, read on the forward strand.
ATTTATGGATTTACACTATATATTTGTCTTTTCTTAACTGTTTTCTTTTTTTAATCATGGACTTTACGCTTTATTTTCGTCTTTATTAATTATTTTTTAAACTGTTTCATATTTCTACATGTATTCCTTTCTATTCTTTGTTATATTTAAGGACTTTACATTACACATTTGTCTTTTCTTAACTGTTTTCTTTCTTTAATCATGGACTTTACGCTTTATTTTCGTCTTTATTAATTATTTTTTAAACTGTTTCATATTTCTACGTGTATTCCTTTCTATTCTTTGTTATATTTAAGGACTTTGCATTACACATTTGTCTTTTCTTAACTGTTTTCACTCTTTCATATTTGTAGGTATATTATTTTTATTTTCTTTATTTCATTTAAGGAATGTACACTATATTTTTTCTGTCTTTTCTTAATTCTTTTCACTCATTTCAAAGTACATTCTCTCATTTTCTTTGCTTAACTTATTGACTTTACACTTCATCTCTCTGTTCTTTAATCATTCCTTCCACACTTTCATATCTTTTTCGTATTCTCTTTATTTTATTTATGAACTTTACACTGTGTATTTCTTTTCACACTTTCATATTTCCATTTATATTCTTATCTTTTCTTTTTTTATGTGTAGATTTAACACTTCATATTTCCCTTTTCCATATCTCCTCCAATATTTTTTGTTCATATTTCCACGTAAATATTTTTCCCCAGGTAGGTTTCGCACACTTTACTTTTTCTTACGATGACCCTTTTATGCACTTCCTTTTTTTCCTTTTTTTCAATTAATACGAGTCTAGTTCATCCAATTCTGCCCTTTTATTATTTTTTCCCTTTTTTCCCCCTTTTTATTCCCCTGACAAGCTCGTTTTTTCCCCCGTGTTTTTTTTATTTTTATTTTTTGCAGCGTGGGAAAATATCCGTAGTCGTGGGAACGTGACGCGGCGGGTGGGAATGAAGGTAATTAATCGTGTTATGTGTTTGGCGGCGTGAAAAAGTTTTAGCCTTTTAGGAATCTGATCGACTATGTGTGTGTGTGTGTGTGTGTGTGTGTGTGTGTGTGTGTGTGTGTGTGTGTGTAGGGGGAAGGGGGGGGAGGAGGGTGTGTGTCTGTGGGGTTGGGGTGGAGGGGGGAGAGGGGGCGTGTATGTGTGTTTGGGAAGGGGGGTGCATGTGTGTGTGTGTGTGTGTGTGTGTGTGTGTGTGTGTGTGTGTGTGTGTGTGTGTGTGTGTGTGTGTGTGTGTGTGTGTGTGTGTGTTTATATTTGTTTAAAAGAGTATGAAAGCGAAATTCCCTCACAAATACTACTACTGCTACTACTACTACTTCTACTACTACTACTACACGGTTTTATCTGTAGACTGTTGTGTGTTTTATGTCCTTTCGAATTAACATAAATAAATAAGAGCGAGAGAGAGAGAGAGAGAGAGAGAGAGATCAATTACCCTTAACCGATACATGAAAAAAAACTGACCAATCCTCATTAGCATTTTTCATAATTAGACATATATTACAAGACGGAGGAGGAGGAGGAGGAGGAGGAGGAGGAGGAGGAGGAGGCAAGAGGAGGGGAAAGACCAAGATCAGCTGGAGGAGGAAGAGGAGGAGGAGGAGGAGGAGGAGACAGAAGAGGTGAGATTTATAAGAAAAATGGAAGATGAAGATGATAAGGAGGAGGAGGAGGAGGAGGATTAGTTGGAGAAAAAGGAGGAAAATGAAGAGAAAGAGGAAGAGAAGGAAGAAGAGAAGAACAAGAAGACCAGATGAAGAAAGAAGAAGAAGACTAGACGAAACAGATAAAAAAAAAGAAACAGAGGAGGAGGAGGTGAAGGAGGCGACACTAAACAAGAGGAGGAAGAAGAATAAGTAGAAGAAGAAGAAGAGGAGGAGGAGGAGGAGGAGGCAGGTAACAACACACGGCAATTACAAGGAGGACTGATTATCTCTCCACCAGGTAATCTTGTTCTGTAATTAACCTGTTTTGCCTCCACTCCCTCCCTTACTCCCTCCTTCACTCCCTTCCACTCCACTCCAAACATCGACACATTAATAATAGTAATAGCAATATACAGTAAATAAGGACTTGAAGCTAATGGTGGAAAAATATATATAAGAGAAGTGGACGATGAAGAAGAGGTGGAGGAGGAGGAGGAGGAGGAGGAGGACGATTAGGAGATAGGAAAGTAGAATAGTATTATCATTTATTATCTCCTTTCTTCCTTCTTTCCTTCCTTCTTTCCATACTATCCTTCTGTCTTTTTTCCTTCCCTTCCTTCCTTCCTTCCTTCTTTCCTTCCTTCATTCTATACTGTCCTTTCGTCTTTTTTCCTTCCCTTCCTTCCTTCCTTCCTTCTTTCCTTCCTTCATTCTATACTGTCCTTTCGTCTTTTTTCCTTCCCTTCCTTCCTTCCTTCCTTCTTTCCTTCCTTCATTCTATAGTATCCTTCCGTCTTTTTTCCTTCCCTAGCTTCCTTCCTTTCTTCTCTTCTTCCCTTCCTTCTTTTTTTGCTATCATAGAAGAAGAACAAGAGTAAAAAGAATAAAGAGAAGGAGAGAAGGAGATGAAGAAGGAAATAGTAAGAGAAAAAAGTAATATAAAACACAAGTAATATATTAGAGAAATACGAGTACAGAACTTGAATTGTACGTCTCTCTCTCTCTCTCTCTCACCCCTCCCCTTTTGGTCATTAGTCTAATCGTGTATTGCTTTATATCCCTCCTTTAGCTAAATACCTCCCCTCCTCCCCCTTTCCTCCCTTTTATCTCATTCCCTTCATTCGCTCCTCATTTGTTTCTGTCGGATTATTCGCTTCTGATTCAATTTCCTTTTCTGGTTTATCTTGTTTCTTAATTTCTTGTTTTTTTCTTCCTCTTCCTCCTCCTCTTTCTTCCTTCCTTCATTCATTCATTCATTGACTTCAAACTTTCATTAATTTCTCTCTTAGCTTCCATTCTCCATTTTTTGCTTCTTTTCCTTCCTTTCTTTATTCCTTCCATCCTTCTTTCCTTTCCTCCCTTCCATTCTTCCTTCCATCCTTCTTTCCTTTCTTCCCTTCCATTCTTCCTTTCCTTTCCTCCTCCTTCCATCATTTCTCGTCTTCAAATCTTCATTAATTTCTCTCTAAGCTTCCTTTCCTCCATGTTATATTCCTTCCTTTCTTCCTTCCATCCTTCTTTCCTTCCCTTCCTTCCATTCTTTCTTTCCTTTCCTCCTCTTCCTCCTTCCTTCTTTGCCTTCAAACCTTCATTAATTTCTCTCTCAGCTTCCTTTCTTCCATGTTCTATTCCTTCCTTTCTTTCTTCCTTCCATTCTTCTTTCTTTTCCTTCATTTTATTCCTTCTCTCTTTCCTTTCCTCCTCTTCCTCCTTCCTTCTTTGCCTTCAAACCTTCATTAATTTCTCTCTCAGCTTCCTTTCTTCCATGCTTTATTCCTTCCTTTCTTTCTTCCTTCCATTCTTCTTTCTTTTCCTTCATTTTATTCCTTCTCTCTTTCCTTTCCTCCTCTTCCTCCTTCCTTCTTTGCCTTCAAACATTCACTAATTCCTTTCTTAGCTCCCTTTCTCCATTATTGCTTCTATTCCTTCCTTTCTTTCTTCCTTTCATCCTTCTTTCCTTCCCTTCCTTCCATTCTTTCTTTCTTTGCCTCTTCCTTCCTTCCTTCCTTCCTTGACTTCAAACCTTCATTACTTTCTCTCAAGCTCCTTTTCTCCATATTTGCTTCTATTCCTTCCTTTCTTTCTTTCCTCTTCCCATCCTTTTTTTTCCTTTCCTTGCTTCCAATCTTTCTTCATCCTTTCTTTCTTTGTTTCTTTATTTCTTGTCGGATTATTTGCTCTAGATTCACTTTCTCTTCTGCTTTATTTTCTTCCTTGCTTCCTTGATATTCTGCCTCCTCTTCCTCCTCTTCTTCTTCTTCCTCCTCCTCCTCCTCCTCCTCGTTCATACTTTCAATATTTCCTTCCTTATTTCACTTCCTTCATCTTTCTTCGGGTATTTCCTTTCTTTCTTCTTGTCTTCTTTTTCTTCCCTATCCTTCCTTCCTTCGTCTAATTTCTTCTTTCCATTATTTATTCTTCCTCTCCGTCCTTCCTTCTTTCCTTCATACCTTTTTCTTTCTTGTTTTCTCTTCATTCGTTTCCTTCCTTCTCTCTTTCTTTCTTACTTACTTACTTACTTACTTACTTTTTCTTTCTTTCTTTCTTCCCTATCTCGTTTTCTGCCTTGCCTCCACTTTTATCATTCTATTTTCATTCCTCACTACAATTACCGTCTCTCTCTTTCCTGTTGTTAATCTCAATCTCTCTCTCTCTCTCTCTCTCTCTCTCTCTCTCTCTCTCTCTCTCTCTCTCTCTCTCTCTCTCTCTTCACAGTATACTCTTTTATTTCTTTTATTCTACAACATTTATTTTTTTTACCATTTTTCTTCTCTGTCGAATTTACAAACGAACTCGAGTATCAGTAACTTGGCCTGACACGAACCTGAATAGAAGAGATGGGAAGGGATGGGAAGTGAAGGGACGGACATGCAAAGGAAGGGCAGGGAAGGGAGGAGGAGGAGGAGGAGGGGGAAGTGACAGGAGGAAGGGGAGAGAGGGGAAGGGAAAGAGGAAGGGAAAGGTTGGTGGAAGCATGACAGGGAAGGAGTGGAAGAAAGAAGGACTGTGTTAGAGGGATAGGAAGAAGAAAGAGAAGAAGGGAAGAGAAGGAGAGGAAAGAGAGAGGGAAGAGAGGGAGGGAAAAGGGTAGAGAGGGAAAGGGGAAGGTGAAACGGAAAGAGGAGGAGGAAGGGGAGGTAGGAAGAGAAGGAAGAGGAGAGAGAGAAAAGGAAGGAGTGTGGCAGAGGGACAGAAGGAAGAGAAAGGGGAGGAAAATATGAAGAAGAGAGAAAAGGGAAGGA
>NC_066537.1:8429921-8457421 GCF_024679095.1 Eriocheir sinensis
AGAGAGAGAGAGAGAGAGAGAGAGAGAGAGAGAGAGAGAGAGAGAGAGAGAGAGAGAGTAACATACCGTAATTTAAATGTCATATGATTTTCTGTCCCCTGAGGTCTGTTCGGCACTCACTTGATAGCTGAAAAAATAAAATAAAAAGGTTTTAGGTTAAGTCGACGTTTGATCTAATATTAAGTTTCCATTTCTCACACCAAACGTTTCCCCTTTTATTTCTTCATCTGGATTGGCTTTTCTTCCCCTTTCCCCGCAGCTACGTATAATCTCTTGCTAATTGACACTTTCATGCATTATTTGTCATTAGTTATTATTATTATTATTATTCATTTCACAATATTTACAACGCCAACTAGAATAACAACAACTATACTCTCAAATTTTCTTTTTCCCTTTGTTTCTTATTTTTTTTTGTCTTTTTTCTTGTTCTTTAATTATTAGTTATTGTTATTACTTTTATTCGTATTACAACATTTACTTATACAACAGCAATAACAACAACCATTAGTCTGGCATTATTTTTTTTCTTTTTGTTTCTTTTTCTTGTATTTCTTGTTATTTTCTTGATTTCCGATTTCTTGTTTTTCTTGTCCTTGTTGTTTGTTCTTCTTCTTTTTCTTGTTCTTTTCGCTCTTCTTTTCTACTACTACAACTACCACTACTACAACAACAACCACCACCACTACTACTACTACAATTACAATTCTCCAAGCGTCATTTGAGGAGCCCTACTTTTTCCCTTCCATTTCTCATCCCCCCGTCATTTTTAGAGGCACATTTGTTATCTAGTTTCACGCGAAGACCTTGACACGCAGGGAAAATTAATGCGTTGTGCTTTCCCGTGTTTCCTTTTTCATGTTTATTGTTAGCATTGTAGTAGAGGTAGTAGTAGTAGTAGTAGTAGTTGTTGTTGTTGTTGTAGTATGGTAGTAGGGTAGAAGGGAGAGGAGAGAAGAGGGATGAGGGATGGAAAGAAGTAGTAGTAGTAGTAGTAGTAGTAGTAGTAGTATCAGCAGTAGTAGTAGTGCTAACAATACATTTTCTCGCCTTAAAATAAAGAAAAAAAAGTAAAACCTCATTTGTTCATAGTGTTAAAAATGATGAAACTCTATGACAAGTACATTAGCACCTCTCTCTCTCTCTCTCTCTCAAGGTTACTCGGACATAATTAACGCTTTAACAAGAAAAATTAACTCTTTCAAACAATGTCGAAGGTTGTCCTAATAATTTTTGGTATGTTTGACGAGAGAGAGAGAGAGAGAGAGAGAGAGAGAGAGAGAGAGAGAGAGAGAGAGAGAGAGAGAGAGAGAGAGAGAGAGAGAGAGAGAGAGAGAGAGAGAGAGAGGGGCGGAACTGTAAGAAAAGTCAAGTAAATGTATATAGAAAAAAGTAACGTAAAGAAAAAAAAGAAAAAAAACCGTAAAGTATATGTAAGAAAAAAATAAAGTAAAGAAAAAAAAGTAAATAAAAACAATCACGCAAGGAAAATGTAAAAAAAAAAGTCACGTGAAGAAAGCGTAAAAAAAGTAACAAAGAAAATAGTAAATAAAAAGACAAGCAAGTAAATGTAAAAAAAAAAATGTCAAAGAAAAAAAGCAAAAAAAAAACAAAACAAAAACAAGTCACGTGAAGGTCGAATAAAAGTCAGGTCAAGTGAATGTAAAAACGCATCCAATCAAAAAAAAATAAATAAATAAATAAAAAAAATAAATAAATAAAAAAAATAAAGTTATAGGTTAAAAAAAACAACAATTAAACGGAAGACCACATTTTCGGCCCCACACCTCCGTTCCCTGGGGCGAGCTCCTATAAACGAGTCATTAGCATCAATAACTAATTAAACCTCATCAATATACACCCAGCCCCAAATGATTATCGCACACCTCATTAATTACCAAAGAGAATTATATACAGCTAATTTGAAAACGTTGAAGGGAAAAATTTATGTATATAGGTGGGGAGAGGGAGAAAAGATGAGTATGTGTGGGAGGGGGGGAGAGGAGGAGAGTGGGTGTGGGGGGTGGGAGAGGAGGGGAGTGTGTGTGGGGGGAGAGGAGGGAAGTGGGTGTGGGGGGGAGAGGAGTGGAGTGTGTGTGTGGGGGGCGGGAGAAAAGGTGAGTATGGATGTGTTTGTGTGGGGTGGGTGGGAGGGGGGAGGAGAGGTGAGTATGTGTGTGTGTGGGGTGGGTGAGAGGGGAGTGGGGGGGGGGGAGAGGAGGGGAGTGGGGGGGGGGAGAGGAGGGGAGTGGGTGTGGGGGGGAAGAGAGGAGGGAAGTGTGTGTGTGTGTGTGTGTGTGTGTGTGTGTGTGTGTGTGTGTGTGTGTGTGTGTTAGAGATGTTTATATTATTTCCATGCGAGCATTTATTTATTTATTTATTTTTTGGTCAACGTTAAAATGTAGTTATGCTTTTTTTCCCCCCGTTTCGCAATGTATTCAGTTTCTTTTTTTTTCTTTTTTTTTTTGGTGTGTGTGCGTATGTGCGCATGTTGCTCCCTGTCCGTCAGTACGTTTTTGCATTTTGCTGTAGCTCCTTTTTTGTCCTGTTTTTTCCTCTACCTGTCTGTCTGTTTATCCATCCATCTATCTGTCTCTGTCTCTAGTATATGTTTGTTAATTTTTGTTTCTCATTGTGTTTCTCTCTCTCTCTCTCTCTCTCTCTCAATTTTTCTTTCTTTCTTTCTTTCTTTCTTTCTTTCTTTCTTTCTCTCCCACCCACACCCACACCCACGCACACACCCACTCACACCCACGCCCCCACACACAAGCTGCTCTGAATAACAACTTCGGCACTAAATCTGCACACGATGTAAATTCGGTTACTTGAGCTAACTCGGCCCTCGACAGGAAAGAGAGAGAGAGAGAGAGAGAGAGAGAGAGAGAGAGAGAGAGAGAGAGAGAGAGAGAGAGAGAGAGAGAGAGAGAGAGAGAGAGAGAGAGAGAGAGAAAAGGGGGGTAGGGTGGTAGTTTGGCAAGTGGCAGATGGAAATGAGAAATAAAAGAAAATAAGTTGCATTTTATGGCGCAGAAATTCAACACTTCCTCTCATCCCCCCCCCTCCCACTCCCCTCCCCCCCCCCACACACACACTACCCTCCTCTCCCCCTCCCCACACACTATCCTCCTCGTGAAAATTGTTAACTGGCTGGGTGAAAAATGATTATGAACTTATTAAAGGGAAGCGATGAAATGGTTATGAGACAGAATAAGAAAACAACAACAACACCAAAAATAAAAGACATTAGAGGAAGAAGAATAAATGATAAGTAAAATAAAAAGGGAAATAAAAACACAGCAATTACGAAACAGGAAACCTCGTTATAGAAAACAAACTCACCATAAAAATTGGAAACATTACATTATACAAAGAAATACTAATGGCGAATGAAGAGCAATAAATAAATGAATAATGATGATATTTTTACACCAGAGGTCACGGCTCAAGGGCAACAAAAGGGGACAAAACAACACACAAAAGCCCGCTATTCGCCGCTCCCATAAAAGATAGAAGTAAAGAGTGGCCAAAATAGAGGTCAAAATTAAAATAGAAAAGGATACAATATAAAGAAAAAAAAATACGAGTAAAAAACAAGTAAAAAAGTGATTACGTAAACAAATAGATACGTTAAAAAAGAAGGAAAATAAAATGTTGATACACAAAGAATAAAAATAATTGTGACATAATAGAAAAAAGACCGAGTTATAGAAGAGAAAATAACAATCGTTGGGAAATAAAGTAATACGTAAAATATAAAGAAAAATATGTGTAATAAAAATGGAAAAAAAAACTATTGACACAAAAAGAAAAAAAAAACTAATGACAAACGAAAAATAAGACAGATTTACAAAAGAGAAAAAATTACAATCGTTGGAAAATACAGAAATTCGCAAAAAAAGAAAAGAAAAAAATAAGCGTAATCAAAAATGGAAAAAAAAAACTGGTGATAAAAAAAAAAATAATACGAGTAACACAAAAGAAAAATATGAGAGGAGGAATTATAAAAGATATAATTAGAATCGTTTCCCGTGACGCCAATACTCAGAAAAATGATTCGACTCCGCCGCAAAAATGGTAAATAAATGAAGGAAAAAAAAATGAGACCGTGAAATGGAAAAAAACGTCTATAAGCAAATACCCCCCCTCCCCCTCCTCTCTCTCTCTTCATTAATTAGGTTAAAATGCAAACTTTAATTTCTTTTTCGATCTGTTGGTCTGTCTGTCTGTCTGTCTGTCTGTTCGTCTGTCTCTCTATTAGTCGGTATATTTTTAGGCTATTCTGTTGTCTGTTCGTCTGTCTGTTTAATATTCTTTCTTTTCTTTTCTTTCATTTTTTCTTTGTCTGTCTGTCTGTCCATCTGTCTGTCTGTCTTCCTGTCTGTCTGTCTGTCTCTCTCTCTCTCTCTCTCTCTCTCTCTCTCTCTCTCTCTCTCTCTCACAAATGGGTTGCTCGGGGTAGTGAAAATTGGGAGCCTAACGACGTAGACTTGAACGATTTTGTTGAGCCCCCAATTCTCTCTCTCTCTCTCTCTCTCTCTCTCTCTCTCTCTCAAATGCGTTGCTCGGGGGAGTGAAAATTGGCAGCCTATCGACGTAGACTTTAAGGATCTTGTTGAGCGCCTTCTCTCTCTCTCTCTCCTGTTCCAACCTTCGTGCGCAGGTACATCTTTCTGTCACGTTGTCTAATAAATTTCAATGTGCGATGTTCCTTTCTTGGTTATTGCCAGATTTATGAGAGAGAGAGAGAGAGAGAGAGAGAGAGAGAGAGAGAGAGAGAGAGAGAGAGAGAGAGTAATTATTTCCACCCGTATAAATTTAGACAACGAGAAAGGTCGACAAAAAATAATGAAACGGATAAACTTTTTCTGTGAGAGAGAGAGAGAGAGAGAGAGAGAGAGAGAGAGAGAGAGAGAGAGAGAGAGAGAGAGAGAGAGAGAGAGAGAGAGAGAGAGAGAAAAAAAAGAGAGAGAGAGGAGAGAGAGAGAGAGAGTGAGAGAGAGAGAGAGAGAGAGAGAGAGAGAGAGAGAGAGAGAGAGAGAGAGAGAGAGAGAGAGAGAGAGAGAGAGAGAGAGAGAGAGTATACCTTTAAGAATATTCAAGACACAAAGCTCAACGGAAGGCTGTCTATCACCCTCCCTTAATTAGTGAACATTTTTCGTGGTCTTAACAGGCGGCTCAAGCTTTTCTTTGTTCTCTCTCTCTCTCTCTCTCTCTCTCTAAAATATGTTGATGGACGTCTTGCGTGTTTAATGTTTTCATTCTTGTTGTTTTCTCTCTAATGATGCAGAAGGAAGTCCGGGATAATTAGAGGAACCTTAGAGGCCCCTTTACATCAACTCCATTCATATTTGTTGACTAATGACGGTGATTTTTTCTTCTTTAATTTACCTCTCATCTTTTCTTTCTTCTTCTTCTCCCTCTTCTATTTCTTTTTTTTATCTCTTTATCTATACATCAATTTTATATATTTGTGGAGATGATGTGATTTTTCTTTGATTTATTTGTCTTTCCTGTCTTTCTTTTCCTTTTTTTCTTGCTTTCTTTTCTTCCCTCCTTCCATTCAATAATTTTTCTTTCATATTCATTTCTATATTTCAGTCTTCGTTCCTTCTTACTTCCTATTCAATTATCTCTTCTATTATTTCTATTATTTTTTCTTCTTTAATTTATCTCTCATCTTTCCTTTCTTCTTTCTTCCTCCTCATCTTCTATTTCTCTATTATCTCTCTCTATATACATCAGTTTCATGTATTTGTGGAGATCATGGTGATTTTTCTTCAATTTATTTCTCTTTCCTTCCTTTCTTTTCCCTTTTTTTCTTTTTTGCTTTCATTCCTTCCCTCCTTCCTTTCAATATTTTTTTCTTTCATATTCATTGCTATGTTTCTGTCTTCGTTCCTTCTTACCTCCTATTCAATTACTCTTCTTTATTTCTATCTTTTTATACTTTTTCCACCTTTTTTCCTCTTTTCTTGCTTTTTTTTTCTTCCAATCAATAATTTTTTTTCATATCTTTTTCTTTCTTTATTTTTCTTCTTACTCAATCATATTTCCTTTATTTCGATCTTTTTATATTTTTTCCATCTTTTTTCCTCTTTTCTTGCTTTTTTCTTTTTTTTCTTCCTTTCAATAATTTTCTTTCTCATCTTTTTTCTTTCTTCCTTTTTCTTATTATTCAATCATATTTCCATTATTTCGATCTTTTTTATACTTTTTCCGTGTTTTTTCCTCCTTTCTTGGTTTCTTCCTTTTCTTCCTTTCAATAATTTTCTTTCCTATATCGTTTTTCCTTCCTTTTTTCTTTTTCAAGTATATTTCCTTTATTTCGATTTTTGCCACTTTCTCCACCAATTCCTTCCTTGCTATCTCATTTATTCTCTTTATACTTTATCTGTTTCGTTATATTCTCTGTCTTTACTATTTTGACCTGCCTGCCTGCATCTCTATATCTTTTTCTCTATCTATCTACTAACCCGGTAGCAGCGACGGGCCAAATTTGTGGCTTTACCGTGTAGCAGCGACGTGCCAAATTTGTGCCATCATATAAACCCCCCAAAATAGATGATGCATAAACTGATCACAAATGCTTTGATATATATTATGAAATGGTTTGTGTGAGAGATGATTTTTCTCATTTTTCTCGCTTAGAGGGACCATTAAGAAACATGATCCCCGCTGCTACCGGACTAACTGCCTATCCACTTATCTCTCCTACAGCATCATGACATAGAAGGCTGAGTAAGAGAGGCAGGCAGTCAGGATGGAGATGCTGGAGCCGCTGGTGCTGCTGGCTGCCCTCATGCTGCTGGTGTTGATCATCGCTGTCACACAAGTGCTTCTCGACAGCAACCTCTTTCTCAGCAGCATAGAGCAAGCACGCTGATCTACCAACACGCCACCTAGCACCTGCCAGCACTATACCGCCTCGTTTAAGCACCTCTTCACCGCTAAGGCTACATAAAAGCACTGAATTGGCTATATAAGTGGTCTACAGGAATACCGTCAACAGTTTTGTCTCGGTTCAAGCCAACCAACACTTCCCAGCACCTTTTCAAGCACTATCGTAAGTCATAAGCACCTCTTCACCGCTAAAGCCACAGAAAAGCACTTAACCTCAGGAGACGTCAAAGCCATATTGTCAGCACTCGTCTAGCACCTTACAGTACCTTTTTCAAGCACTTTATGGTTTTTCGTAGCACTTTTCAATTGCTTACGATTTACATAAGCATTTTAAGCACCTATTCGAGACTCCCACAAGCATATTATCAGCACAAGCGCAATTCAGCCCCATTTTTAAGCACCGCAATCACTCAGGGTATTCTTAAAGGTCATCAGTGCAAGCAGATTTTCGCTTAAACCCACAACAAGCACTCAGACATTACTCCAGGACTACAATAGCTTCAAAACACGACGTAAGTTTCATACTAGCACTCAGGCATGAGCACTTTCTTACAAGCCGTTCAGCGCAACCTTAATCAGCCGTCAGCACCCTTAAACTGCATTCAAGATTACTGGTTTGATTAATGCAGGGAATTGAATGATAAGAACTAATATTAATACTACGTTGATTATAAAAAAAAACTACATTCCCGGGTACACACATTCACACACACACACACACACACACACACACACACACACCCACACACACACACACATACAATTTTCCACACCGAATTCTTTGACAAATAGAACGCTTTACACAACGAAATCGCGCGTGCAAAATTTATACCCAACTTTAGGAGAATCATACGACAAAATGTGAGGAAATTCCGTGCAGTACGAAGCTGATTCCGTCTTGGGAAAATGCAAATAAGCGCGAGCAGATAAGTGAACTATGAATACACCCTCGCACTCGCACGTTTAGAGAAAGTGTTGACCTCGAGGAAGGATGAAAAGAATTATTAATAGAGTGACACAGCAAATGAAAAGCAAAGAAACGTGCCTGAGCGTTAATTTACGAGGCACGAGATGAAATGAAAGGCCGCCAGACCCTGAGACTTGGAGAAAAATATGACGGGGGAAGATGAAGAAATACCGGATATCCTGGTCAGGACGAAAATGACTTCTGAAAACTTTTAAACACTGTGGAAATAGTTGAGGGAACTGCAATAATCTGAAGAAATATTGTGGTGAGAGGAAGACATAAATATTAAACTTGTAAAATATAATAATGTTCTTTGTGGGGAGTGAAGTGAAATATTAATCTTAACAGGAAAATTTTGAGGAAGCTGCAATAATTTGATGAAATATTGTGGTGAGAAGAAAATCATAAATATTAGACTTGAAAAATATAATGTTCTTTGTAGCGAGTGAAGGAAATACAAATCTGAACAGGAAAATGAACATAGAAAAGGAAAACTGAATTATTATGTCATGAAAAAAATTATAACCTAAGAAAATAGTGGTGAAAGGGAAACCATTAATATTAGACTTGAGAAATATAATAATCTTTGCAGTGAGTGAAGGGAATACAAATCTGAATGGGAAAATTAACATAGAAAAGAAAAACAGAATTATTAAGTCCTGAAAAAAAATATAACCTGAGAAAATATTGTGGTGAAAGGGAAACCATTAATATTACACTTGAAAAATATAATCACCTCTGTAGCGAATGAAGGAAATACAAATCTAAACAGGAAAATTAACACAGGAAAGAAAAACAGAATATGAAATGCTGATAAAAATAAGTCTGAGAAAATATTGTGGTGAAAGGGAAACCATAAATATTAGACTTAGAAAATATAATAATGTCTGTAACGAGTGAAATAAATGGAAAATTGGACAGGAAAATTAAAACAGAAAAGAAAAACTGAATTATTAAAAGCTGGAAAATATAATAAGTGAAAAAACATAAATATTAGACTGAAAAAAAGTACATAATAATCTTTGCAGCGAGCGAAATAAATGGAAAACTCAACAGGAAAATTAGCACAGAAAAGAAAAACTGAATTATGAAAACCTGAAAAATATAATAACTGAAAAAACATATATTAGACTGAAAAAAAAATACATAATAATCTTTGTAGCGAGCGAAATAAATGCAAATCTGAACAAGAAAATTAACAAAGAAAAAAAAACATAATTATCAACTGCTAAAAATTAATAAATGGGTTAAAGAGATCAAGTAATTCTTCAACAGGGACAAATTACAGAAAAAAAATGTGTAATCTTGAAAGAACTTAATTAAAAAAAGCTGGACTAACATTATGAAGCGAGAGGACCTGTGAATTTAGAGCAAGAAGGATTTAAAATGAATTGTACGTTACTTTTAAAAGAAAAATAGTGAAAAAAACAGGTGAGAGAGAGAGAGAGAGAGAGAGAGAGAGAGAGAGAAAACAGAGACAAACAGACGGACAAACAGACAGACTAACAGACAGAGATACAAACAAACAGACAGAGATACAGACAAACAGACAGAGATACACACACAGATAGAGATACACACACAGACAGACAGATAGAAAGACAGATAAAAAGACAGACAAACAAACACAGACAGAAAAACAGAATTAAAAGAAAGAAACAAAGATCAAAAGAGAGGCAGTAAAATCTAAACATTAATCATAAAATTTTAATCTCCTTCAAGTAAACAAATTCAGCAAAGAAGTAAAAAAATAAAAAAAGGTAAAGGCTATCCAAGAAATATATATAAAAAAATCAAGTGACCTAATTACACTTTAAAAGGAAAAAAAAAACTACATATCAGAGGAGTGACGGAAAGTAATAGAGGAGAGGGAAAGAGAGAGAGAGAGAGAGAGGGAGAGGGAGTGAGAAAACGAGGAGAGGAAGGAAGGAAAGAAGAAAAAAAAGTGAGTGAGTGAGTGAGTGAGAGAAAAAGTGAGGAAAAACTTCTAATAAGCCTTCCAACTGGATTTTACACTTTCAAAATGAGACGAAGGGGGGACAGAACCCCTCCCAGAACAACCTCCTGACCCATCCACCAACCTAAGCAAACCCACCACAAACCTCACCCAACGACAAGACCGCAACCACAACCCAACGAAAATGTGGTGCGGTGGAGGTGAGGTTTTGGTTGTGGTGGTGGTGGTGGTGCTGGAGGTGGTGGTAGTGGACTCCTGGACACCATATAAGGAAGGTCACGCCACCCCCACGCTCTCAACTGAAGGATCCCAAGCTGTAGGATCTCAGGGGGTATCCTATGGGAGTCCTGTGAGGATAAGGAGTCATCGTCACTCACACTCCTTCTCCTCCTCACCCTCGAAGCTACTACACACGTTCTCCTCCTCCTCCTCCTCTTCATCTTCCTCGTTCTCTGGCAAGCATACTCCTTACTCCTCCTCTTACTCGCCAATATCCTCCTCTTCCTCTTTTAATGAACCCCAAACGTCCTCCTCCTCGTCCTCTTCCTCCTCCTCCTCCTCCTTCTCCCTCACAAGTTCAGATCTTCCCCCTGAGAAACACGCTGCCTCCAACCTACCCCAAGTCTCCCCCAACACAATTAGTGACGCTAACGAGCCCCAATTCCCAGCCAGTCACCCCCAAGAGAGGTACTCCCCCTCCAGAACCTCCCTCCTGCACCTGGGTATGGAGGAAGGGAGACGAGAGG
Organism: Eriocheir sinensis; assembly: GCF_024679095.1. Classification (NCBI taxonomy): domain Eukaryota; kingdom Metazoa; phylum Arthropoda; class Malacostraca; order Decapoda; family Varunidae; genus Eriocheir; species Eriocheir sinensis. The sequence continues at coordinate 8,440,492 of NC_066537.1, forward strand.
AGGGAAGGAGGATAGGGAGAGGTACTGGAGTCATCGAGGAAGGAGAAGCTAGCATGGGAATAGGAGGTACAGAAGGACAAGGAGGAGGAGGAGGAGGAAATGAGAGTGGGGCTAGAGGTACTGAAGGAGCAGGAGGAGGACTAGGAGGAGATAATTGTAGCCAGAAGCAGCAGGAGACGTCAAAGGAGAGTCACAGTCGCTTCGTCAACAACTACCTGACGAGGCCATTTGACAGGAGGAAAGTTAACATTACCATCGGCCTCCTCTCCTCCTTCAAGTTTAATAAGGTGAGTGATGATGATGGTGATGATGGTGATGATGGTGATGGGTTCCTTTTCTCTATCCTCATGTTCGATTAACTTATTCACTATCTTTATCTTTTTTCTCTATTTTTTGTTTGCTTTTTGTTTTGTTTGTTTCCTGTCGTCATTGTGTTGTTTTCTTTATCTTTGTTTTTTTTTATTGATTCTTTGTCTTTGTCTTATTCTTTCTTTATTTTCGTTTGTTTCCTGTTATCATTATTTCGCCTCCGTTTAGATTCTTCGTTTTTTTTCTCTCATTTATTTTCTTCATCTTCGTTTAGTGTTTCATTATTTTTGCTCGTTTTCTTTGTTTCGTTTACTTACTTTATATTCCGCTTATTTTCTTAGATTTATTTACTTTATACTTTTCATATTTTTACTCTTTTCGGTTTTGCTTCCTTCAGTTTCTCTTCGCTTCGCTTCTTTTCTTCGTGTTTCGTTAAAAGTTATCGAGATTTTCCTTGTTTTCTAAGTGTCATTTTCTTTCTTTAAACGTTTCTTCTTCGACTGTTTCTGCTTTTTCTTCCGAGTGAAAGTTGGAGAGCTGTTCGTCATTTTAAGCACTCTTCTTCTTCTTCTTCTTCTTCTTCTTCTTCTTCTGTTATTTTAAGCACTCTTCCTCTTCTTCTTCTTCTTCTTCTTCTTCTTCTTTTTCTTCTTCTTCTAAATCTTCCTCTTCTTCTAAATCTTCTTCTTCTTTTTCTTCTTTTTCTCCTTCCAAATATTCTTCTTCTCCTCCTTCTTCTACTTCTTCTTCTTCTTCTAAATATTTTTCTTCTTCTTCTGTCATTTTAAGTGCTCTTCTTCTTCTTCTTCTTCTTCTTCTTCTTCTTCTTCTTCTTCTTCTTCTGTCATTTTAAGCACCATTCTTCTTGTTTTTCTTCTTCTATATCTTCTTTTGTCATTTTAAACATCATTCTTCTTTTTCTTTTTCCTCTAAATCTTCTTCTTCTTCTTCTTCTTCTGAATTTCCTTCCGTGCAACTTGTATTTATCATCTTCTTTCGTATCTGGTTTCAACTCTTCAGTACCATTTAATCTTTTTTTTCTCTTCTGTTTTGCTTTCCTTCCTGCTTTAAAATAGTTCAGTCACACTTCTATATTTCTTTCCTAACGTTTTTGCCTTATTTAATTTATTTTGTTTAACTTTCTCTTTTTTCCATCTTTCGCTTCTGCTCTTTCATTTCTTTTCCATTTCCCTTTCTTTCCTTCTTTTAATAGCTCTGTGAGACCTGTATTTCTCTTTACTTTCCTTCCTCTTTGCTTTTTTAATTATTCTGTTCATTTTTCTCTTTTTCCATCTTCCGTTTCTGCTTCTAAATTATTTTCCTGGACTTTTTTCCTTTTCGCTTTTTCTTTCTTCCTCTGTGACACGTCTATTTTTTCTTTCCTTCCTTTTCGCTTTTCTAATTATTCTGTTTATTTTTCTCTCTTTTTTTTCCATCTCCCGTTTCTGCTTTTAAACTTTCTTCTCCCTTCTTTTATCTCTTCTTTTTGTTCTTTCTTCATTTCATCTTTCTTCTTCCTCTCTTCGTTGCATTCTTCTTTTTCCCCTTTCTTTTCTTTTCTCTATTTTGCTCGACTTTCCATTTTTTTCCATCTTTTTCGTTTCTGCTTCTAAATTATTCCCTCTAATGTTCTTTTTTTCCCTTTTTCTTTTCTCCTTCTTTTCTGAGTCTTATTTTTATCTCCATTATCATCAGTTTCCTTGAGCATATCTTTACTTTTAAACTTTTTTCTCCTCTCTCTCTCTCTCTCTCTCTCTCTCTCTCTCTCTCTCTCTCTCTCTCTCCTCCTCCATGTCCTCTTCCTCTTCTTCTTCATTCCACACTGCCTCGGCTTCTTTCTCCTCCTCCTCCTCCTCCTTATCCTCCTTCTTCTTCTCTTCCTCCTCCACTTATGTCTTTCTCCTTATAACCTCTCTTCCGTCCACTTATCTTCCAAGTTTTATCTCGTCTCTTCCTCCTTCTCCTCCTCTTCCTCCTCCTCCTCCTCCTCTTCCAAACTCTTCTACCGACTACACTTCACTTCCTCCTCTTCCAAATTCACTTCTATGCAATTTTCTTCCATCTTTTATACTAATCCTCCGTATCCTCTTCTTCTTCCTCCTCCTCCTCTTCCTCCTCCTCCTCCTCCCCCTTCTTCTCCTCTTCCTCTTCTAAATTCTTCTACCGACTCCACTTCACTTCTTCCTCTTCCAAATTCACTTCTATTCAATTCTCTTCCTTCTTCCTCCTCCTCCTCTTCCTCCTCTTCTTCTTCCTCCTTCTTCTCCTCCTCCTCCTCCTCCTCCTCCTCCTCCTCCTCCTCTTCTTCTTCCTCCTCCTCCTCCTCCTCTTCTTCTTCCTACTTCTCCTCCTCCTCCTCCAGGTTTGTAGTTTCCTATCTTGCTAACTTAGTCTCTTACTTCGTTTGCTTTTCTTCTCTCTCTCTCTCTCTCTCTCTCTCTCTCTCTCTCAAGTGACTTATGTGCCTTTGTATCACCATTTTGGGAACGAAGGAGGGAGGAAGATTAGGGGAGGGAGGGAGGAAAAAGGGAGGGAAAGGGAGGGGAGGGAGGTAGGAAGGGAGGGAAGGAGAGGAAGAATGAGGAAAAGCCTGAAAGAAATACGATTAGTTGAGAGAGAGAGAGAGAGAGAGAGAGAGAGAGAGAGAGAGAGAGAGAGAGAGATTAATTAGAGGCACAAGAGGAGGATTGTCTTGAGTGATAAATATTTCAACACACACACACACACACACACACACACACACACACACACGAGCTAACTTAGAGAGAGAAAGGAAGATAAAGGGAGATGAAAAAGGGAAGAAAGAAACAATGTGGTGATGGAGGGAAGAAGAGAGAGGAAGATAGATGGAGAGAGAGAGAGAGAGAGAGAGAGAGAGAGAGAGAGAGAGAGAGAGAGAGAGAGAGAGAGAGAGAGAGAGAGAGAGAGAGAGAGAGGTTAATCTATACCTTACAAATTATTCTCTTTTCCTCTGTTTTCGCGCTTAATCTCTCTCTCTCTCTCTCTCTCTCTCTCTCTCTCTTTCGTGGTTCCAAAATATCTTTCATGCCAAGAACAAGAGACAGTGAGTGAGTGAGAGAGAGAGAGAGAGAGAGAGAGAGAGAGAGAGAGAGGAAAGAAGGGGCCGCACTATAAATTTTAAACAATATATCATAGTAATTCTTTGGGGATCGAGGCAACCCATTATCATTCTCTCTCTCTCTCTCTCTCCAAGATAAATTTACATAAAAGAAAATAACTTACTGTCTGTGTGTGTGTGTGTGTGTGTGTGTGTGTGTGTGTGTGTGTGTGTGTGTGTGTGTGTGTGTGTGTGTGTGTGTGTGTGTGTGTGTGTGTGTGTGTGTGTGTGTTTTACGGGGCTTTCTTTCTTTGTATATATATTCCTTCATGAAAAATACGCGCGTATATAAAATAGACGGATAACAAGAGTAGAGAGAAAAGGAGAGGAAAGGTTTGTGTGTAAGAGTGTAAGAAGTCGATGGAAAATTAATACAAAAAAAAGATAAGAAAAAATAGAATGAGAGAAAATGTAAAAAAAATAAATAAATAAATAAAAAGAATGAATGGCGTGAGAACAAGGACGAGATAAAAGAGAGAAGAGAGAAGAAAAAAGAGAAAGTTAGAGAGATAAAGAGATAGGTAGATAGATAGATAGATAGATAGATAGATAGAGAGAGAGAGAGAGAGAGAGAGAGAGAGAAAGTTAGAGAAAGAGAGAGAAAGTAAGAGAGAGACAAAAAGAGAGAGAGAGAGAGTATCTAACCACACCAGGGGAGTAACGGAATATGGAGTGAAGATTCATTCCCCTCACGTTCCCTTTAACTTCCCCTTCTTCCCCTCGAATGCACTCCTTTCCCCTTCCTTCCTTTTCGCTTCCCCTTCCTTCCTTCCCCTCAATCTCTAGCGTCTAGCCGGTGGGCGAGGTAAGCGGCTGAAAATTCGGTGGGGAAGATTGAGGTTACGAGTTCAGAGTCTAACTATAGCCTTCCTACTCTTTGGTATGAATGTATCTCTATGTATTGCGTGTATCATGTTGTATTCTAGTGTATTTTGTCTTGCTGTGTTCCCTGTGTTGTTGGTGTGTTCGTGGAGTGGTCGTGTGCGCGTGTGTGTGTGTGTGTGTGTGTGTGTGTGTGTGTGTATGTGCGTGAAGTGGAATGGATTTTGTTATGATCTATCCACTTTTTCCTCATGTTATCCACTCGTGTGTGTGCGTGTGTGTGTGTGTGTGTGTGTGTGTGTGTGTGTGTGTGTGTGTGATTTGTAGTGTTGGTATGAGGCCATCAGGTGTTCGCGCAGTGTGATTTACCTGCGTGACTTAATTAGTTTATATTTATTGCTTTTGAAACACACCTGTCCTCAATTCGTACCTGGAACCATTAATCCCCTGCTGTCACCATGCTCTCTCTCTCTCTCTCTCTCTCTCTCTCTCTCTCTCTCTCTCTCTCTCTCTCTCTCTCTCTCTCTCTCTCTCTCTCTCTCTCTCTCTCTCTCTCTCTCTCTCTCTCGACCCAAAAATTCCGTATTCCTTTCTCTCTTTCTCTGTCTTTCTCTTTGTCTCTCTCTTTCGCCCGTCCAACCACCTGTTCCTCTCTCTCTCTCTCTCTCTCTCTCTCTCTCTCTCTCTCTCTCTCTCTCTCTCTTTTTATCTATCTCTATCTCTCTATCTCTCAATGCCTACTCCTCTCTCTCCTTCTCTGTGTCTCTCTCTCTTGACCTGCTCCCCTCTGTCTGTACGACTTTCATTATCTGCCTGTTTCAATCTCTCGACCTTACTGCTCTTTTCTCTCTCTGTATCTCTCTATCTCTCTCAATATCCTCTCTCTCCTTCTCTGTATCTCTCTTTCTGTCTATCTTTATCTCTCTATCTCTCTCAATATCCTCTCTCTCCTTCTCTGTGTCTCTCTCTCTTGACCTGTTCCCCTCTCTCTGTACGACTTTCATTATCTGCCTCCTTCCATCTCTCGACCTTCTAAAAAACTCTCTCCCCTTCTCTTTCCGCCCTAACAGTTGGCTTTGGGGGCATTACCAGTGGCAATAGAGGACGTCAACAGGGACCCCAACCTCCTGCCTGGCCGGAGACTTCAGTACCAGGTGGCGGACGTCGGGCACAGCGGCTCCGATGCCCTCGCCGCGCTCTCCATCAGGCGCATGACCATGATGAGGGACGCCGGCCTGCTCGCGTTCATTGGGCCTGATGATAACTGTGCGAATGAGGCGCTGGTGGCAGCCGCGTGGAACCTGCCCATGATAACTTACGTGAGTGTTGTGTTGGTTGTTATTAGGGTTGTCTTTGTCGTTGGTGGTGTAAGGTATGGAAGGGAGAGCGTGGTATAAACTGTGAATGATAACTATCCGCTGGTGGCTGCCGCGTGGAACCTGCCCATGATAACCTACGTGAGTGTTGTAGTTGTTACTTTGATTGTCTTTGTCGTTGATGGTGTTAGTGTAAAGGTAAGGAAGGGAGAGCGTGGTATAAACTGTGAATGATAACTGAAAAATCCCTGCTGGGGCGGCGGGCAGGACTCCAGTGTCCTCCTGGACGCAGCGCCACCGTGTGTTTGTTATTATGGTTGTTACTTTGTTGATTTTGGTGTTGGTGTTAGTGTGAATATAGCAGGTGAAGAAAGGGAGACTGTGGTATGAATTATGGTGTGCTTTTGTTTGTGTGTGAGGGTAACGTGTGTGTGTGTCCCTGTATACATAAATATGACGATGTAAACTATATAGACACCGACCCACCTCCACACCCACACCCACACAGCGACATTCATAAAAAAATAAGAGATTTACGAGATTAACAACATACTTTTAACACCAAAATAAACATCAGCAGCGGCGCAGCCATTCCCACCTCCCTAAACACCGACACACACACACACACACACACACACACACACACACACACACACAGAGAAAGCCATCCATAATCCACTTACACAACATTCTCGACTGACCGTACATAAAAACGGACCTGAGCAAAAATGTATATGCACAAAAAAAGGAACGGGACGGGAAACGAGAATTTATGGCCCCGTCCACACAACAAAAACTCGCTAACTGCTACAATGATCGACAGTAATTTCGTTGCAAAGCTGCTGGCATGGACGAAATAAAGCGGAACGAAGGAAATGGACGAGTAGGAATAAAATATAACTTGGAAATGTAGGAAAACAGAATATGAAGAGGAAAATAGAAAGGAAAGATAGACACGATATAAATGCTGTCGTACATAAATAAACATGATAAAACGAGCACAAAAAGTAGAAAATATATGAAAAAGAGAATAGAATGAGAAAAACGAGAGGAAAGAACCATTAAACAAACGCTAATACCTAAACAAACATAATAATTGAATAAACACAAAAATTAAAGTATAAAATATATGGTATAGAGAATATAACAAGAAAAACGAGAGGAAAGATCCATAGAGCAAACATACCCTTACATAAACAAACATAGTAATTGAATAAGCACAAAATTAAAGTAGAAAATATATATAAAAAAAGAGAACATAACGAGAACAACGAGAGGAAAGAACCATTAAACAAACACTTATACCTAAACAAATATGATAATTGAAGAAGCACAAAATTAAAGTAGAGAATATAGAAAGAAAACAGAATAAAACGATAAAAAAAACAAAGAGGAGAGATAAACAAAGACAGAGCTCGTTATAAACAACACATAATGAATAAATAAGCATAAAAGGAGAAAATAAACAGAAAGCAGAATAAGACGAAAAGAAAACGAGAGGAAAGACAAACAAACAAAAAATAAACAGTCGTACTTGCAAACATAAGAAGCAAATAAGAACAAAATGGATGTAGAAAATATAGAAAGAAACAGAAATGAACGAGAAAAAAGAGAAAGACAAAAATAAAACAAAATAACACTCATTCATAGCAAACATAACAAACAGAAAATAAAATGGTAGAAAATATTGAATAAAAAAAACATTAAAAAGACGAATTAGTAAAGAGAGAGGAAAGACAAACACCAAACAAAACACAGTCATTCACGGCAAACATAACAAACAAAAAATAAAATAGTAAAAAATATTGAAAACAAAATAAACAAACGAATAATGAAAGAGAAAAGACAAACACCAAACAAAACACAGTCATTCACGGCAAACAAAACAAACAAAAAATAAAATAGTAAAAAATATTGAAAACAAAATAAACAAACGAATAATGAAAGAGAAAAGACAAACACAAAAACACACACACTCATTTATAGCAAACATAACAAACAAACAAACAAACAAAAAATAAAAAGGAGAAAATATTGAAAACAAACAAACAAAAAAAAACAGGAATAAAGAAAGAGAAAATACTAACACGAAACACACACACACACACACACACACACACACACACACACACACACACACACACACACACACACACACACACACACACACACACATATCACAAACACCAAAGACCAGCCCAACAGTTAATTTTTTCTCTTTTCATTTCTCTACTTCTTGTCTCGTTTTCACTATTCCCCCTTTTTCTCCTCCTCCTCCTCCTTCTCCTCCTCTTTCATTTTTATTTTTTTCCCCCCCTTTCATTCCTCTTCTTATTTCGTTCTCATTTTAGCCCTTTTCTTCTACCACCAACATCACCAACATCAACATCAACCCCCTACACGAACACGAACACCAACACCATCACCAGCACCAACAACACAAAGGCCAATCCTCCTAAAAAGCAACAACTCACACACGCTAAACAGGTCACCGGAGCTCTGCAATACAATACTCTGAGGCAATACAAAGGAAACGGCAACGCAGGGAAACGAGAGAGACGAATGTTGATGAAAGCAGACGCGGCAAAGAACGAGAGTGACGCTAATCCGAGAGAAATGAACAGGAAATGCGACGTAAAACCAGAGAGTCCCGAGAGAGAGAGAGAGAGAGAGAGAGAGAGAGAGAGAGAGAGAGAGAGAGAGAGAGAGAGAGAGAGATAGATATATATATATATATATATTTATATATATATATATAGATATATATAGTTATTTATATATATATTATCATTGGTAGTAGTAGTAGTAGTAGTAGTAGTAGTAGTAGAGGTAGTAATTGTAGCAGACGTAAACACAGTATTATTAAGAGCAATAACATTAGAATTAGTAGCATTAGTATTAGTAGTAGTAGTGAATGTAATACTAGTAGCAGTAATTGTAGCAGACACATAGCAATATTAATTATAGTAGTAGCAATAGCAGTAGAATTAGTAGGAGCAAGTGGATGAAGAGAAATGCAAAATAATACCACCATCACCACTACCACCACCACCACCACCAACACCACTAACAACAACAACACCAACTACAACAACAACAACGATAACGCTACCATCATCATCAACAATAACAACAACAACAACAAAGCTACCATCATCAACAACAAGCTGGGAGTGTGTTTGGCTGCTTGCTGATCCATAAACTATCTGACGACAATCTCATTTTCATTTCATCTACACACGTGCGCTGACGTCACAAAATTAAAGCCGCGTGTGTGTGTGTGTGTGTGTGTGTGTGTGTGTGTGTGTGTGTGTGTGTGTGGAAAAATTATCCAAGTAAAAGACAAAAGGCGAAGAGGAGGGAAGAAAACAAAGATGAAAGGAGGAGGAGGAGGAGGAGAAGTTGGAGGAGGAAGAGTTGGAGGATGAAGGAGAACAAGGAGGAAAAGGGCAATAATGAAGACGAAACGAGGAGAGAAATGAAAGAAAAGGGATAAAACTAAAAATGAAAGAGGAGGAGAAGGGGGAAGAGGAGGTAAAAGCCTAGAATGAGGATGAAACAAAGAGGAGAGCAATAAAGAGGAAAACAATAACTAGAAATGACAGAGGAGGAGAAGAAGGAAGAGGAGGAAAAGGGCAAAAATGAGCGCGAAACAGGAGGAAAAGGAGATAATGACTAGAGATGAAAGGGAAGGAGGAAGAGGAGGAGAATTAGGGCGAAACAAGGAGAGCAATGAAAAGGAAAAAAATAACTAGAGATGAAAGAGAAAGAGGAGGAGAATGAGGAAGAGGATTAAGAGAAGAGAGTGGAGTTAATCTTCGCACACCTTTACCTTAATTACCACCTGGGGCTTGGCAAATTTACCTGCCCACGTGAGGCCAACAGGTGAACAGCCCAAGAGCTCTCCCCGCACGCTAATAACGGTAATTGTAATCATATCAACGCGGGAAATAATTGTTCAGCAGCGAAATTGTTAGTAGCGAAAGTGTTAGGGAGAAAAAGAAAGTAATACCATCACCACCACTACAACCAGCACCACCACCACTACTACAACCACCACCACTACCAACATCAACAACAACAACCTGATAACCAGCACTCATAACGAAACAATACATACATTTTTCACCATTCATTTCCATTGTCCCAAAATTGAAGTATTAATTTTGATAGTAGAACCATTATCTATCAGTATAATTTTTGGGTCTATCTGAAAACCCTCGTTGATTTCGTCTAATGGAGAGCGCCTTCCACCGATAAACTGAAATACTAGACATGACAGCATAATCATTATCTATCTGGACTTTAATTTTGGGGTCTATCTGAAAACCGTCGTTGATTTCGTCTAATGGAGAGTGCCTTCCACCGATAAACTGAAATACTAGTCATGAGAGCATAATCATTATCTATCTGGACTTTAATTTTGGGGTCTATCTGAAAACCCTCGTTGATTTGGTCTAATGGAGAGGGAGCCTTCCAACGGTAAATTGCCATAACACTTTTTCCCCGGCCATTTGAAAGTCCATTTTGTGCTGTGACCTACAAACATATCGTGTAATTAGTTCCCCCCTTTCTGATCAGTAAAAAATGGAAATATAATTGGAGGGAAAAATTGTTGCCGGAATCACAGAGGAAAAAGTGTGTGCTAATGTGTTCACGCTGGACGCCTAGGTAATGATTGTGCAGAGAGGGAGCTTATTTTTTGCTTCCGGAGTTCATGGGTCAAGATTTTTATTTATCACAGTAAGGTATTTTTTTTTGCATTAATGGATTACCTTGGTCACTTTGTCATCTTTCCAGAACTAGATTACTGTTCATGGGGTCGTTTTTTTTTTCTTCTTTTTCAACTCAAAATAGTGCTAAATATTTTGCACTTACTTTTCTTTCTCACAGTTGTTGTTGTTTTTCTCGCATTAATGGATTACTTTGCTCTCTTTGTCATCTTTCCAGAATCAGATTACTGTTCATGGGGTCGTTTTTTTTCTTTTTCAACTCAAAATTGTGCTAAATATTTTGGTCTTTTTTTCTTTCTCAGAGTTGGGCTTATTCTTTTTTTTCCGGATTGAATGGATTACGTTGCTCTTTGTGTTTTCTTTTCGGAACTAGATTACTGTTCACTGGGGAGTTTTCTTTATCAACTTGCAAATGGGTTAAATATCTTTTTTTAATTCGACGGCCTGCTTTGGTCTTTTTTGTTTGCTATTCTGAGATGGATTAGATTTTGTTGGTATTATATGGCTTGCATTGAATGGACTACTTTTTTCATATCTGGTAATGACTGAACACGTGTACATATCTATTATTCATTTCCCATTCATTTCATTGTTGCTTCCAATTATACTGGGGGCAGTGTACTGTGCTTCAGTGTCCCCCTGTCAGACAGTAGGACCGATAACAAAAAGGCGTCCTCCCTATGGAAGCCTCTTTGACACTCCCCATTCGACTGATGTTATACTTTTAGCAATGACTGACCTATGTTATAAAATTCTTTATATCTTTCATAACGACTGTGCTATTTTGCTTTTTTGTTCTCTTCATAAAAAAAGAGCATTTAAAAAAAATGAATGGCGTATTCTACATTTCTTTTTGCGAGGAATTTAAGACCGGAAACGTGAGCCGAGTTTGAAAAAATAAAAACCTGAAAATCTGCACCGCCAGTTTTTATATGTATTTTGCACAAGACTAATTATTCATTCAATGCTGATATGAGTTTTTATAGAAGGCAACTTTTTTTTATTTCCAGAAGTTGTAATTAGTTGATTCAGATTTCTTCATTACGTAAAAAGCTTACTCTCGAAATAGAATATTAACGATGAAATTAATATTCTTTGTTTTAACGAGTTTTCGTAAAACTATCTCAGTACGAGGAACATTTCAAGCAGTGACAAATCAAAGGCCAAATAAAAAAAACTTTCATTCTGTTCGCCCAAAAATAAAGGAATGACGCATTGCGGAATGTATAAAAAAAGAAATGCAATATAGAGTTTTGAAACGAAGAAATTGTATCGAATTAATTAGTATCGAGAGAGAGAGAGAGAGAGAGAGAGAGAGAGAGTTACACTTTCGTATTGATTATCTGGTATCGTGTTATCAAATGTGAGTGTGTTCGAGAGAGAGAGAGAGAGAGAGAGAGAGAGAGAGAGAGAGAGAGATTGTATGAGTGCAAATATGACGTAATCTAAATAAAAAAAATAATTAACTCCATGTTTCATTATAGTGGTTCAGTAATAAAAGTCTCTCTCTCTCTCTCTCTCAAAACTTTTCTCACTTGTTTTCTATTTTCAACGGGGTCACATTTCACCTCTTTCTCATTTTCCACCAGCTCGTCTCTCTTCCTTTTGTTTACATCTTTTTATCTCTGCTTCTTGCTCTTTGTTTTACTTCTTATTCTTTTGTTTCTTCAGTTTCCTTATCTTCCTTTTCTTCTTGACCTCTTACTCCTATTCCTTCTCCTTTCTTTATATTTCTTTTTCTTTAATTTTCTTTACTTCCTGCTCTTTCTCTTTCTCGTTTAACCTCTTCAAAGTTTAAGGATGACACAATTAAGACGGGCAGACCAGAGAGATCGAGAACAGATTATCCGATGGCGTGACAAGTGGCAGATGTCTTCAAATCTCGGGGAAGGAGGACTCGTGACCTTTGAGCCCTGAAGACATAAACTGAAACTAAGCCTGACGATTTATTTTCTCTTCTGTTTTTCTTGGTATGAGCTGCAGGTTCGGGGAGGTTTGTAAGCTTCAGGGAAGTTTCTAGTCTTAACTTCGTCTTTGCTCAATCTCCTAATAGTCAACAAAATGATTAAATATGTAGATGTAATCCCCCTTCTGAAGTATGTCCTGCGGGATTAAATAAATAGACATAATCCCCTTTTTGAAGTTTGTCCTGCGAGATTAAATATATAGATGTAATACCCCTTCTCAAGTATGTCCTGGAGGATTGAATATATAGATGTGTTGTCTGGCAGAAAATGAAGAAGAAATATAAGTAGAAGTAGTAACAGAAGAAGTATGAAGTATGTTTGGCAGTAAATGTAGAAGTAGAAAAAGAAGTAGAAGTAGTAAAAGAAGAAGTGTGAAGTATGTCCGGCAGTAAATGAAGAAAATATAAAGTACTGGGTCGTCTTATAACTTAAGACGTGAAGTTCTCCAAGCGTAATACACCCACAGGCCACGAAGTCGACATGCCCTTAGGTTTGTCGTGGGAAACTTCGAAAAACAAAACTCCAAAAATTAAAGTTGTGTCTTCCATATATATTTTCCCGAGTGAGACCTCAGCCTTAGAACACAGAAAAGGTTGTGCGATTAAATAAGTCGAGATTAGGACAAACTGCCAAAAAGAAAATCAATAAACCACAAAACTTGACATAAAAGAAAGAAGTATTGTTTTTTTGTCTTTCTCCCTGGCAAAAAAAAAAAAGAATAAAATAATAGAGTTGTAGGACTAGGATAAACTCCCCCCCTAACCTCTCCCCGAAAAAAAAGTAACCAACGAAACTTAAAGAAAAAGAGAAGTATACTTTTTTAGGCTTCACCCTCCCCCAAAAAATGTAGGGACGAACTGCCAAAAAATATCCTTAATTAATAACGAACAAGGCTTGGAAGAAAAAACGAACTACAATTTCTTCATTCTTCTCTCCCGGGCTAAGAGAATACAAAGAAAAGAGTCTGCCGGAGGTCAAGTTTCTGAACAGGCTTGACGAGGATATTCAATCGATCAAACATCTCAAAAGTTGGAGCCGTAAAAAAGAGAGAGAATATGTGACGGTCTGGTGATTACATGGGAGCGATACGACTTCAATGTCGCTACAAACTTTACTTTAATATCACGCAACCCTTTCCAATATGTCTCTGAAACCATAAAGAAGAGGAAACACAACAGTCTGCTAATTACAACGAAACAGCATAACTTCAATATCGCTACAAACTTTACTTTAATATCACACAACCCTTTCCAATATGTCTCTAAAACCATAAAGAAGAGGAAACACAACAGTCTGCTAATTACAACGAAACAGCAGAACTTCAATATCGCAACAAACTTAAGATTATTTACTGAGTGCTGTGATAGCCAACCTCTTAATTGCACACATCCCCTGAACGATATGTCTCTGTAGCGATCAATCTCTCGGACTTTCACGATATATTGCCGTTAATATCATATAACCCACTAACGATATGTCTCCAACGATCAATCTGTCTGGCTCCCTCTTGCTATACTGCTCTTAATATCACATTCCTAACCCTTTCCACGTATGTCTCAGCACGATCACACTATGTAAATCTCTCTCGTGATTGTTTACATTATCTGCTGAAGACGAACTCATACAATACACATGCAGTCGAGTATTTCAGATTTTAGCTAATTGTAAAATAAAGTAAAGTAATGTAAAGAAGAACAAGATGAAGATAAAAAAACTAAGAAAAACGAGATGATGATGATGATGATGATAATGATGATGAGGAGGAGGAAGAGAAGGAGGAGGAGGAGGAGGAGGAGGAGGAGAAGGAGAAGGAGGAGGAGGAGGAGGAGGAGGCCGAGGACAAGTTGAAGTGTGACTTGCATTTGAAACCTCACTCTGTTGACCTTATTGGAAGAAAGAAGAGACGAAAAATAATAAGAAAAAAAAGGTAAGAGGATATCCGTACATAGTGAAACAAGGATGCCCGTCACCGTAGAGTTTACAAGTTTAAAACATTACACACAAAGTCAACGATGAGAGAAACACATATATAGCCTAAAGACCTTCCATAATCAATTCAAAGTAGGGCAGCACGTATCTCCTCACCTCCCCCTCTTGCCCTTCCCCTTCTCTCCTAATACCCATGATTACCAAACAACACTTAACAACACAAATCACGCACTCTCCAAACAATCAGGTTACACAATTGGGTTTAACAGTCCATCAGCGGCGTCCGATTAGTTTGTCTGCCTGTTGATTAGACACACACGGAAATCAGGCACGCTGAGTAAATGCAAAATTCGAAAATGTTTATACCCCATTGACCTGTATTTAGAAAAGCATATAAGTTGTTGACACACACACACACACACACACACACACTATATTTCATTTTCTTTTTTGTTTTTATAGTTTTTGAGAAGGAGAGGGAGGGAAACCAATGCAAAAAAAGAGCAGATAACATGCGAATTTCTCACTTTTTTTTGTTTTTTTTTTTGTTTGTTTTGAAGAAGGGGAACGAGGGGAACTAGAGTGAAAAAGAGCAAATATGATGCGAATTTCTCTCTGACTAGTCATATTTAACACCAAGAGATATTACAGAAGAAACAAAGCATTTCCGTGAGCTAAGTGACATGTTTCTCTCTTACCAGCGACTCTTAGGCTTTGAGTAATTTTTCAACCTATTATAAACTCTACGGTGACGGACTGCTATGTTTCATTATGTAGTATTATCGATGCATTCCTCTTCTTCTTCTTCTTCTTCTTCTTCTTCTTCTTCTTCTTTTCTTACAATTGAATATTAAGTTTGTGTAATTTTTCAAACTAATATAAACTCTACGGTCCGACACAGCCATGTTTCATTATGTACGAATATTCTCTGCATTCTTCTTCTTCTTCTTCTTCTTCTTCTTCTTCTTTTTCTCTTACCATTGACTATAAAGTTTTGGGTAATTTTTTTACACAATATGAACTCTACGGTCCGACACAGCCATGTATCATTATGTACGAATATTCTCTGCATTCTTCTTCTTCTTCTTCTTCTTCTTCTTCTTCTTCTTCTTCTTCTTCTTCCTTCTCCTCCTCCTTGCGGGCATTAAGGACTCTCCACAAGTTTTAGCAAAAATCTTCAGACTTTTCTCTTTCCTCTTTTTTTTCATAATTCTTTCTCTTTCTTTCCTCTTTCGCCCTCTTACTTTCTCCTCCTTCTTCCTTCTTACACCCCAATTTCCAACAGTTTGCTTCTCTTTCACTACCTCTCCTCCTCCTCCTCCTCCTCCTCCTCCTCGTAACTGTCACCACTTGTTTAAATATTTCTTATCTTTCCCTTTTTATTTTCTTCCTCCTCCTCGTCCTCTTTCACTCTTCCTCCACCTCCATTAACGAACCTCCTATTCCTCTTCCTCTTCCATCCTTCACGCCTCGTCTAATGTCTTAATCTTTTCCTTCCTTCCTCTTCCACCTCCTCCTCTTCCTTTTCTTCTTCTTCCAAGTACAACCTCCTCCTCTTTCTCTTTTCTGATTTTTTTATACTAGCGCCTCCTCCTCCTCTTCCTTCTCCTCCTCCTCCTCCGTCTACTTCAGGTACCTTCTCTGCGTTTTTTTTCTCTCAACTTTTCTTTCTCCTCTTCATTCTCTTCCACTTCATCTTCTCTCTTACGTCACTCTTCACCTTTCAAAATTTGACTACTCTCCTCCTCCTCCTCCTCCTCCTCCTCCTCATTCTCCTCCTACTCTGAACCACTGCATCACTCTTGACCGCTCTTCTTCTCCCAGTCCTTCCTCCTCCTCCTCCTTAAGCAACTGACACTTATTATGTCGATGGAAAACTTGTGGTCGTTCTCAGAAGACTTAGAGGATAAGAAGTATTTGAATTTTCCTCTCTCTCCCTCTCCCTCGCCCCCCACCCACCCCTCTCTCTCTCTCTCTCTCTCTCTCTCTCTCTCTCTCTCTCTCTCTCTAAGGAGTATTATATTTTATCTGATCATTAATTGTCGCCCTATTAAACGCTCGTTAAGATAAGAAATACGATACGAGAAGAAACAGCGAGGAGGAGAGAAGAAGGAGGAAGGGAGAGCGAGGGGAAGAAAGGGAGGAGGAAAGAAAAGTGAAGAGGAGAAAGGGAGGAGGAAGGGAGAGCGAGGAAAAGAAGAGGAGGAGTAGGAGGAGGATACGAGAAGAAACAGCGAGGAGGAGAAAAGAAGGAGGAAAGAAAAGTGAAGAGGAGAAAGGGAGGAGGAAAGAAAAATGAAGAGGAGAAAGGGAAGAGGAAAGGAACGCGAGGAGGAGAAAGGGAGGAGGAAGGGAGAGCGAGGAGAAAAGGAGGAGGAGAAAGGAAATAGAGAAAAAAAGTAGTCGTAAAAACCTTAGTAATATGATAACGAAGAGAGAGAGAGAGAGAGAGAGAGAGAGAGAGAGAGAGAGAGAACAGGCAAACAAAATGACACATATATGCATGTATGTGTGTGTGTGTGTGTGTGTGTGTGTGTGTGTGTGTGCCTTTCACCAAAATATACCTACATGTGTAAATCGTATCTCCCCTTTACTCTTTCTCCCCCCTCTTCTCCCCTTCCCCCCCTGTCACACATGTCCCTACCCCCCCCCCCCCCCTTAACTCCCTACCCTCAAATCAGGCGTACCAACATTGCCTGTCAGTGTTGGGGGGAGGAAGAGATGGCAACACTACAA